>NC_050201.1:15976333-16286500 GCF_013141755.1 Anopheles stephensi
TGACCAGTTTAGGTGTGAATTGTTTCATTATTTTAGGCGTTGCATCATTCGCCACCGGTAGCCACGTTTGATCGGTTCCAGGGAGTGTGGATCTCGACGCAGCATCCATCTCACCGGATGTACTACCAACGTATTCACTCTCTTCAGAAACGGACACTTTCGGGTAAGTGTTGCGCTTAACTTTGGACCGTTTCAGTGAGGTATAGTTCTGCGCATTCTGACGCTTCACGGCACGCGTCTCTTCGGAGTCTTCCACGTACTCGGTGCTTGTGAGAGCGTTCTCCATATAAGTGTACACCGATTCGAGCATTCCACCGATACGCTTTATCACGGGTGGATCCACATAGACGACGGGTTTCTTCTGCTTCCCACCACTCGACGAAGCGTTGGGTTTCGATCGCTTAGCAGTGGTTTTTACCGTAGTTGGCCGTGTACTTGTCAGGTAGCGTGTTTTAGTTCGGCGCGTCGTACTGACCGGTTGGAGAGTGGATCGGGTGGGATACACCGACGGTTGTACAGGTGTCAGTGTGCAGCTGAAGGAGTAGTAGCGGCTTAACAAGGACAACGTCTCCGGTGTTAGTTCTGCTTTGGTTGTATCTGACGGTGGTGCACCGAGTGCACCGAGTACTGCAGGTAGTGAAACCTGGTCTGGCGTGACCGGTACCGCTACAGAAGTGTTCGGTTTCTTCTTTCTACGCTTTCTGGTAGGATTTGTTGGCGACCGGGTAGAAGAAACTAATTTCCTTGAAGGCAACATAGGCGCCACAGTTGATTGAGGCATTTGAGGGCGCTGGTAATCTCCGTGGTAAGCAAGGTTCGTATTGTTGAGCGTGTTTTTGATTGTAGATTGATCATCGGAATAGTTTACCGGGTAGCGGGTAAGATTGCTACTGGCGATAGGTGGCGCTGCGGTCGTTACACGATTACTGGCCGATGAAACACTACCGATGCGAAATATCGATGGAAGTTGTGTTTTATTCTTGCCCCATAGTAGATCGATGTAGTTGACAGGATCCTCCCCGACCAGGTACTGGTAGTACTGCTGGACGTTGGTAAAGTTATCCTTCGTTAGCAATCCATTTTTGCTGACATGATTCGCGTGCTCCTGGTTGGATACGTCCGTGGGACGTATCAGTTTCACACGATCCGTCTCAAACTTGTCTATCTTGTGATTGTTAACGTATATACCACTAACGCCGGCTGCATCACGCACCATCACCATCACTAACGTCACTATCGAGAGGCTCGCTAGAGGTCCCATGTTTGCACGAATTTGCAGGACCTTTTTCCAACTTCACTTACGCGTTGGTGGTCTGCATTGAATGGCGGATACAAGAGTACTGATTCGGGCCCACAACATCCACGCACGTTAGGTTCCAGAATTTGCAGAACCACCCCGGATCGGGACATCCTCCGCCCCAAAACCTCACCACCCTGTGTAGGGGTGTGCGGTGAACTGAAACGCTCCAGTAGCCTAAAAGCTTGGACGAACGGCTTACCAACAGGGTACTTAACCTTGCGCACCACAGTGAATGCCGATATGCTCCAGTTCCGGTGCGATCGAGACATTTCTTAACATCTTTCTATCGTTGAGCTGCATTATCTTGTCCCCATCCCCAACGTACTACTACCATTGCTACCTACCAGCACTGTTTTGGGTACGTGGTTACCAGTCACCTCCAGCCGTACATCAAACTTACTCCAAGGGCCGATCGTTGCAGATCGTTAGTTCTGCTAGCGTTTGTCAAACAGAAACAGTTCGAAAGAGATAATGCTCAATTACTTCGATGCGAAGCATCATAAACTAACATAGAATGGAAAGTGTGTGTGCGTTGGGCGAAAGTCTTTCCACCACTGTCATTGAGCTCAATGTGGATGGTATGCAAATAATGGTTTGTAAACAACCGTGTTTAACAAAGAACAGCTTAAATCAACTTACAATCTAGACCATGCTTTGTGGATCGCTTTTCTTTTTATTTCGTCCGACTCTTTTCTGGCAATCTGGTAATGTTGGTGTTTTCGGTGCGAGGGCCTATCATCATTTAATGCTCATTAGACGTGACAGGTGAAACAGTAAGTTTCAGCGAACAACACGAGTAAATCACCCGCTAATGGTCGGGCCGGGAGTGTAGATCCCCCATATATCTCCGGCGCACGTGAGCTCTGGGCGGCATCTTCGCCGCTCACAACCAGTTGCACACACAGCTTCACTTTTAATTGAGCAGGTGTCAGACTTGAATGCTAGCGCATAGTCCATGAAACAGCTGTAAGTGTGCGAGAGTGTGGCCGAGCAATGAGAGATTGAACATAGGAGGGCAATGGAGGAAGAACTAAAGAGAGAGCGTGAATCTGTGGAGAGAACCACATGATCCAGAGGCAGTTGAGTTGGGATTACCACAGTACTGTCATGGCGATTGGTAACCGATCACTGGATTTACGTACAGCTTTCAGAACTAACTAATAATAGCATAGGTCCATTTCAGCCCCATCTGCTTCTATTCCAAGTGGGGGATTTTCCGAACTGTATACAGCCATTGCCACGTGTTCTTTCCCGCTGCTTGTCGCATCGAAGAAGAACGAAAAGGGTCCAACAGCAAGTAGCAAAAAAAATGGCAACTTATCCAGCGTGTGCGCAGCGTGCAACCCGTTTCTAGGTCAACCAGCACCGTATATAACAGGTATGACAACTTTCCCTTAGCACGCGCCTACCGTTCCGCATGGTTTGGTCGCCAGTTCACCCATGCTCAGTGAGTTGTGTTCTCTCACCTGTTTTGTTTTGATCAGGTTATTCGCACTGTTGCCAACAGCGGCGTTTCCCGGTGGGGGAGACTGAATGCCGGTGATAATGAAGTCACCGAATGAGGAATCTCGGTTCTCCAAAGACCGATAGAGTTGAGTGTGGTTAAAGCTGTGGGATTTAGTTGTTAAGGTAAGGGCCACGGTTACGAGTGGATCCAGCAGTGTCCAGTAGTTGACGGTAATTGTTCGTCGTTTGAGTGGGGTAGTTTTTATAAACCCTAACGACTTAGTATTAAATATTGGCTAAATTGCAGTGAGTGTTGCATCACCAGATTGCATTACCCGGTTCGATTATCGTACGATGCGTTAGTGTTGCCTCTAGCCGTCTAGGCGAGAGTCTGTGCAAATCCGGTCTCTTCCCTCTCCTCACGCACGTTCACTGGGCAGTACAATCCAACCCACCGTTAAACTATTAATAATTTCCTATAGCGCAAGATTTTGTGTTAAGAATGAGAAAAAGAACACGACAGCCGACAACACATCAACAAAACAGCAAGTTGTGCTAAAAATACAAAGAATTCTAACGTTCATGCTGTTTGCTTACTATACCCTGTGTCGCGGGTAGTGTCGACACACGTCAGCAGGTTAATGGACTACCCCGGCTAGTAGCGAAATACGGTGGTCGCATACTTTACAGCCAACTTGAACCACTTCTTCTTACGCGCCGTGTAAACAAAGCTCGGATTCTTGGGCGTGTGTATGTGTTTGTGACGTTACTGGTAATGACATTTAAAATCGCAAGGAACTTGAAACAATCTAGTGCGCGTTGCGATATTGGAAAGCAGCAAGAAAACAATTAATAAGAGCAGTGTAAAAATGAGTGCTATACCGAGCAGTATAGCACTCAATCGTATCTGTAGCTTAAAGTGGTTCTGGTTTTTTTTTTCCTAATATGGTTTTTTTTCTGTTGTCTTGGGTACTCAAAACAAATAAAAAAATTATCCCAGATTAGCTGAGCGATCAACTAGCAAAGTGCAATTTTGTTCCCAATCGGACTCATAAGTGTCAAGACTTTCGTCAAGACTGTCTTTTCGAAGGTGTTACCTAGGTCCCGTACTCTGTGTTTCAAAGCGCTATTATGTGAGATCATCGTACACCTCGTACGGCTCGTCCTTGTAGCGACCATTGTCCTCCCACACATAAGGGGCAAAAAAATCCTTCCAAGCATCTTTCTCTCGAACGCTGTTAAAAGGATTTCATCAGTTTCGGACAGTATAAATGTTCTGTACAGTGCCAGCTTCGTCCGTCGCGACAGGTATTTTGAGTAGAGATCCTTTTGTAAGCTTTTGCTACATAGGAGTGCCTCACATCAATGATGTCACCAGCATATGTCAGGATCTGGATTATTATGGACGTATAGATGATGGTCCCCGAAGTTTCCGCCTCCGAGTCACGGATGGCTCTCTCTAGTGCCAGATTGAAAAGGAGACAGGCAAATCTTGTAGGCGGTATTTAACACCGTCATACCCCTGTATATGCTGCACTCTAGCCTATCTTCCTTCTTGTACATGGGATAGATGATACCACGATTCCAATCACAAGGCATGGGATTCACTATCCCATAATAATAATAATTATGGGATAATAGTAATAATCAAATAGTAATAATTTTATGAATTTCCTGGTCGAGTCCTACAACACCGATATTGATCAGTTCGGTTACTATTCCGTCGGATTCTAACAGATACTTCCAGAATAAATATCTTCACCATGTGGAAGTTTTGACGTTTCGACTAACCAAGTTTGACATCACTGGATTTGTTTTTGAAAAAAAAACCAGCCAGAACAAAACGTAAACACCCACTGCTCGTAACACTTGCTACCAGCTGGGACTTGTGTTGGATGTAATAGTGGTCGGTTTGCTGTAGCGGTTCGAACGTACTACGCGTTGCACACGTGCTCGCTAGTATTTGGAGGGAGATCTGATATTCAGGTAGAGTAGTGGGATGTTCGCCTCTGTACCCTTGAATATTTTTCATTTGAGTGTGGAGAGAGAGAGAGAGAGAGAGAGAGAGAGAGAGAGAGAGAGAGAGAGCCCCAGAGAGAACTACCAGGTGCGGTTTTTAAGACTGCCCGTTCTGTATGTGTCATCCTGTTTGCAAAAGAATGGAGCCAAAATTCTCGCACTCAGCATCGCCATTACGATCAAAGTTGTCAAACGGGCCAATGTGTACAACAATGCAGCTTCCCAGGCGGGCGCGACGGACCTCGCCGTTGCGTTTCGTTCATAACACATTTCACCTTCGATCGCGACGGGGTCCGCGCTGCTGTTGGCGGGGTTGGATGGTTATCGTTTATTTTGAACGCGTGCGTCTGTGCATATAAATGTGTGTGTGGTTGAGTGACTATTTTTTTTTCTTCGCAAAAACGTTCTTCGAACCACCGGGAAGCAACAGAATCACAAATCTTGCGCGTTGTGAATGAAGTTTTGTGCGTCTTTTTCTGTGTATGTGTGTGTGTGTGGTGTGTGTGTTGTTTGTTATTTTGCGCGCGCCTCTGACTTTGACTTCCCTAACGGCCCGAACCCGAATCCGGTCACTGTTGTGTAGCTGCTGGCCGAAGTAGGTCGTGTTTCGTGTGCGGTGTACGTGTGTGTGTCTGTGATTTCCATCAAACATTCCCGCAAAAAAAAAAGTGTGATCTTCAATCAAATTTCGCCAATACAGTAGTCATCGCTTTCGCCAATTCTACCATCCGCCGCCGGCTCATAAAGACACGTGCGCACAGTTGCTGCCACTACTCCCGGGCTGTGCTACCGATAACCCATTAGCCGAGGTAGGTAATGGTCGGGAGTGGGGCCAATTAAGCATCCAAACGGGCTCAAGGGTATAGACCTGAACCGTAGCCCCAAGTTGTGGTCGAAGTCTGCAAAAAGCGCAGTTGCGAAAGACATGCTGCTGCAGAGAGTATCCGAGGGAAGATGGTGATGGAAGTGTCGAGGTCGAAAAACAGCGCGTTGAACACAATGCGCGTTAGGGTATCGGCGCTTCTATCAGACATCAGTGTTATTTGGCTGCTCGGGTGTGTTAATTCTGGTTTTATCTTTCGATATTCCCGATGACGGTGAAGAACTTCGGTATGATCGCCGCTGCGATGTTCTTTGACGATCGTTTGAAATGTTGAAGATATATCTCCTAGTTGGAACTGTTGGTGAACTTGAGGCCTTATAATTCTCCTTGGAGGCTCTTGATACAAAACGAAATGATTTATCTGTCTGATCTATAATCTCCTGATTATCCAATAGTCTGATTATCCAATAGTTCTGCATCGAAGTTAATCCGCTTTGTTTATGCTCAATTTGAAAACTGTTATGTCGTCAACGTCTAATCACATTCTATTAGTTATTTTTGTATGGCGATTAACTGATTTTGCGCTACGTTTGCAAGATCGTGTATTCAATTCAAACGTATTTGGACTACATTTTAAAACAGAATATATAAAAAAAAGTGACTCAGAGGCGATTTCTGGCTTGGTCCTCACTTATTATTGATACTACGTAGTTGAATAGTCAAT
The DNA here is from genome assembly GCF_013141755.1 of Anopheles stephensi. Classification (NCBI taxonomy): domain Eukaryota; kingdom Metazoa; phylum Arthropoda; class Insecta; order Diptera; family Culicidae; genus Anopheles; species Anopheles stephensi. The sequence continues at coordinate 15,982,646 of NC_050201.1, forward strand.
CCTCACTACGGGAAGGTCGGGAAGATTGGCGCTGCCTTCGCCTCTACCATCGGACCACCCCCGTATGGTCTTATGATATCTTCATTTTCCCTAGAGCTTCTTCTGATCAAGTTCTACAAAAATAAAAATCCTGGAATATAGCCTAGCATAACTTCAAGTTATATCCTAAAACCATGCTCGTTACATCCTTCAAATTATTTTTTTAGCAAATATACCACAACTTCGTCCACTGTCAAACTCCCGGCCATTACTCCCAGGGATGTTTTAAGTGAAAAAAGGGAAAGAGAAAGTTACCAGGGGGAGGGGATGGGGATTTGGGATTGGGGTACGGGTTTTTTTTTCTTATTTTTGGCGTCCTCTAAAACCCATCCGTCACGGTGTGTGTTTTTGTTGTTGTCGGGCATATTTGGCACGGTGCGGCAGTCAGCGTCAGCACAATGCGTGTATCTCCTGCTGTATGATTCCTGCGCCACCGATTTGTATATAGCACCTTGTATATATATATATATATATATATATATATATATATATATATATATATATATATATATATATATATATATATATATATACATATGTATATATATGTATTGTCTCTGCACTTCACACGATAAATTCGATAGCACACACAACACATATCAGCAGCAACAACAAAAATAACTACCAGTAGTATACTGTTAGGCAATGACAGTAATGACAGTGAGGCCAAAAAAACAAACGAAAAAGAGAGAGTGAGATCGAGAGATACAAGTGCGAGAGAGAGCGAGAGTATGTGTTGATAATAAAAAGAACAAACCAATGTCACGATACACGATTGTACGTGCTGCCTCTCTATTTGATATTAGGGGCAGATTTTTTTTGGGGGGAATCGGATGGACGCGCTGCAATTAAACATTCCAACAGTCACATCTCCGCTCCTATCGGACACGCCGACGTCAAACTGGGCCTGAGCGTAGTGCGCATGCGAGAAACGAGATGTAACGTTGGAAGGTTTAATCCTTTGCCCGATACCGACACCGATAGCATGACACCGGTCCAGACGTCCGAGGTCCCATACCAAAAGGTTGTTAGTCTGCGGGTGTTGTTAAAGTTAATTGTATATTATAATCGATATTCTTTTTATGACTCTCTCCCTTGCCGGCACTTTTGCACACAGGCACAGTGAGATGCCGCGGTTTGGCTGTCCGGACGGCTAGTACCCCGAACCAGAGACAGAAGAGAGCGAGCGAGGTAGATATTAAAAATAACTTCAAACTTCTTGGCCGCTGGCGAATGACGCGAGGGACACTCGCCATTGCTTTTGTTACGATTTACACGTTTCTCCGTTTCGAAAGCTCATCGGTCATAAAATTTGGAGCAGGCCTAAGCATGCATCTCCACGGTAGCCAACGATCACCAATACCTGTGTCATTGTGACATGATGAGATGAGCGTCTGGTCCGCGCGCGGTCCATTTAATGATGCGAATTGCCGGGCGGGAAGAACGTACTGTAACTTCAGTTTTGAGCCCACCGGATGGATATGTGATTAAGCTACACACTGCGAAGTTGCGAGATAATGGAAATGAGATAGCAGTTTTGCTGTTGTTGTTATTGCAAAAAAACTGAAACACAATTTTATGACCTACCCTACCATAAATCTTGTTTTATGTGTGCGGAGCACCCGCAGGAAACTGTGAAACTGCACACTTTCAGTGTTAGACGCCCAGCCACGGACGACAGTGTCTGGAGTTGGTGAAGGCCAACCATTGATCCAGAGAACCGTGAACATTGACATTCCCGGGTGCATTTCGAACGAGGGCGAGCGGTACCCGAACCTAAAGATCGGGATCATTATGCACCCCCTTCATTGGCAGTGGGCTTTGTTATGGTGGAGAAGAATATCTCCGAATGTGGATCCAATCGGTAGGGCTACCAGTGTCCGGTGATCAGTGGTAGCAAGAGCATCGTCTTCAGTGTATCTCTGAGGTTTTGTGTACTGGAAGGCTTCTGCTCTGGGTGTCGAAAGTTTTGATCACGCAGCAAGCGATCGTCTAGACTTTTTGAGAATTGGTTGCAAGTTGTCAGTATCAAGAAATAATCTCTAGTCTAGTTTGCCCCAAGACACCTCCATTGAAGGTGAGTCATCGTGGATGGTTCAGATGCAATTTCGTGTCGTGTTGCGGATCAGATGTTTACCTTATTAATTCCGCGCGAGTGAATTTACTTGGTAATCGAATACAGCTATCGCTTCAGATGCGTCCAGGAATTTATTTTCCGAATGATGATGATCGGAACTTTCTTTAAGAATTGTTTCCAGGACATAAAAAAAAGAGGAAGAAGATCGTTATTGGTTACAGTGTTTAGAGACCTTTTAATTATCACGGAGCAAGTGCTTTGGTTGAGGAATTTCAAGTTCCAGCTTTTCCAAGCCAAAACTTTTTTGAAGAGCAAAATTAAATTATAGTTTTGTTGGAGAGTGCAGTATTTGTTGTTGTTTGTAGAGCATAAGCGTGTGGAGGCTCGAGTCGCTGAGACGTCAACATTGAAGGTGAGTCACTGCGTAAAACACTTTGCGGGACACACTTGTGGCATAGCACTTGTGCAGTATTGTCGTGCATTTGACACTGACAGTGGCGGGTCTGTACAGTCTTCAGTAAACAGTGGAGGTAAGCGGATCGTCACCTGTAAACTCCATCCGATTCAAGTTCTGTCTTAAAGTTCAGTTGAGAAAAAGTGTCGTGTAATTAAATTCCGGGATTCAGGATCGAGTGATAGTGCTCCACAGTCGAAATCTTGCAGTGCGCTCTAGATTTGGTTGGTTTTATATTCCAAGAGTTTGGTTGAACACAAGTTTGGTGCGCGGATTAATTTGAGGTTAGGAATCTAAAATGTACCAGGAGCTTCCATCGACGTTGCTAGTTGTGTTTAATGCAATTAATTAATTTTCTTGCTTCAATTTTGTTCACCAGAAAACGTCCCCAATAAAGCGTGGACGATGCCGGTGGCAATTTCCGTTGAGGATTACTGTGGTCCACCGGGTGTGTACCGCGCACGCCAACTTGACATCGTCAACCATTTCCCACCGTACAATGGAAACGCGGTGGCGGAAAACGGTGGTCAGAAACACGCTTCGGGACAACCGGAACCATCAGTGGAACTGCAGCATATGGCGGCGGACATGCGATATCACGTACGCCACCATCATCACCGTGAACGGCCCGGCCATGACTATGCGGAGGACGTGATCACGACGCAGGGCGTCCAGCCGCACCACAAGACCAGCTACGCCGAAACGATGATGCACCTGTTCAAGGGAAACATCGGTACCGGTTGCTACGCGATGGGCGATGCGTTCAAGAACGGTGGACTGGTGCTGGCCACCGTACTGACCCTGTTCATCGGGTTCGTCTGCGTGCACTGCCAGCATGTGCTGTTGAACTGTGCCGAGCAGATGCAGGCCCGAAAACGGGAAGAGGACGCAAAGGAGCAAACGCACGGGACGATCGCCACGGTGGAAGCGAACAATGGCAAACCGTTGGAGGTGAAGCCTACGTCCAAGGTACCGCCGGTGTCGGAACCGCTCGACTTTGCCGATACGGTAGCACTCTGCTTCGCGTACGGTCCACCATCCGTCCGACCGTGGGCAACGGCGATGAAGAACGCGGTTAACATCTTTATCTGCGTGACACAGCTCGGCTTCTGCTGCATCTACTTCGTATTCATCAGCTCGAACTTCAAGCAGATCGCCGACCGGTACGGGATCGAGCTGGACGTGCACGTCCACATGGCGCTGCTCGTGGTACCGATCGTGCTGACCTCAATCATCACCAAGCTGAAGTTCCTGTCGTACTGTTCGCTCGCCGCCAACGTCTTCATGACGCTCGGCATCGGCATCACGTTCTACTACGCCTCCCAAGAGCTTCCCTCACTCGCGGAACGCAACCTCATCGGACGACTCGACCAGCTGCCCCTGTTCTACGGTACCGCCATCTTCGCCTTCGAAGGGATTGCGCTTGTGCTGCCACTGCAGAACGAGATGAAACATCCGGCCGACTTTGGCAAACCGTGCGGTGTGCTGAACATCGGCAGCTCCTTCATCATTTTGCTGTTCACCACGTTCGGATTCTTCGGCTACTGGCAGTGGGGTGAAGCTGTCCAGGGCAGTCTCACCCTGAACCTGCCAGATAATGAGATGTAAGTATTTCGAGACAACTCCCTCCCTTGACAGCTACTGATTCGGATGCTGTGCTTTCCCAACACTGTTTCTAGACTGGCGGAGAGTGTGAAGATCATGATTGCTACTGGCGTTCTGCTCGGTTATGCGCTGCAGTTCTTCGTCGCGATCATGATCATGTGGCCGATGGTGGAAAGTCGTGTTGAGCTCGCTAGTCGACATCCCGTACGCTGTGAGATGGTGTTCCGTGTCATTATGGTGCTGGTAACTTGTAAGTGTTCCCCCTGCAGACAATGGTGAGCATGAAGCCTCACACCCTATCTAACGTATTCTCTTGCTCTCAATGTTTTAGTCCTGATTGCGGAGTGTGTCCCAAACCTTGGTGCCTTCATCTCCCTTATCGGTGCCTTCTGCTCGTCCTCGCTGGCTCTCATGTTTCCGCCCCTGATCGAGCTGATCGTTGCCTGGACGAATGGGAAGTTGACCGTGTGGTTGGTGCTGAAAAATGTCGTCATTCTGCTGTTGGCTTTGCTCGGCTTTGCTACCGGAACGTACGAAAGCATGTCTGCGCTTGCCAAAGATTTTTAAACTCGTCGCACCGAGAGGGAGAGAGAAAGAGAGAGGCGCAGAGGTGCTCGAAAGCTTCATCGAACGAGTGGGTGATTGAAAGTTACCTTAGCTAAAACTGAATCGTTGGTAGGAATAAGCTACTCTACATCGTTTTACATTTTCATTTGTTTTGTACGTTACTTGAGTATGTGACAGAGTGTGTGTATGTGTGTGTGCTGTGCTGCTTGTACCGGTTGTGCTGCAACAGATACCCAAATGTATCTCGCTAGGAAGTAACAAACACCGTCCATCGATACTACTTATCGATATACTAGCATTGGCAGGGAAACAAGTTCTTATGACGTTATGGTTGTGTCCCACTATTGGGCCATTTTCATGTCCAGTGAAGGAAGTAGAAGCAGATGAAAAGACACACAAGACAGTACGGTTACACCTCGAAAAGTCGAATATTTGCATCATTCGCCCTGTATGATAAGTATACTCTATACAACGTTAGGTTTAAATGCAATAAGTTATCCCAAATACTGAGTAGCCTATAAGTGAGAATGTGAATGTATATGTGGGTGTATATTATCCTTGCGGATAGCAAGGTGGTCTCAGAAAAACACAAATCGAAATGGCCATACAGTAAGTAAGTTTGATAGAAAATGCAGGGGGAAAATTTTGTGATGGAAATCTAGACGGATCACTTAGTTGCAGGACAATCGTGGGAAGAGGGTGTAGGAGGAAGCACAGAATATGAATAAAAGTTTTCCATTCGCAAAAAGGTATTTTTTCCCGAAACCAGAAACTTAACATACAGAACAACTGATGGCTGGCCTAATATTGTTCAGACGTTTCCCGGGTGCGGCAGACCAAATTTTCCCAGACGGTCATGGTGTTTGGGTGCGAGTCGTCAGAAAGAGGTTCAATTCCGATGGCTGATTTGATGGATGAAACCTTAGATGATGAATGAAACCTTGGGGTGGTCCGGTGGCCGAGCCAACAATGGCGCCGGTCTTCACACAGCAGAACCGGGGTTCAAATCCCATCCAGAGCGCCTCCCCGTATGCAGGGCTGCCTACTTTGCAACGGGTATAATCAAGTCACAGTAAGCCTAAAAATCTCCATCTTGGACTTCGTCACGTTCGGTTGGAACCTCTTAGAGCTCCGTTGTTTTTACGTGTTTTCAACGTGTTCTGTGAGCCTTGCCGTGCGACATTTGCTGTCTATAGATGCACTTGTGTCTCGTCCTCAATTCGTGTCAGATTCCGCCTGTTTTGTTGCATCACCGCGCTGTTATCGTCTATTTTCGAGCTAGCGTCCTCGAAGTTTCAACGTACTCGTTCTTATTTTGTGTTAGTGCGTTTCGTTCCTGTGTCAGTGCAGCTCAGTGCTTACGATGGCTACGGTCTGTCCTTCGTGCTCCCTGCCTGTAAACAACGAAGAACTGATTAAGTGTGCGGGCTCCTGTGATACATCTTGCCATCTTCGTTGTATTGGAGACCCCGAAGCTGCTTTTCCGGAATTCACATGACCCGATGCTCAAGCCATCTGGATTTGCGCAAGTTGCAACGCATCACGGCTTAACGGTAGAGCTATATTCAACGAACTCAATACCGCTCTCGATGTTCTAAAGGACGAGTTGCTTCGTGAATTTGACGGTCGTCTTACTGCCGTCTTGGATGCGGTGCGTGCTGATGTACTGTCTGCTGTTGACAGGAACAATTCCAACACGCACACGTTGATGCCACGCATCATCATCCGCCGCAGCAACGCCTATAAGCTCCCGCCCCGGTGAACTGGACCGAGCGTCCCAAAACGCTCCTAACCGCAATGCGCCTAAACGTAGGCTTGTCGATTTCACGCCTTCCGATGCCGTTTCTGCACCACCTTTCAACGTTGGCACTGCACCGATTTCACCATCGTCTCGTACCGTGCTGACCGTCCCGTTGAATGTATCCAATGGGCCGAATTTCTGGTTATACCTTACCAGAATTACTCCATCGGTGTCTGACGCCGATTTCAAGCTGATGGTGACTTCTCAGCTAGGTACTGATGACGTCATCACTATTAGACTGGTGCCACGTGACAAGGATCCAGGCACTCTCAGCTTTACCTCCTTTAAAGTTTGGATGTCGCTTGATTTAAAAGAAAAGGCACTTTCACCACCCACTTGGCACAACGGTATAGTGTTCCGTGAATTCACTGACCACCGCACCTCACAAACAGCACAGAATTTTTGGCACACAGGGCCCCGGGAACCACTTCCGACCACCAGTATTCGAGTCAACTTACCGCCCAACCACCTGAATCTGCCGCTCTCCGAACCGCACCACGCCACTATGCCCGAGCCACCACTGCCTTAACTACACGTGTTCTCCGTGATACTCCGCCGACGCATGCACTGGCTTCAAACTTAGAGCTTCACCTACACTACCAGAACGTTAGAGGACTGCTCACCAAGCTGAATAACACCCGACTCGAATTATCTGAGTCTGATCTCCATGTATTGGTACTTACCGAAACCTGGCTCGACGAATCGATACCCACCGCACTACTAGCTGACACGCAATTCAACGTATACCGTTGCGACCGAAGTACTGATAACAGCATACACTCTCGTTGTGGAGGTGTGCTCATCGCTTGTGCTGCTTCCTTAAACAGCTTCATGTTACGTCACGCTTTCTCATCGCTTGAGCTCCTGTGGGTGTGCGTAAAACTTCATCTTTGCAGCCTATTCATCGGTGTGATCTACATCGCTCCTGAACGCAGTTCCTCTGTGGATATGTTCGACAATCTGCATGAGAGTGTATGTGACATTTCCGAACGTATGTCGCAAAACGACCTACTGTTGCTGTTTGGAGACTTCAACATGCCAGCTATTACCTGGCTTGCCGCTACCGACCCACCACGCCACTTCATGCCCAACTATTCATCATCCGGATGCTCTCTCATCGATGGCATGACCTACAATGGATTGCTGCAATTGTCAGGGGTGAAAAATCATCGCGATCGCCAGCTGGATTTACTTTTCGCTAACTGTTCGATAATCGCACTTTCTTTCGTGAAACGTGTAGTGTTGTCCCGCCGAAGGTTCAGATTCAACTGTTTATTCTTGGTCAATTATAATTCAATTCTTATTCCTACTATGGTTCGTTTATAATAACTAGTCCACCTAACTTACTAATCCTTCATGCAATTAGCTTTCATGCAATTTGATATTTCATGCAAATCGATATTTCATGCAAATCCTAACATTCCGGCCACCAAAGAAGGGACTTCTTTTTAAATTGCTTGAATTCCGAATGAATACCTTCATGAAACTATTTCCTGAACATTAGTAGTGTCTACATTAAGATGTGTTTTCCTCGTTTGGAATCGGAAGGATTGCTAAACGAACGCTTGGTCTAACAATTTGTTTCCCTGACGCTGTACGTAATGTCACTACACGCACTATGCCATCCTTGCCTGGGTGTAACGCTACAATTCTACCCATTGGCCACATCGTAGGATGTACGTTATCCTCCTTAATAATCACTAACATATTTTCCTTTAATATCACCGAGGCACCGTTGCAGTGCTTGGCGCAGGCTTGCAATTGCTGAAGGTACTCAGGCATCCACCGGGACCAGATGTTACGAACGTTCTTTTGCACCAACTGGTATTCCTTCAGACGATTATCAGGTATCTCACTGTAGTCTACCTCTGGCACAGCTTGCAGACTTCTACCAATGAGAAAATGAGCAGGAGTTAGTGGTTCTAAATCCGTTGGTTCATTAGATAAAGGAGTTAAAGGGCGTGAGTTCAAACATTGTTCGACTTGGGTTAGGAGTGTTAACATGCTTTCTTGAGTGATACTTATGGTTCCGATACTTCTGATGATGTGTTTCTTGGCCGCCTTCACTGCTGCTTCCCATAGACCGCCGAAATGCGGTGCACGTGGTGGGATAAATTTCCAAGACATCTCGTTGTTTGCACACCAGTTGAAGATTTGTGCACGATCGTCCTCGTTGCACTTCAGCATTTTGTAGATCCGATTGAGTTCGTGTGATGCACCTTTAAACGTAGTCGCGTTGTCCGAGTGTAGTTCCTTAATCCTTCCACGACGTGCGACTACACGACGTAGTGCTCCGAGGAACGCAGTTGTGGTGAGATCTCCCACCAACTCGATGTGTACAGCCTTCGTTGCAAAACATACAAATATAGCTATGTACGCCTTTGTGGGACTCCTGTTCCGCATTGTTGCCTTTAACAGAACTGGTCCACAGTAGTCCACGCCGCAAACAGCAAATGGGATAGTTGGCGAAACCCTTGATAACGGTAAATCGGCTATGCACTGTTTCACAAGCGTTGGTTTGGCCTTAAAACATACATGGCATCGATGATATGTGATCTTCGACAAACTTCTTCCACCGATTATCCAAAATTTCTGGCGAAGGGACGTCAATAACAGTTGCGGTCCGGCGTGAAGTAATTTCAAATGGTACGCAGTAGCCAGAAGTGATGCCAAGGGATGCTTTGCATCCAGTAAGATGGGATGTTTGGTAGCATCGGGTATGTTTGCGTTCCTAAGCCGGCCACCAACGCGCAGGATACCAAGTGAGTCAATAAATGGAGAAGTCCATTTCAGCTTCGAAGTCCGAGAAATATCCTTGCCATGTCCGAGGTTGTGTAGATCATCGTAAAATGTGTCTAATTGCGATAAATGACACAATCGCAATTCCGCTCTCTGAAGTTCCTCTGCGGTGAGTAGTGGAACCGCAACGATCAGTTCCTTAACCGATCGATGAGTGCTGATGATAACAGTTCTTTGGTTGTTTACGCTCTTATGTTCACGTAACCGTTGAATGTATCGCAAGCAATATGCGATGACCCGTCGAAGTTTGTGGTAGACCGAAAACCGTGAGAATAGTGTGTTCCGGAAATCAGAGACTATTGAACTTGCTGCAATTCGTGATGTCGCCAATCGTTCTTCCTCACAAACCACTGTTTCCCCAAGTGGAAGTGGATCGTTAGGCCAATTTTTCGGAGTCTCTGATAACCATTGTGGCCCATGCCACCAGCGATGACAAGCTAACAACTTATCTGGATTCAAGCCACGGGAGACGTCATCTGCTGGATTATCAACACCTGGTACGTGCTTCCAGCACTGAATTCCGGTATCGGCTTGTATCTTGGCGATTCGGTTAGCTACAAAAGGCTTCCAGCGGTTTGGAGAAGAATTAAGCCAATGCAGGACAGTCATCGAATCGGTCCAGCAGATAGTAACCGAATAAGTGTTGAATGATCGTCTAACCTTGTGGTATAGTTGAGTCGCCAAGCGTGCAGCACAAAGTTCCAGCCGAGCAATAGAGTGGGTATTCGACAGCGAAACCACCTTTGATTTGGCTGCTAGTAGTTGAACAGTCACACGTTGATCCGTCTCAGCCCGAATGTAGCAGCATGTACCGTATGCTCTCTGGGAAGCGTCAGCAAAGATGTGCAATTGTACATTGGTAGCCTTGTACTGCGAGATAAACCGAGGCACCTGTAAACCCCGAAGAAGGTTTAACGCCGAGTGAAACTTCTGCCATTGATCTTGAAGCGATGATGGGAGTTCTCGGTCCCAATCCCATGATTTGCCGTCGTGCTTCAACCCCCATAATTGTTGCATGAACAATTTTGCGATGAGAATTACCGGTCCAATCAAGCCAAGAGGGTCGAAGAGTTTGGCGATGTAGGAGCATGTAATCCTTTTTGTCAGAGCAGCTGGTATTGGTGGTAGCTCAACTCTGCACCGAAATGTATCACTTAACGGTTCCCAAGCGATACCCAACGTTGAAATTGCTTGTGCGTCTTGCCATTCATGTGTAGGAAACAATGCCAAATCTTCCTTTGAAATCCCTGATAGGGCCTTTGCTGAGTTAGATGCCCATTTCTTCAAACAAAACCCAGCCGAATGTAACATTGAAGAAATTTGCGTGCGCATCTCGATGGCATCTGATAGTTCTTCTGTCCCAGACAAAAGATCGTCCATGTAAAAGTCGTGAAGTACCGAGTTCACTGCCAGTGGATGCGAGTCTTGCTGATCGTATGCAATCTGTTTCAATGTTCTGGTTGCCAGGAACGGAGCTGATGCAGTGCCATATGTAACCGTCTGTAGCTCGAAGGTGTCTATAGGTTCACATGGATTCTTCCGGTACAAGATGCGTAGAAAGTTTTTATTTGGGTTGTCGTGGAGGATTTGTCGGTACATCTTTTCGACGTCTGCGGTGATAGCGATGGCGTGTGATCGAAATCGTAGCATAATCGTGAACAGGTCTTGTTGAATGATAGGACCAACAAGCAATTTGTCATTCAAAGAGAAGCCGGAAGTGGTTTTGCACGACGCGTCAAAGACAACCCGAACCTTCGTGCTAGTACTCTTCTCCTTTACAACTGCATGGTGAGGTAGATAATAATGCGGGCACAAATCATCCACTGGAGCCGATAACTTTCTCATATGACCCAGCTTCTCATATTCGTCTATAAACGCCGAATATGCTTCTTTCATCTGCGGATTGGCATTTAAACGTCGTTCTAGTGCCAAGAATCTGCGTTCCGCGATTTCTCTGGAGGCTCCTAAAACGATACCCGGATTAGGATTAATTGGCAAACAAACAACATACCTCCCCGACGCGTTACGAGTTGTCGTAGAAGCGTAATGCTTCTCGCAGCTGTCCTCTTCCGTAGATAAAGCAGGATCATCAAGTATGCTCTCGGTTTCCCAAAAGCGTGTCATGATTGCTTCCAAAGAGTTGTCGGTCGTCGCCACATGACAGATCCGAGGGGTGTGTGATGACTGTGACGTATTTCCTGCCACAGCCCATCCGAATTGCGTCTCCACTAGCCATGGACCACCAGGGCGTAATGAACGCTTGTGACCCGTATGCAGCTCCCAGAACGCGTCACCTCCAATGACGATATCAACCATGCCGGGAATGTGATAGGTTGGATCCGCTAGAGTCACATTAGGCATGTCCCAGGAAGACACGTTGATTGGTGAGGTAGGTATATCCGCCGACGGGGTGTCCAATATGAGAAATTCCAATTGGGTGCTGAAGTGATGTGCCTTGGATCGAACGATTGCCGTGATCGATCCCCTTACATGCTGCACTGTTTTCCCGATGTCAGAAACCGAAACATTCACCTTGGTGCGGGTGGTTATAAGTTTCCGAGCCAGTCTCTCCGACATAAAGTTGGACATCGAGCCCGAATCGAGAAGCGCTCTCGCCTCGTGATGATTCCCATAATCGTCAGCAACAAGCACTACAGCTGTTTCGAGGAATACAGCTTCATCCTCTGCATGAGCGGCCAGAGTAACCTTCGGTTGTGCTGTTTGATGTAGCAGCGTATGGTGGCGTTCGTGGCACGAACGGCAAGAATAATACGATCTGCAAACCTTTGCCAAATGGGATCCACTAAGGCAGTTCCAGCATAGCCCCTTTGATTTGACTAGGTTCCGTCGTTGCTGTGTATCGTAGCTGAGAAATACTGGACAGTTGCGTAGTGAATGATTGTCGGCACACGCTAGTGGGCATTTCGGTTGGTGAAAGGATGAAAAACTGGTTGGTGTATGTTCCATGGAAGCATTGTTAGTTATCGATCTCCGATGTGTTGCAGAGTGACGTTGGTTGCCGGCCACCTTGATCGCAGTTGGGCGTGCTTCACCAGAAAACCTTTGGGAAGACTTCAAGATGCGTATCCGCTCGTGTAAAAAGTCGATAACTTCCTTGTACTTATCCTTATCGTGGTTCACAGAATGCTTCTCCCAGGCCAGTATTGTTGACGGATCCAGCTTCATGAGCAGCATATTCGATAGCGGTGTATCCCAATGTTCGATAGGCTCGTGCAGTTTCACTAAACCATTAACGTGTCGCCCAAATTCATCGACTAGATGTGCCAATTCATCGACGCATTCCGTTTGCACAGCCGGGAAGTGGTGCAAAGCGCGGTAATACTCTCGTATCAGCATGCGGGAATTATCGTATCGATTCAAAAGTGATGCCCATGTAATTGAATAATTGTCTGCCGTCAACGTTGTGTGTTCGTATGGTATAGCAGCTTCACCACGTAAAGAAGATAAAAGATATTGAAGCTTCGAAATGGAAGGAAGCTCGGTCGATGCGTCGATCATGGCTATGAATCGGTCGCGAAAGGACAGCCATTTAGAATAATCGCCATCGAAGATAGGTAGATCGATTTTCGGGAGACGAAGGTTCGACGCATTTGGTTTGCTAAACGCGAAGGTCGATGAACTTGGTAATAGCGTCGATTCCCCGAGAAGGTTCGACTCCTTTGGCTGCCGGTCTCGTAAAAACGCACGCACATGACGACATCGATCGTCCATCGCGATCCTCTCCTGTATGCATACTTCGATAGCCTCGTTGCTATCGTCCAACTCCATTAACTGCGTTATCGCGGCGAAATATTCCTCCTTATACCGTTCCAAGCATTCTAATGCATCCAGCACCTCATTTGCCACATTTTCGGAGAAAGAACATTGAAATTTCTCCAGCGCCTTAATATGCTCATCCGCAAAGCGCTTCTTCAACAAGGCTGCCTTCTTCTTTTTATCCATTGCACGCCGATACCGAACACGAACACTGTATAGGGTTTTATTTCACAAGTAACACGCGATGTAGCTGTACGGTCGATGCTCTTGATGCCGAGCGTACTCCGTCCGTTTCTCTTGATGCAGAGTCTTCTTACACGAGCTCTTGATACTTAACGCACACACCGTCTAACCGAATTACAACACTATCACTATCACGATCACGATCCGGTTCGAAGGACCAAAATGTTCGATAATCGCACTTTCTTTCGTGAAACGTGTAGTGTTGTCCCGCCGAAGGTTCAGATTCAACTGTTTATTCTTGGTCAATTATAATTCAATTCTTATTCCTACTATGGTTCGTTTATAATAACTAGTCCACCTAACTTACTAATCCTTCATGCAATTAGCTTTCATGCAATTTGATATTTCATGCAAATCGATATTTCATGCAAATCCTAACACTAACCCTGCCGCCGCTGAAAGCTGTTCGTTTGTTCAATCCGCACCATGCCCCCTTGTGCCTATCGACCTGCATCACCCCGCACCGGAGACCACTATTTCGGTTCCGTCACCCCCTGCCGCTCATCTACCTCGCAGAGACCGTGGTCTCCGTGCGTTCAACTTCCGGAAAATGAATTACTCGAGACTTATTGCCGTCCTGTCGGCTGTCGACTAGTCTTTCATCGAGGAATCCTGTAACATTGATGCTGCCGTCTCCAAGTTCAACGAGAAGATCACCGCTGCCTTTCCTTCCTGTTGTCCCTTCCTCTATCCCCCTCCTCACCCCTCATGGTCGAACAGATCGTTGCGCACTCTGAAATCCGATAGGAATCGAGCTTTTCGTAACTATCGTTGCAACCGTAACCCGACTACGCTTCGTATTTTTAAATATGCATCCAGCGCTTATCGCTCTTATAACCGTTTGCGCTACGCGTCCTTTGTAGTACGGCTACAAGACCGCTTCACAACCGACCCCAGATCTTTCTGGCGGTTTAGTAATGCGCGTCGCAATCCTAACAGCATCCCTTCTATCCTATCCCTTAATGATGAAACCGCCTCCAATCCTCTCGATCAATGCCGCCTCTTTGCTAAACACTTCTCTAGCGTTTTCGTTGATCCTTGCAGTAGTGCGGTGCCTTTAGTTGACGGTACCTAAATGATGTTCATGTTGATGTTCCCTCTGTATTGTCTGCCCTGTCTAAGGTCAAGTTGTCCTACTCGCCTGGTCCTGATGGTATCCCTTCCTCTGTCCTTAAGAAATGTGCTTCCTTTTGTGCTCCCCTCTTGACTCGCGTCTTTGTCAGATCCATCAATGAGGGTTCCTTTCCTACCATATGGAAGTCTGCTTGGCTGGTCCCCCTTTTCAAAAAAGGTGATCGCTCTGTATGCTCCAATTATCGTGGTATTTCACTACTCTCCCCCATTCCCAAAATCCTTGAATCAATTATTCTCTCCTCCATCCTTCCTATCATTGTTTGTCACCTATCCCCGCGCCAACATGGTTTCATTCCCAAACGCACAACTTCCTCCAACCTTATGTGTCTTGTATCCTCTGCTCTATCGAATATGTCATCCGGTGGTCAAAGTGACGTCGTATACACCGACTTCAGTACTGCCTTTGACAGTGTTCCTCTCGATCTGCTGATTGCGAAACTCGAAAGACTTGGTATCGGGGGTCGTTTACTGTCCTGGCTGAAGACTTACCTGGTTGCGAGATCGTATAGTGTTAGAGTTTCGTCTTGTCTATTCGAATCCTTCGTAGGTTCCTCGGGTGTTCCTCAAGATAGTGTCCTTAGTCCTATTTTATTTCTGTTATTTGTTAATGACTGTGTCTCCATCCTCACCGCCGAAGGTTTTCTGTTTTACGCAGACGATCTTAAGATCTTCCTTCCTGTGTCCTCGTCTGCTGACTGTTGTCTTCTCCAAGCTGTACTTGATTCCTTCTCTGTTTGGTGTCGTAAAAATGGCCTACTCCTGTCCCCCGATAAGTGTTGTGTGATCTCGTTTTCTCGTTCTCGTTCTCGTTTCCCGTTTAGCTACACCCTCTGTGATACAGTAATACGTCGTGTATCCTCTGTAAAGGATCTAGGTGTGTGGCTCGACGAAACGCTGTCCTTCAGTTCCCACGTTGATTATGTAATTAGCAAGGCTAATAAATCACTGGGTCTGATCATTAGGCTATCGTCCGAAATCCGCGATCCCCTCTGCTTGAAGTCCCTGTACTGCTGTTGGGTGCGATCCTCCTTGGAATACGCGGCTGTAGTCTGGTCTCCCCCAGGCTCCACTGCGATGGCCAGACTGGAGAGCGTTCAACGTAAATTCACTCGTGTAGTTGTTCGGTGCTTCCTTAACGATTCCCATCTTGCTGTCCCTCCCTATCCAGTCCGTTGTCGTCTTTTTGGGCTAGAAACCATTGAGGATAGGCATTTCCATATCCGTGCTAGCTTCATTGCAGGTCTCCTGTTAAATGAACTTAATGTCCCTTCTCTCCTGTTTGCCATCCCCCTTTATGCTCCTTCCCGTCGCCTCCGCGATAGACCTCCCCTTTATATCCCATCCCGCCACACCCGTTACGGTTCAAACGATCCTCTGCTACGAGCTTTGTCGGCTTTCAACAAGTGCTATCACCTGTTCGACTATAATGTCTCCTTGTCTCGTTTTCGTGTCCGTCTTCGAGAAGTCTCTTTCCTTGCCACCTAATCCTGACTGTCATCCTCGCTTTTCCTTTAAGTGTTAATGAACATTGTTGAACCATCATTGGCGGACAATATGAACTAAATAAATAAATAAATAAATAAAAATAAATAATCTTCTGGATTATTTTATTTAAGGTGCAGTTGAGCGTGACATTAATCGATCGTCCATCGTCACCTAGCCAGAACTAGTGGAGAAAATTCAGTCCGTTTTTACGGCCCATCCCAGGGACACGGCTGTCAGGGCTTCAGGTTCCGAAGCCGGATCAAGGCCGGAATCGATGCCGATATTTAAATTATTTGAATAATTTCACTAAACAGTATGGTAAGCTACTCTTTATAAAAAAAAATTATGTCATTTTTTTACGTAGGTAACTGTCAAAATTCCAGCAACCGATGCTATACATCATCAAAATTAAGAGAGAATCACCACGGTCATACCTCTGCAATAATGAGCAGCAACAGTTTAGAAACCTCGGCTCGGTGGTAGAAGCGACAACGGCGCTGGTATTCATAGGGTAGGACCGGGGCTCAAATTGTTACGATTAACACGTTTCTCCGTTTCGTTTTTTCATCGGTTATAAAATTTGGAGCAGGCCTAAGCATGCATCTCCACGGTGTCCAACGATCCCCAATACCTATGTCATTGTGACATGATGAGATGAGCGTCTGGTCTGCGCGCGGTTCATTTAATGATGCGAATTGCCGGGCGGGAAGAACGTACTGTAACTTCAGTTTTGAGCCCACCGGATGGATATGTGATTAAGCTACACACTGCGAAGTTGCGAGATAATGGAAATGAGATAGCAGTTTTGCTGTTGTTGTTATTGCAAAAAAACTGAAACACAATTTTATGACCTACCCTACCATAAATCTTGTTTTATGTGTGCGGAGCACCCGCAGGAAACTGTGAAACTGCACACTTTCAGTGTTAGACGCCCAGCCACGGACGACAGTGTCTGGAGTTGGTGAAGGCCAACCATTGATCCAGAGAACCGTGAACATTGACATTCCCGGGTGCATTTCGAACGAGGGCGAGCGGTACCCGAACCTAAAGATCGGGATCATTATGGACCCCCTTCATTGGCAGTGGGCTTTGTTATGGTGGAGAAGAATATCTCCGAATGTGGATCCAATCGGTAGGGCTACCAGTGTCCGGTGATCAGTGGTAGCAAGAGCATCGTCTTCAGTGTATCTCTGAGGTTTTGTGTACTGGAAGGCTTCTCCTCTGGGTGTCGAAAGTTTTGATCACGCAGCAAGCGATCGTCTAGACTTTTTGAGAATTGGTTGCAAGTTGTCAGTATCAAGAAATAATCTCTAGTCTAGTTTGCCCCAAGACACCTCCATTGAAGGTGAGTCATCGTGGATGGTTCAGATGCAATTTTGTGTCGTGTTGCGGATCAGATGTTTACCTTATTAATTCCGCGCGAGTGAATTTACTTGGTAATCGAATACAGCTATCGCTTCAGATGCGTCTAGGAATTTATTTTCCGAATGATGATGATCGGAACTTTCTTTAAGAATTGTTTCCAGGACATGAAAAACAGTGGAAGAAGATCGTTATTGGTTACAGTGTTTAGAGACCTTTTAATTATCACGGAGCAAGTGCTTTGGTCGAGGAATTTCAAGATCCAGCTTTCACAAGCCAAAACTGTTAAGAATAGCAAAATTAAATTATAGTTTTGTTGGAGTGTGCAGTATTTGTTGTTGTTTGTAGAGCATAAGCGTGTGGAGGCTCGAGTCGCTGAGACGTCAACATTGAAGGTGAGTCACTGCGTAAAACACTTTGCGGGACACACTTGTGGCATAGCACTTTTGCAGTATTGTCGTGCATTTGACGGGTCTGTACAGTCTTCAGTAAACAGTGGAGGTAAGCGGATCGTCACCTGTAAACTCCATCCGATTCAAGTTCTGTCTTAAAGTTCAGTTGAGAAAAAGTGTCGTGTAATTAAATTGCGGGATTCAGGATCGAGTGATAGTGCTCCACAGTCGAAATCTTGCAGTGCGCTCTAAATTTGGTTGGTTTTATATTATTATTATTATTATTATTATGATTATTTATTTATTTATTTATTTATTTAATCGTCCGCCGTTCACGGCTTAACGATGCAGAATCTAGTTACAATACATTATTGATTGATACATTGATACATTGATTTTCTTAAGTACTAAGTGGTCGGACGCGTAACAAATTTTTGAACGTGGACACGAACATATTAAAATCGAACAGGTGCGAGTGCGTGTTAAAGCGGCGAGACATAGCTGTAAGTGGAGCATTGAAACCGTACTCAGTGCGAGAACGTGGAATATGTAAAAGTTTCTGATGTCTAGCCGATAGTCTAGGTGTCATAAATTTCGGTTCACCTAACAAATACGGATCGTCAATGGTGCCTAAAAGGAGTCCTGCTAAAAATGTGGTCTGGCTTATATAGCGCCGATGTTCCAGTGACTCGAGGCCTAACAGTTCACAACGTTCTGTGTAGCATGGGAGCAAGGTACTATCGGCCCAACCTACGCATCGGATTGCGTAGCGCGTAAACTTTCTTTGAATGACCTCAAGCCCATCGATCCATTCGTTTGTGTATGGGCAGCACACAGGAGAGCAGCACTCTAGAAACGACCTTACTATTGAGCAATAAAAAGCTTTCAAACACCGAGCGTCGTCAAATTCACGAGTCAGCTTGAATAATAATCCTAGAGTTCTATTGGCGCGGTTAATAACGTTGTCATAATGGAGTCCAATCGTCAATTTTTGGTCAAGTAGAACACCTAGGTCGCGCATTTGAGTGGTTCTTGAGACGTTTACACCATTGATGTTATAGTCATATGTTATCACAGATCTCGCACGCGCACAGGACAGCACGTGACACTTTTCGGTACATATAGACAAACAGTTTAGGACGCACCAGTTGTTGAACACTGAAACAGCTTGCTGTAGTTTAGCTCAGTCATTAGACATTTTTACAGGCATAAATAGTTTTACATCATCAGCATACAGCAAGTAGCAGTTGTCAGGCAGAAGAGAGCATACGTCGTTTATGTATAAAATAAACAGAAATGGTCCCAGATTGCTGCCCTAGGGTACTCCAGATGTACCAATAAAAGGACGTGAGGTATGATCCCGAAATATTACGCGATACTTGCGGTTGCGAAGATAGAAGTTGAGCCAAGCGACGATTGCGTGTGAGAATCCCAACCTTTGGAATTTTTGCAATAGTATATCGTGCGATATGCTATCGAAGGCGGCTCTCAAATCGATGTATATGCAATCGACTTGTAAGCCCTGGTCCATGCGGTTCACACACTCAGAGACAAATCGAACCAAATTTGTGGAGGTGGAACGTTTGGGCATAAAACCGTGCTGCTCCTTCCTTGTGTATCCTAGAGACGCTCTAAGGATACTTTCTTTGACAATTATCTTCAATGTTTTCACGCAAGCGCATAATGATGTGATGCCTCTGTAGCTGGTAGCAAGGTGCCTGTCGCCCTTTTTGTACAGGGGGATCATCCAAGACGTCTTCCAAATAGCCGGGATCTTACTTTTGTTCATCGATGCATTGAAAATCTTGACCAGAAGAGGACATAATGTTACAGAGCACTGTTTCAACACAACTGCTGGTATGCCATCCGGACCAGGGTTGAAAGATGATTTTGGTTTGATCAGGGCCACTGTGACGGAGTTTAAATCGATGGTGATACGTTGCAGGTCGATGCAATTTTCTGGAGTGTAGCTGGTCGCACGAGATATGGAGATGGGATCAGGAACAGAAGAAGAGAAAACGTCAGAGAGTTTCATTGCGAAAGTCTCACATATTTCAGTGTCCGTTTCTGCTACGATGGCTTTGTAGCGTAGCGAGGAAGGCTCCACATTGTTCCTCGGCCGGGACTTTACGAAAGACCAAAAGCCTGTGGGTCGTCTTCTAAGACTTCTCTGCACGCGTGAAATGTAGCGGTCGTAAAGTAGTCTGTTATAGGCCCGATAGCAGCGTAGTGCAAGGCGAGCAGCTTCGTGGTTGAGAGCGCTGGGATGACGTTGTTGGGCTTTCAGAACGTTGCGTCTTCGCCTTTTCAGTTCTTTTAAAGTACTATTTGACCATGCTGGATAGCGTGGTGGCCCAAATAGCGGAACAGTATCGTAAAAAAAATTGCAGCAATTTTGCGTTGAAGGTATCAACAGCCTTATCTATCGAGATGCCTCTGTGGTCGAGGAAGTCCCAGTCAGCGAAAGAAATAG
Source organism: Anopheles stephensi (assembly GCF_013141755.1). Lineage (NCBI taxonomy): Eukaryota > Metazoa > Arthropoda > Insecta > Diptera > Culicidae > Anopheles > Anopheles stephensi. The sequence goes on from NC_050201.1 coordinate 16,002,854, forward strand.
CCTGATTAATAAGGTCGAAAATTACTCGCCTGAAATTCAAACGAGGGGCTGGTCGATGGAGTGTGTGTGTGTTCTCGGTGTGAAAGCGGAATGAACGGAAACACGAATCGGAGGGTAATGATCATCTGCAGGCAGGAGATGTTCATCTGTAGGTAACGTGCAAACCGTGGTTACCAAAGCTGCATTGTCGTTGGCGAGTACCAGATCAAGGATTCTTCCCAGGGCGTTTTTAGCAGAGTTAAGCTGTTTCAGTAAGTACAGATTCAGCATATTCATGAAAGCTCTGCTGTGAGTGGAATTGCAATGCTGGAGAGAATCGGTCCACGTAATAAGCGGCTGATTAAAGTCCCCGAGTAAAATCAGCTTATCGGTAGGCTTCATGTGTTCCGCTATTTTTTCGATCGTTGACGAAACGCAAGATAATGTTTGTGAGTCAGTGCTTTTGTCTGCGTCTTAGCTCCCTATAGCGTCCCTTCGGTCAGGATAATTTTCACCCACACACACTCAAGAGAGTTAGCTTCATCATAGCATTCACGCGAATTCATCTTTGAGGAGACGGCAATTAAAACGCCACCACCACGAGAATGTGTGCTGTTAAGTGAGCTGCGGTCAGTACGATATACAGTATAGTTTTTATTAAAAAACAGTCCAGATGGTATGGATGGTTCCAGCCAGGTTTCAGAAATGCAATTACGTCGTAGGTGCAGAGCGATGATGCAAGAAATAAGTCGGAGGTTTTTGTGCGTAAACCACGGACGTTTTGATAGTAAACAGTGAGTGGCTGAGTAGACAGCGCGTGATTGTGTGAATGTGTTGACTGCGCAGAAGGTATGCGGTTAGTGCAGACGTGTGCGCGTGAGTTCGTTGGATTAGCGGTGTGTTGATCATTTGAGAAAAAAGCGATCGATAGTCTGTTGATTTCTTTTTGGCGGTGCTGTTTGTTTGGAAGCAGAGGTAGGGTCTGGCAGTGGTGTGTTTGTTCCGTTTGATGGTGCATGTGGAGTGTTGCGATGATTTGTGATTGTGGACGGGCACGGAGTGATGTTGTTTGTAGTGAGTGAAGCAGCATTAGCGTTACGGTCAAGGATAAAATCTCGCACACTAATACCAACAGGCCAGGTGTCGGAGTTAAGTGCCTTTTCTCTGAGTGCGGCAGGAATTCTTATTTTGAAAGATAATGAATGCATAGCGTCTGGATCTGCACCTTGTCTGAGCAGGCTGAATGCGAGAACATCGTCTGTTTCCAACAGAGAAGCTACCGACGAAGCTACGTTTTCGGGGGTAACACTTTTGTCCAACCCGGACAAGTGCAGCCATGTGCGTTTTGTTGAGGATGTTTGTTTGGCAACTATTAGAAGCGGGGCTGATGAGCAGGTGTTGGTGCCAGCTACGGGCTTTGGAAATGAAGTTGCTAAGGCAGTAGTAGTGTTGGTCGTGGTGAACGGTTCAGAGATGATGACGTCATTGTTGTTTACATTGTTTGGCGTGAGGTTATCTTCGATCTGCGATGTGCGTGATATTTCTGCATAAGTTCTGCGCCGTTTCCGTGAAGGAAAGTTTTCGCCTTCAAATTTATCATAGGGCTGAGCAGAGCCGTGGGATGATGTTGGGAATGTTCCCCTGGTTGAGAAACTGTGATGAAGCTTGGTGAAGAGTGATCCAATCAAATCGTCCTTGATATTGTTGACGGCTGTGGATTTAGCAGTTTGTATGCCGACCAGGAGCTCGGTATTCTTAGCTGGTTTGATGTGGGGCTTATTTATGGCCGTTGTGCAGTCAGGACAGCTCCAGTGAATCTCGGAGAGCTTGTTGATTGCAGTTAGAAGTTCTGAAGGGAGTTTAGTGCACTCCAAGTGAAAAGCGGCCTCACAGAAGCGGCATTTGATTGTGGAAGCGTCCTGTATGATGGGAGTGGCAAAAGCTGGGCAGGAAGATGCCATTTTCAGGATGATGATGACGTGGACTCAAGCGCAAACCGAAGCAAATGAATTTATCGAATTGCCGGAAATTCACCACTAGATCGCTAATAACTGAACTTTACGAGCGTTACAAACTGTAGTGTGAATTAGTTCCGATGAAGTACGAGGGCAGAATTAGCCTTTGCCAGTGCGAATAAGTTAATTTAACGCGGAGTGTTTCAAGGTGCCTTTTGCGCTTGTTAGCTGTCACTCTGGCTCTCCAAGAGTTTGGTTGAACACAAGTTTGGTGCGCGGATTAATTTGAGGTTAGGAGTCTAAAATGTACCAGGTGCCTCCATCGACGTTGCTAGCTGTGTTTAATGCAATTAATTAATTTTCTTGCTTCAATTTTGTTCACCAGAAAACGTCCCCAATAAAGCGTGGACGATGCCGGTGGCAATTTCAATTTACGTCGCACGTCATCTTGACATCGTCAACCATTTCCCACCTCACAATGGAAACGCGGTGGCGGAAAACGGCGGTCAGAAACACGCGTCAGGACAACCGGAACCATCGGTGGAACTGCAGCATATGGCGGCGGATCACGTACACCACTATCACCACCGTGAACGGCCCGGCCATGGCTATGTGGAGGACGTGATCACGACGCAGGGCGTCCAGCCGCACCACAAGACCAGCTACGCCGAAACGATGATGCACCTGTTCAAGGGAAACATCGGTACCGGTTGCTACGCGATGGGCGATGCGTTCATGAACGGTGGACTGGTGCTGGCCACCGTACTGACCCTGTTCATCGGGTTCGTCTGCGTGCACTGCCAGCATGTGCTGTTGAACTGTGCCGAGCAGATGCAGGCCCGAAAACGGGAAGAGGACGCAAAGGAGCAAACGCACGGGACGATCGCCACGGTGGAAGCGAACAATGGCAAACCGTTGGAGGTGAAGCCTACGTCCAAGGTACCGCCGGTGTCGGAACCGCTCGACTTTGCCGATACGGTAGCACTCTGCTTCGCGTACGGTCCACCATCCGTCCGACCGTGGGCAACGGCGATGAAGAACGCGGTTAACATCTTTATCTGCGTGACACAGCTCGGCTTCTGCTGCATCTACTTCGTGTTCATCAGCTCGAACTTCAAGCAGATCGCCGACCGGTACGAGATCGAGCTGGACGTGCACGTCCACATGGCGCTGCTCGTGGTACCGATCGTGCTGACCTCCATCATCACCAAGCTGAAGTTCCTGTCGTACTGTTCGCTCGCCGCCAACGTCTTCATGACGCTCGGCATCGGCATCACGTTCTACTACGCCTCCCAAGAGCTTCCCTCACTCGCGGAACGCAACCTCATCGGACGACTCGACCAGCTGCCCCTGTTCTACGGTACCGCCATCTTCGCCTTCGAAGGGATTGCGCTTGTGCTGCCACTGCAGAACGAGATGAAACATCCGGCCGACTTTGGCAAACCGTGCGGTGTGCTGAACATCGGCAGCTCCTTCATCATTTTGCTGTTCACCACGTTCGGATTCTTCGGCTACTGGCAGTGGGGTGAAGCTGTCCAGGGCAGTCTCACCCTGAACCTGCCAGATAATGAGATGTAAGTATTTCGAGACAACTCCCTCCCTTGACAGCTACTGATTCGGATGCTGTGCTTTCCCAACACTGTTTCTAGACTGGCGGAGAGTGTGAAGATCATGATTGCTACTGGCGTTCTGCTCGGTTATGCGCTGCAGTTCTTCGTCGCGATCATGATCATGTGGCCGATGGTGGAAAGTCGTGTTGAGCTCGCTAGTCGACATCCCGTACGCTGTGAGATGGTGTTCCGTGTCATTATGGTGCTGGTAACTTGTAAGTGTTCCCCCTGCAGACAATGGTGAGCATGAAGCCTCACACCGTATCTAACGTATTCTCTTGCTCTCCATGTTTTAGTCCTGATTGCGGAGTGTGTCCCAAACCTTGGTGCCTTCATCTCCCTTATCGGTGCCTTCTGCTCGTCCTCGCTGGCTCTCATGTTTCCGCCCCTGATCGAGCTGATCGTTGCCTGGACGAATGGGAAGTTGACCGTGTGGTTGGTGCTGAAAAATGTCGTCATTCTGCTGTTGGCTTTGCTCGGCTTTGCTACCGGAACGTACGAAAGCATGTCTGCGCTTGCCAAAGATTTTTAAACTCGTCGCACCGAGAGGGAGAGAGAAAGAGAGAGGCGCAGAGGTGCTCGAAAGCTTCATCGAACGAGTGGGTGATTGAAAGTTACCTTAGCTAAAACTGAATCGTTGGTAGGAATAAGCTACTCTACATCGTTTTACATTTTCATTTGTTTTGTACGTTACTTGAGTATGTGACAGAGTGTGTGTATGTGTGTGTGCTGTGCTGCTTGTACCGGTTGTGCTGCAACAGATACCCAAATGTATCTCGCTAGGAAGTAACAAACACCGTCCATCGATACTACTTATCGATATACTAGCATTGGCAGGGAAACAAGTTCTTATGACGTTATGGTTGTGTCCCACTATTGGGCCATTTTCATGTCCAGTGAAGGAAGTAGAAGCAGATGAAAAGACACACAAGACAGTACGGTTACACCTCGAAAAGTCGAATATTTGCATCATTCGCCCTGTATGATAAGTATACTCTATACAACGTTAGGTTTAAATGCAATAAGTTATCCCAAATACTGAGTAGCCTATAAGTGAGAATGTGAATGTATATGTGGGTGTATATTATCCTTGCGGATAGCAAGGTGGTCTCAGAAAAACACAAATCGAAATGGCCATACAGTAAGTAAGTTTGATAGAAAATGCAGGGGGAAAATTTTGTGATGGAAATCTAGACGGATCACTTAGTTGCAGGACAATCGTGGGAAGAGGGTGTAGGAGGAAGCACAGAATATGAATAAAAGTTTTCCATTCGCAAAAAGGTATTTTTTCCCGAAACCAGAAACTTAACGTACAGAACAACTGATGGCTGGCCTAATATTGTTCAGACGTTTCCCGGGTGCGGCAGACCAAATTTTCCCAGACGGTCATGGTGTTTGGGTGCGAGTCGTCAGAAAGAGGTTCAATTCCGATGGCTGATTTGATGGATGAAACCTTAGATGATGAATGAAACCTTGGGGTGGTCCGATGGCCGAGCCAACAATGGCGCCGGTCTTCACACAGCAGAACCGGGGTTCTAATCCCATCCAGAGCGCCTCCCCGTATGCAGGGCTGACTACTTTGCTACGGGTATAATCAAGTCACAGTAAGCCAAAAAATGGCAGGCCGACACTTCTTGAGGTTGTAGGGCCTAGGAAAAAGAAGAAGAACCTTAGATTACTGTAGTGGCCAATCGTAGGCCGTATGTGTCCCAGCAGGAGTCCGCAGCTTGTCACGTGCCTACGAAAAGCATCAAACGGTTGGCTGACAATTTGAACTGCTTCAACCCGCCGAATGTGTGGTCTCTGTTGTTGCTACGGGAACAACAGTGGACGTAAAACGTCCCCGTTGGTGAACCGGCCACGCGAAGGTATGGCCGATTTGGAAAAGGAGTCGCGTACCTTCCTTCGGGCGTTGAATCGACGGATGCAACGTACTTCGCACAGGTCAGACAAGTGGCTTCATTCCCGGATTACCGGGCGATCTTCCAAAAGTGGACCTGATGGGAGGGGCGGTCGCGATTCTTCCAATTCCTCCGACGGAGCAGTAGGTACTACTAGAGCACCGGCCCGAATTCCGTAGGGAGGACGAGGTCGAATCTTCCGCTGACCAACGCCTGGATACTGGCTTCTCTCCTAGCTTCCGACGAAGTGGTAGACACCGCTGAGGTGTCGGATCCGGTCTTCGGAGGGGAGCAAGGGGAGATTTCCGGAAGGTTCTCATAGTCACGATTCCTAGTAATTTCCGTCGGAGTGGTAGACACCGCTGAGGGGTCGAATCCGTTCTCCGGAGGGAAGGATTATTTCGGATCTCGTGTCTGAAAAGAACCCTGAAATTCTTACGAAGTGTTCGGTTCGCCGGTTAAGATTTGTGTCCTCTTTATTGAATAAGTTGATTTCTTATATACTAATTTTGAGGTACCTTAGAACGAGACGAAAGATCATTCTTTCTTGTTTAACTATTTCCTTTCCAGCTTGTGCTTACGTATCTTTTATGCTAACGCCGCATTATGCTAAAGTTTAACTCACTATCGTGGTCGCAAACCACCAGTTCAAACCCATGCTATAATGTTTGTTCATTGATCACGAACACTTGCGTTTCACATAAGGTAAACATTCATCGCGCTGGACGCACTTGCCGTTTGTCACATGATATAATGTAAACGTGAATCGCGCTGAATGCGTATGTTGAGGCGCGCATTGTTCTGTAAACATTCTCGATGATCTAGCTCCGCGCTAAAGGCGTTGTGTGCGCCACACTGTATCGTAAACATTGGTCGCGCGCTGCTTATGCCTTATCCGCGCTGATTTGCTGCCTAAGCTGAAATCTTCTCGGTGCGTGGGACATTCTAACGAAAGAATTGTTTCTTTCATGCAACATGTTGATTCAAGATTTGGTTTGATTATGCCTAATGTTACCTTCCTTTTTTTCTAGCGCTGTCGCGTTCGCAACAGTCTCCTTACTCGCCGGATCATCATCATCATAATCTTCTGGATTATTTTATTTAAGGTGCAGTTGAGCGTGACATTAATCGATCGTCCAGCGTCACCTAGCCAGAAGTAGTGGAGAAAATTCAGTCCGTTTTTACGGCCCATCCCAGGGACACGACCCATCCCACGGAAGCCCTGACTTCAGGTTCCGAAGCCGGATCAAGACCGAAATCGATGCCGATATTTAAATTATTTGAATAATTTCACTAAACAGTATGGTAAGCTACTCTTTATACAAAAAAAAGTTATGTCAATTTTTTTCCGTAGGTAACTGTCAAAATTCCAGCAACCGATACTATACATCATCAAAATTAAGAGAGAATCCCCATGGTCATGCCTCTGCAATAATGAGCAGCAACAGAAGAACGGTAGAAGCGACAACGGCGGTGGTGTTCATAGGGTAGCACCGGGGCTCAAATCCCATCCGGACCGTTCCCCCAACTATCCAACTACGTGGTATCTAGAAGTCTAGTAAACCAGAAATGGCAGGCATTACCTAAGCACTAAAGTCAAAGAAGAAGAATTATTGTAGAAACCAACGCTTGCCACGCCAATATTAGTTTAGTGTCTTCTCTTCTTCTTCGAGCTCGTTTAAGAGACATGGCCTGTCGATGGCCGTCCGATCATGTCGATGTCATCCGTGAAGCCAAGGAATTGGAGAGACCGGGTGAATAAAGTGCCCCTGATGTCGAATCCCGCATAACACCTTCGAGAGCGATGGTAAACAACAGACAGGGGAGTCCGTCCCCTTGCCTCAGAACAGTTCCGACAGCATGTTTGACTCTCTCACCTTACACTGCACACCGTCCATAGTTCCCCTGAACAGCCGTACAAGTTTCGCAGGGACACCGTACTGCCGCATGATGTTCCATAGCTCGGTCCGATCTATGGTATCGTAGGCTGCCTTGAAGTCAATGAACAGGTGGTGCGTGGGTATCTGGTGCTCCCGGCACTTCTGGAGGATCTGCCGTAGAGTAAAGATTTGGTCGGTCGTTGATTTACCTCCAACAAATCCAGCTTGGAAGCTTCCGACGGAATCTGGATCATGTAGGTAGCATTCAGGACTGTGATGGCTCGGAATTTAGCACAGTCCAGTCGGTCGCCCTTTTTGTACACTGGGTGAATGACACCAAGCTTCCACTCGTCCGGTAGTTATTCCTGGCCTTATATCCTGACAATCAGCCGATGCATGACGACGGCATGCTTCTCCGGCCCCATCTTGAACAGTTCTGCCCCCAGCCCGTCGCTGCCAGCCGACTTGTGGATTTTCAGCTGTCTGATGGCACTGATGACTTCCAAGGATAGCGGGGGCACTTCGTCATTGTCATGCTGACTGTTATAGTGCTGCTCTGCTTTCTACGCCTGGTTCATTCTCTCCTGTATCTGCTTCGTTTAGGTGTCCGATGAAGTAGCTCTTCCATCTGTCGATCACCTCTCGCTCGTCCAATAGGATATCTCTTTCCGCATTGCGGCACCATCCATGATAGCTACACCATCAGCCGCTTATCCAACTACTCGAAGCTTCTTGTCCTGAGGGAGTCGGGTCTGCTGCCTTCTCAGTTGTGTGTAGTGTTCCACTTTCTGCCGGGTCTCGCGCTGGAGAATTCTGGTATGCGCAGCGCTCTTCTCGGATAGTCATCATCAAACCATTCCTTCCTCTGGTTACGTGTCACGCATCCAAAATTAGTTTAGTGTCGTCACTCTCATCTCCATCGACTTCTACCTTAATTCCTTAACTCCGTTGCGACCGTCATCACGACCACCATTGCAGACACCGGTTCCTGCTCATCCAACACTGATCATAAGCTAGTTCAATAGTACCGAAACATGCGTGGTATCAATGCTAAGAAAGAGTCGTAAGAAAGAGTCATTCTGACTTTGTCATGTACTTCAGGAAGCGATAATGAAAAGAGTTCTGTCTCGTAATCGTCATGAAGGAACATACAAAGGAATCAAGGATAAAAGCGCTGGAGCATCAAGATGGTTGGAGAAGCGACAAGTGATGAAACAGGAACGTATATGAGGGTATCGCGTATCAAGTCGACATCGATGATGGTAAGTGGAGACCGCTTACTTGTACTCGTCAAGAAAGCGGTGAACAGTAACTCGGCTCAATTTTCGTTGTACTCTCCCGATATTATCCATCGCTGTCTGGCCAGCCGGTGATCACACTACAGAAGAGACATAAACATAGAGAGTTCTTATGAACTTTGGAGAATAGACGGAAAATAAAATCAAGCGTTTAATTTATTTTGTTAAGCGTGGTATCTATGTTATCGTTGAAAGACAGTTTGTGTAAGTGACTCTACTTACATTATTTTAGAAGACAAACGACCAGACGACATAACGAAACACCTATCGAAGCAAGCCTCAAAATCGTTGAAACAATATCAAGCACCAAGGGTAGATTGGAGGTTCAAACAATTAAAGCACGAGGAAATAGGCATATAGATGTTTAAATCATCAGCTAAGGGGACATAGCCGTTTGTAGGAAGAACATTCGCCCAATCAATTGACAATTTAAAACATCAATAAAAATAGCTACAGCAAGATATCCTTCTCATTGAAGCCCGCAATATATCAAGATTCTGTTTGCAGGATCTAAAGGCCTAGAACTCCTGCGGATAATTTTGTTTCATACAGGAGTTTCTATCTTCATCGCAGTTAACTAAATCCTTCTTCTACTGAATCCTTCTTGGTTTCAGCGGGAACATGGTTTTGTTAAATTCCTTATTTTATTCTACAGATGAAGTACAAGACCGCATGAATCTGAAGACGCTTCTTGTGCCTTTGCTCTTTTCTTGAATCTTTTGCTCCTTAAGCATAGAGAGCTCGAGTACTATTGGGGTATCGTCGAAATCCATCACATTATGTTCATTGTGATTTTTTGATTTGTATCCCAACTTATCCCCCATCCTTTCCATCACTCCCAGTAACGTCTTAAGTGTCGACACCTGCTTAGTAAATGTTGAGCTGATCGGTCGCGCCCTAAACAACGTAAATTACTTTCTCTCTCATCCCGCCTCGACTCCCATCTAATGTACCCTGACGATGGGAAAAGTTTCCTCCCTATAACGTACCCCCTGACTCCAAATCCCTACAACAATTGCTAGATTCCTTCTCTCTTTGGTGTTCTTCCAACTGCCTCTCCCTAAGCCTCGAAAATTGTTCCGTAATCTCCTTCTCTAGATCCCCCGTTTCAATTCTGGCGCCTTTCACTATAAATTCACAAATTCTCACACGTCCTGATACCTTGGTGTCATCCTTGATAGCAAATTTACTAAGAGTACTACGGTCACATCCTAAAAAAATATTATTCGAAAATTCTACGTTGAAATCTCTTACCCCTTATTTCTGAAGGCGCTTTACTGCAGCTTGGTTTGTTCCATCTTTGAATACGGGGGCATCATCGGCTTCAGTTTGGAGCGCAAAGCTGGAACAAGTGCAGCACCAGACTAGCTACCCGTAGGTTTCTCGGCTCCTCCAATTAGTCCCTTCCTCCTCATGACACCCGATGTCAACTCCTAGGGTCATGAGGAGAAGCGTCTTTACAGTAGCAGCGGTCTGTGACTAGTGCCGTCTTCATCGCTGACCTACTCCTCCATGTTCCTTCACAATTTAAATAAATAAATAAATTACTTCAAACTATCATGATACCTCAATTTCGTGTGTATTCGCCAAAGAGTTTGATGCAATGGAATGCATTCGTTTATCCTTAACTTTTCGCACAGTTTTGTTATAGCTCTCTACAACATGGTTGTGTCCCTAAACGTTCCACCTTTTCCAACGTCATATACTTCACGTCCTACGGGTCGGTTCATAGTCATCGTCTCAAGCACGGACGACTCTATTTGCACGGATTTTAAGTTCACGTTTGATCGCGTCTCTCACGGTGTTTCGCTGTTCAAGAACTTAGGTGCATGACCATGGCTCTATAGTAGCCGTAAGGACCCACATCTAGAACACTAAATAAAAGTCCTAAAACGTAATGCTCAAGAACTCTCGATCCACTGTGTTTGAAGCGCAGTACTTTTTTTTCGTTTATTTATAGAGGCTTTGGGTCCTTGAGACCTCATTTGCCTCTTTCCTGTCTATTGTTACATAATGTGTGGTAAAAACTATAGTGAGTATGGCTTAGCTATTGCTTAACTATTATGATTCGTGTAATATGAAAACTATTGTGTTATGAATTTATAGTTCTCGGTACAGGTTGCTGATGTGTAAAAATCGGATGAGGCAGTACCGCTGTTGTTTGTCGGGAGATAGTATGATGACCAGGTCGGTATCAAGTAGGCAGGTGGCTCGGTATATCCATGGTAATCGGTGAGGATTTGACGACACCACAGAAGCTACAAAGTGGAGGACTGGATCTGTGGAGAAGGTAGGAGTGTGTCAGGCGGGTGTGACCGATGCTAAGGCGGGAAAGGACTCGTTGGATGTGGCTGGAATCGCGATCGTCCCAGGGGGCGGTGTTGTGGATGGCGTCTCGGCGTGAAAGGGAGTTGTATGGTTCGGGTGGACGGATCCGACCTTCGTTGGCAAGACGGTCGGCTTCCTCGTTTCCGTGGATTCCGGAATCACCCGGAATCCAAAAGAGAAAAAGCCTACTGTCGAAGGTTACGCCGAGCATGTCGGCTGTCCGTGTGTTGGGTATTGGTGTCCTGTTACAGGTTATTGGTCGTCGTTAACTGCAAGAGATCCTGTCCGTAAAGAAGCTCTCAATGAACTTGATTAAAAGTCCACCAAAGCCCCAACTGGACATTTGTGTAAGGATGGCATGACGCCAGGTTCGATCAAAGGCTTTGGAAAGGTCCATGATTGTTAGGTCTTTATGATGATCTCTATTGGTGGCTTTATCTAATAGATCGTCGAAGCGCAGTACTGCTAGCTGGTCAGGTCTTTTCAGGAGTATTGTTCCGTAATATGGTCTCCAACGGCTCAGTTTCATATGGATCGTATACAACAGATACAGAAATCGTTGTCCAGGTTTGAACAGGCCACGCGACATTAGGAGTGTTCCGGCGCGAGTTATCGGTTCCACAGACGAGGCGGCGTCGGATTACTCCGTGATCGAGTAGAGTTGACGAGCGTCCAGAATGGGGAGGATTCGTCTGCGTTGTTCACTGGTATAGTAGCTCGTTTACTTTGCTCGTTCAGATTCCCTTCTCATGTGTTGCATTTCCACTTCTCACGTACATCCTTCCGCTCTTGAAGATGATCCTCACATTAACTCTTATCTCTTTTCCACCACTTCTAAGCTTACAGGATATTTAGGAGTTTCCTCTCGTGATTTTTAGACGGTTTCTTTAATATTTTTTTAATGTGACCCAAAGAATTTTTTTTACGGTTTCTCAAATATGTTTTTTCATCCCATGAGTTTTTTTACGGTTTCCGAGACATCTTTTCGTGAGCTGATTTTTTAACCGTTTTTCGAATATTTCAGAATAAGTCTAAATATTTTGAAAAAAAAAACAATTATTTAATTTTACTATAAAACATGAGAAGAAGAATAAAAAATGTTCTAGTTGTCATGTAATAAATCTTTTTATTGTTTTTGTGTATTTTCTAAGTTACTTTTCATACTATTTGTTGGCAAAAAATCCCTTCTTGTTACTTAACTTCTAACAATTGTTTTAAGAAAACATGGCTTTCAACACTACAATTTTTATTGTTTTAAGTGATTTTTTAAAGGCATACTGGTGTTTCAACAAATATTTTATTATTTATCAATATTGTTTCAAACCTATCCGAGGTTATAACATTATTTGCCGCAAGCAAAAATGACTGGAGCGCCAAATGAAATGAGCGCCAAAACAATTTGAGACGAAAACAAACCTCAGGTCGAGAAACCCCATAGTAGCTACACAAAAAGTAGATCTTAAATATGTATGTGTCATGAATAGGTAAACTCAATAGGTATAGAAATACAAAAAATAAAACATTTATTTGTTCAATCGCACATATCACTCAAACCAGCTTCGTTGAAAGATCGATTTGAATTTCAAAATCAAATCAATGAAACATTTCAAGTATGTTATGAAATATTTCACCTGAATTAAAACCAAAGAGAACTCGAATAAATGCAATGGATTATGAATGGCAATAGAAGTTGTCTTAATTTTAATGGTTTTCAAATATGTTCTTAAATACAGCTTTACATTTTATGCTAAAGATACAGCAAAAATATACTTTTTACACTAATGCACCTTGAATTTGCGGCGAATCCGCGAAATGTACCTAACATAACCAGCCCTGCGCACCATTCCGTTTCCGTTTGCGGCTGTCAAACTCGTTTGACGTTACGTCAAACACCGCGACGTTACGTCAAGCGGCTGTCAGCTTGCCGACCGCCTCGCGTGGCAACCGTTTCCTGTTCTTTTACGAAGAGTCTTCGTCGACGCACGTCGTGTTTGCGGGTGTTCAGTGAGGTAAATAGCGTAACTGTTGCTTACCAATTGCCCGATGGCACGTGTTTGCTGCCACGGTGGAAAGCGTGCGAGTGCTGCGTTGCTAGAAAATGTCGTTCGGTTGATGAAACGAAATGGAAATGAGAAAAAATGCAACATCCATTATCATGTGTGTGAAAGCCAACCGTGGTCCGGGTGATTCCCGAATCCCGGTTGAATGGGACTGTGTATTTACGTGTAGCAAGGATCTAGTGGACACATACCAGCGTGAAGGGAAATCCATGAAAAAAGAACCATCAATCAAAAGCCGGTGAAATTCAATGCCGCCGACTGGTAGATTATATTAGGGAAAAAAGATCCGTTTCATGCTACGTGAGTGTTTGTTTGTGTGTATGTGTGTGTGTGCTTGTGTGGCAATGTTTACGATGGCAAAAGGAACAATTGTTGAGGAGTGGTTCACCCTATCAATAATACCAGCAACATCGATCAACAGATCTGTACTTAGCATGCACAGACATCTCCAGTTGCTAAGGAACGAACGCAACAAGTGATACTGTGGCCAGCGATGACGGTTGATTTATCGCGCAGCACACAACACCTGTAGCAGAGCAGCAGCACGATTATGTCTTCATTCGCACGTTATTCTTGCCCGGTTTCTGTTGCATCTTCACCACTTTTAACTCCTTTTCCTCCTGCTGTCTTTCATTTCAGTGAGCTGCCAAAGTTCAAGTTCCAAACATGGTCCGTATCAGCGTGCTGGCCGATGCCCTCAAGTGCATCAACAATGCGGAAAAGCGTGGCAAGCGCCAGGTGCTTCTCCGACCCAACTCGAAGGTCGTCGTCAGGTTCCTGACCGTCATGATGAAGCACGGCTACATCGGCGAGTTTGAAATTGTGGACGATCATCGCAGCGGCAAGGTGGTGGTCAACCTGACCGGCCGCCTGAACAAGGCCGGTATCATCTCGCCCCGTTTCGACGTCAAGCTAGAAGATATCGAACGGTGGACGAACAATCTGCTGCCCTCCCGTCAGTTTGGGTAGGTTTGATAGCTACTGTTTTTTTTTTAATTTGCTGTTTCTAAGGGAACGACACGACACACCGGGAGTTAGCCTTCTTCGATTATACTAATGCCGTTTTGGTTTTCTTTTAACCATTCGGTGGCGTAAGTTAGGAGGCGAGAGTAAAATCAATCCAACCGTTTAATCTCGAGTCAGCGATATCTTACGTTGGATCGTTTCACGGTTTGGAGACAGTTAAGAAAAGTGCGGTTTGTTCGGTCCTTTCCTTGGAATGCATACAGTGGTTTTTAAGTATCTTGTATTTAAACCTATACTTCTTCTTTGGCACCCCAATCTCGAAAGGTCTGTCTAGATCTGAAATTTCTGGCTTTCTTTGACTTATTTTTACCGTAGCTGGATGTTGAGTCTTGCGTACGAAGAGGCGGTCCGGACAAAATTTCATTCCCGGTCCTAACGTGTGATAGCGCCAAAAGCTATCGCCTGGGCACCCGGATCGCTCCCTTGAAACCTACTAGCTGGATAGTAAATCAATGCTGCAAGAGATCAATGAAGATTTCCAGTTTCGAGTTTTCATATACAACCTTAAAGATTTAAATTAGATAGCTGTATGTTTGAGCGGTCTAATTTATGTCATACAAGTCGGCTAAAACATACGAACCCTGCAAGAGAGCAGCTAGATAATCGATTGTTAATAATCGATTCCTCTTGGGTCATGCCTGTTATTCCTGGTTTACTAGACTAAGTGATAACACGTAATTGGATGGTCAGTCTTCATAACGGAGAACTTTTTGATGAAGTGTCAGGTTGTGTTATGCAAGACCATGCTTCGACTCCCATTCAGATCGTTCCTTCTTACGTATAATTGACTATTCTGCTAGCAATAAATTAAAAAGGAGCAGGACAAGACCATCTGAGGTTGAGGTAGCACTAAAGCAGAAGAATAGAGTTTCGAAATCGGTAATTACTAGTGGCCTGGATAATATCCACGAAATGAATCCCGAGCCAACAATTGGCGTTTTCGCGTCATGAGTTTAGATACATTTTGTGTTAAGAAGGAAAGGACACGACACACACCGGGTGGTTAGCCTTCTTCGATTATACTAATGCCGTTTGGTTTTTCTTACCAATGAACCGACGGTGATATAAGTTAGGAGGCTAGAGTAAAATCAATCCCTCCGTTAATCTCGAGCTAACGAAATCTGACGTTTGCTCGTTTCACGGTATGGAAACAGTTTAGAAACGTAAGGTACGGTTGGCCCTTTCCTTCGTATATATACGGTGACTGTTCTAACTTTTTAACGGTTCCCGGCGGGTCGGTCTTTACAGTCTTTACACGGCAGGGCCGGGATTCAAGTACCTTTCGGGAAATATGATGATTTCGAGCGGCAAAGGGAAAGCAGCAAGCGATGCTTTTGCATACATGACGTCACAGCGGAGAATGAACTTCATTTGGGCTTGTTCTCGAGTGTTCATTTTAAAACCAACAAACCGAGAACAAGCCCAATATTTCCCCAGGGAGTCCAGTAAATCATAAGATAACCTTCATGATCTAGCAGATCGTTAGGCCAAGAGGAGGACTTGAAACCTTCGCCTTTTTAACTGTATGTGTCTGCACACGTTCTGTAGGTGCAATGGTGTGTACATACTGCTGGAGGCTTAGGTAATATCTCCAAAATTAAGCCTGAACCAACAAATTATGCTGTATACGTGTAATAAGGATCATGGATACAGCCATGTTTTGACAAAAAAACAAAAATTCTTTTTGGGAAACTTAACATAAAAGCAAATAATTAAATCCTCGTTTCTAGTCGTGAGTACTCATCCAATTTTTTCCTTTTTTTTTTGCTCCTTCCTAAAACAGCTACGTTGTCCTGACTACCAGCGGTGGTATTATGGATCACGAGGAAGCCAGGAGGAAGCATCTCGGAGGCAAGATTCTGGGATATTTCTTCTAATCGCGTACAGACACACACACACATCTGCAGCGCCTTACAACAACAAACAAAACTGCGGTGGGAACAACACAGCGGTGCGCGGACCTCATGGAGCAATAGCAAAAAGGAAGAATAAAAACACAAACAACGTGGAAAATACTTTTTCACCGTTTCCAATAGTTGTGATTGTTGAAAGTGTTCAGAAAGTGCAAGTAGTTTTCTGAACGTATTGCTATACCCATTTTTTGCTGCAGTTAGTATAAGGAGAAACAAGTGACTTGAACCGTGTGCGGTTAAGCGGAACCGGAAATATAGAGAAGCGCATTGTACCTACCATAATCATTTTTCAAAATGTTTCTTCGTTTTTTTTTGTCCCCTTTTTTACAAAGGATTAAGATAAAGCTAGGACGCGCAATTTAAGGTAATATCACACACACATGTATGCGCCAAAAGATAGTCGTTGCATCGTTTAAGGCGTTACAAGCCCTAACTAGGTACAACGTTTCAGAACGAAAACTTGCATAAATTTTACAAAAAGGTTAGACAAAATGTTAAGTTAATTTATAGGTGAAGGAAAAGCTTTAAGATTTTTCTCGCATAATATTCATCACTCTATAGCCTCTTCATACAAGTAACAGGTACTGTATAGCTCCGAGTACCATGTACCTAGTGTTGGGTCAAGGAGCTCTTTTTAAAGAGGAAAGGGCAACTGCTCACTAACATGTGGAAGGTGAGGCCTCCCGGTAGCTCCACGCTCACTGAGGGCGAAGAGGTCGAAGAGTGCGAAGAGCAACCTTGTGAGGTCGAAGAGGCCGAAGAGAGCGGAGCTACCTTTTTGAAATCGAAGAGTGCGCTCAGAGCCCTCATTTTATTAAGGTGAGACCTCCTGGTAGCTCTCGAGCTCACTACCCAACACTACATGGACCCAAGCATCACCTATTCATTGTGGCGGCCGAAGAAACCATAGATCGGATCGAACTATGGAACATCATACAGCAGTAAGGATATTCTGAGCAGTTGCTACGGCTGTTGAGATCGTACTGAACAGGTTGACGGAATCGTTTAAATCTCATTTGCGATAGACTCTCCTGTTAGCTGTTAAACATCGTCCTGGTATGCCTTTTGGCACTATGCCAATAGCCGTCGGGGTAGCTCTGCTATTCCATCTACGATGACTATGGGCTGCCGCTCTACATGCTCTCCCTTGGCATTGTTGGCATTGTATCCTCTCCCTTGTTCGCTCATCACTTTGGTCTTACAAAAAGACCGTAAACCCAGCTGACTCTTCTTCGTCCCTCACGTCGGGACTCACGGGCCCTTCTGACGTCATAGACCTGAACTACATTCTTATCGAGGGACCTGTGGTACTCTCTGCACTCGCTCAGCTGAAGCAATCAATTACCGAGACATATTTATCCTTTGTGCTGCATCTAAAGCCCTCGAGTCTGTTATCCACTCTTCAATCCTTCCTATCGTCCACCCGCTTATCCCTTCTTCCTAGCATGGTTTCATGCCTAGACGTTTCACCGTATCGAATTATGTCTTTGATGCTTGACCTGTTTCGGTACTTGGATGCTAGTAGACAGGTTGACGTCATTTTCACGCACTTAAAAGCTGCGTTCGATTGATTGCCTCATAGGCTGCTTTTGGATAAACTGTAACGCTTAGGGTTCGGTGGTTCACTTCTTCTCTTCTTTTTGAAGGACCACAATTACAGGGCAATGGTCGACGGTGTGCTCTCCGATTCTTTCGTAGGCAAGTCAGGGGTTCCTCAGGGCATCGCCTTAAGTCATTTACTGTTTTCGCTTTGCATCTCGGACTGCATCAAGTATGCTGACGATGTTAAGTTCTATCTTCCTGTGTCCTCGTGTCAAGGTTTCCTTTGCCTTCAAAGCTACGCTCATGCATTTGCGGATTGGTGTTCCTGTGGGTTGGAAAAATGCTGCGTAATCTCGTTCGGCCGCTCTCACAACAAGCAGCTATATAGCTACTGTGGGAATTAGAATAATTATATAATCTTGCATGCATTTGAACTACAGGATTTAATATTACAATTTTCGAGCATGCATTTAAATTTCACGAATTAAACAGTAGACAATTAAGGATTAAGATTAGGACTACTCGACTGTTATACACTTACACGAACTACTCGAATTACATGTAAATCATTATGGACAAACGAATACACAGTTGCAAACCGACCAGCGATACGAGTGCACACAGTCTCACTTCAATCCTCAAAATATATCACAACCACCCCCTTTCGTGAACATTTTCACATTTGTTGGTCCTTCGAACCGGATCGTGATATACGGAGAGGAAGTTTCATTCTGCAACCAAGAGTGGAACTCGGTATACGGAAATTGTGCAAGTCATTACGTGACAAATTCGCCATCGCATTCGGCCCCGCGTCAAGGGCAACGGTCGGTTACACTCCACCATTTCGAATTTCGCGCCAATGAGTTGTTCGTTACCGTCGTGTGATATTTCGTGTGATATTTTCGAGAAGCAATGGATAAGAAAATCAAGGCAGTGCAGTTGAAGAAAAGGATTGCTGTGGAAAGCATTAAATCCATGGAGCGGTTCCAGACGGATTTCCAACCCAACGACGCCCAACAGATTCCGGAGGTGTTAGAGAATTTGGAATCGCATCAGGCAGGGTTCTTCGCCGCTATTTCTAAACTGGAGGAACTCGACGAAAGTGATGCAACAATCGAAGCGTGCATTATGGAGAGAATCCACTTCGAGGAACGTTGCAGGAAGCTGAAATCATTTTTACGTGCAAATCAACCCAAGGAAGAAGGAGCGGTCAACGATCCGACAGGTTTGGCTTCGTCGACACTCGCTTTTGGTCGACCGCACGCACCAAACCTACGCTTACCCAAAATCGAGCTTCCAACGTTCGATGGAGATCATACGAAATGGCTGTCGTTCCGCGATCGCTTCCTTGCTATGATCGACGCTTCGCCTGAGCTTCCGTCCATCGCAAAACTGCAGTACTTACTTTCATCGCTAAAAGGAGAGGCTGCACTACCCTTCGAGCACACACCTCTAACGGAAGACAATTACGCAATCACATGGGCTGCTCTGCTTAAACGGTACGACAACTCGCGTCTACTAATCCGTGAGTATTATCGGAAAATGCACTATCTCCCCGGAGTGCATTCGGTGTGCGTGGATAAGCTTTCCCACTTGGTGGATGAATTCACGCGCTTCGTGAACGGATTAGTGAAGTTAAAGGAACCGGTAGATTCGTGGGATACACCGCTGTCGAATATGCTGCTTATGAAGTTAGATCGGGAAACGCTGTTGGCTTGGGAAAAGCATTCGGTACACTTCACGCGGGACAAATACAAGGATGTGATCGAGTTTGTTCAAGATCGGATCCAAATCTTGAAATCGACCAACACTTTCGTGATGGATCAAAGCGCTGGTGGTACCAAGGTGGCCGGCAACAGTCGGCAGCCAGTGCAACGACGGTTCATCGCGTATGCAGCTACTTCTCGCCCGGCTCCTGTTCCTTCGTCTGCCCTCATCCAACCGCCAAAGTGTCCACTGGAGTGTTTCGAAGGTCACACTTTGCGCAACTGCCCAGTGTTCACAGGTAAAGAAGTTCAGCAACGACGAGACATTGTTGCAACGAATCGACTGTGCTGGAATTGTTTGAGCAGCAATCATCAGGTGAGGGAGTGTAAATCGGAATTTTCGTGTCGCATATGTCGGGAGCGTCATCACAGCTTATTGCATCACACTCCACGCTACACTCCTCCCACAACGGTTACAATGTCTGCTCAAACGGATGACGACAATGTGTTCCTTGCAACGGCAAACATCCAAATCAAGGATGACTACGGCAACATCCACGAAGCAAGGGCTTTATTGGATTCGGGTTCCACATCGAATTTCATCGCGGAAGACCTAGCTCGAAGGCTGTTGACCAGTCGCAAAAGGGTCAACGTCGCTGTTTCGGGCATCGGCAATTCGGTACAGCTGGTCAAGGGTTCGATCGTCGCCACCGTTCACTCCAAGACACAACCCTTCTCAACGGAAATGGCGTTCCTGGTTCTGGACACGCCATGTACAAACATTCCTACTTCACCAACGGACATCTCTTCATGGGAAATGCCGGATGTGGCATTGGCGGACAGCACCTTTAATCATCCGGGGCAAGTCGATATCGTCATCGGAGGCGATACGTTCTGGGAGCTGCACACCGGTCGCAAGCGCTCTATTGGCAGAGGCAAGCCGTGGCTGATTGAAACCCGTTTCGGTTGGGTTGTCAGCGGCATCTCTCATCATATATCAGCCGGTCCGCGGCTGTGTCATCTTTCTGCACACGATGCCACATTGGAGGAGATCCTGCATCGATTCTGGGAGAGCGAAACCATAGCCGAGGATCCTGTGCTATCGGTCGAGGAGAATGCTTGCGAAAAGCATTTCGCTGCAACAACTGTTCGCACTACAAGTGGAAGGTATGTCGTTCGTTTGCCTTTTAACCCCAATCCTAATGTCGTTTTAGGAGAGTCGAAACAAATAGCTGATCGTAGATTGCGTAGTATGGAACGGCGGTTGAACAGTAATCCTACAATGAAAAAGGAGTATGCCAAATTCATGAGAGAATACGAACAGTTGGGGCATATGAAACGACTTACCAGTCCTGCAGATGATTCGATAGATCACTATTACCTTCCACACCATGCCGTTGTTAAAGAGTCGAGCACAACCACGAAGGTTCGCGTCGTGTTCGATGCATCGTGCAAAACGTCGAGTGGTTACTCGTTGAACGACAAACTCATGGTGGGACCAGTCGTTCAAGAAGATCTCCTATCGATCATCCTTCGGTTCCGTTCTCGTGCCATCGCATTGTCTGCCGACGTAGAGAAGATGTATCGGCAAATTTTACACAGTCCCGATGATTGTAGATATCTGCGCATCCGGTACAGAGAAGATCCTGCTGAACCCATCTCAACCTTTGAACTACAGACGGTTACGTACGGCACAGCATCAGCTCCTTTTCTAGCTACAAGGACCTTGAAACAAGCTGCTATTGACAACAAGGAAGAGTACCCGCTGGCAGTGAACGCTGTCCTAAACGACTTCTACGTTGATGATTTGTTAACGGGTACCGATGATATCTATGAAGCGATTGAAATGCAGAAGCAGATATCAGGCATGTTAAATTCAGCTGGTTTCACACTGAAGAAATGGGCTTCAAACCGCACCGAAGCATTGCAAACCGTGCCGTCTGAAGATGTAGCAGTTCAACTAACGCATGAATGGAAGGATTCGAAGCAGGTTTCCACGTTAGGTATCATGTGGGAACCAGCTGCTGACACTCTACGTTTTCGGATCGATATACCACCTACACCATCCCGCATGACAAAAAGGCTAGTTTTGTCATACATAGCTAAAATATTCGATCCCCTCGGGTTGCTGGGTCCAACGATCATCATCGCCAAAATGTTCATGCAGCAACTGTGGGCTCTAAAGCAGAACGGAAGATCGTGGGATTGGGACAGCGAGCTACCATCGCACCTACAGCAAGAATGGTTGAACTTCCACTCTACCTTATCCTCACTGCGCAACCTGAGAATACCACGGTACATAGCTCAACGCACGGCCACAAGTCTGCAAATACACATCTTTGCTGACGCATCACAACTAGCATACGGCGCTTGTTGTTACATCCGCGCTGAAGGCTTGGAAGGAGTCACCGTACAGCTGCTAACAGCCAAGTCGAAAGTCGTCGCATTATCTAACTCACACTCTATAGCTAGGTTGGAATTATGTGCAGCGCGATTGGCCACACTCCTACACGAGAAGGTGATTAATTCACTGAAGGTTTCTGCTACTACAATCTGTTGGACCGACTCAATGACTGTACTTCACTGGTTGAACTCCGTACCAAATCGCTGGAAGCCGTTCGTAGCCAACAGGGTGGCTAAAATCCAGCAAACTTCCGGCATACAGTGCTGGAAGCATGTTCCAGGCACCGACAATCCAGCAGACGACATCTCGCGTGGCTTAACACCAGAGAAACTATTGGCATGTGAACGCTGGTGGCACGGGCCACATTGGTTAGCACGCAACGCTGAAGATTGGCCACAAAACACTTCACCACCAAACGAGGCTGAGAGCGCAGAGGAGGAGAGGTTAACTTCACCACGGGTTGCAACAACATCTACAATCTGCGAATTTCGGAACAGGTTGTTTTCCCGAATTTCGGCTTACCACACACTGCAAAGGGTTGTTGCATACGGCTTGCGCTTTATTCATAACGCGAAGCTTCACAAGGGAAATACGGCACATTCAAAACACATACCACCTCTCACTACGGACGAACTCAAGGCGGCAGAACTCAAACTGTGTTACCTATCACAACGAGACACTTTCTTCGAGGAGATACAAGCCCTACAGAAGGGCAAAGAGATTCCAAAGAACTCCAAACTGAAGTGGATCTCACCCTTCATCGACATCGACGGGATCCTGCGCATCGGTGGCCGGCTCACTAACGCACAACTAACAGAAGCAGAAAAACACCCGGTCATCTTATCTTCAAAGCACCCACTTGCCGCACTACTAGCTGTTTCGATTCACTTGCAAAAGTTGCATGCTGCACCACAATTGCTGCTATCTACTCTGCGCCAAAGATTTTGGATTATTGGTGGTCGCAATTTGTGCAAATCCGTGTACCACACTTGCCACGCGTGTTTTAAGGTAAAACCAACACTCATCAAACAAACTATCGCCGATCTGCCAACATCACGCGTCACACCAACAAGGCCATTCTCGGTATGCGGAGTGGATTACTGCGGGCCAATCTACCTAAAACCAACCATCCGCAACAGAAGTCCGATCAAAGCATACATCGCTATTTTTGTATGTTTTTCAACACGAGCGGTACACATCGAACTGGTTGGCGATTTAACCTCAACAGCATTCATAAATGCACTTCGTCGTTTGGTTGCACGCCGCGGTCAAATCAGGGAACTTCACTCCGACAATGCAACCACATTCAAGGGAGCCGCGCACGAGCTGAATCGCATCTACAAGATGCTTAAATGCGACGAACACGATCGAGCTGCAATATTTGATTGGTGCGCGACGAATCAGATGAAGTGGAAATTCATCCCACCGAGAGCGCCGCATTTTGGAGGTTTATGGGAGGCAGCGGTGAAAGCAGCTAAAAAACACATCATTAGAACCATCGGCACTACAAGCATCACGCAGGAGAACATGCTTACCTTGCTTGCCCAGGTAGAGCAATGTTTAAATTCACGGCCAATAACACCTTTATCCGATGAGCCGTGTGATTTAGAACCACTGACACCGGGCCACTTCCTTGTCGGTGGCAATATGCAAGCGGTACCAGACATCGATTACACCAATACGCCGAGCAATCACCTGAAGGAATACCAATTGGTACAAAAACATCTCCAATCGATTTGGGCCCGATGGTATCCGGAGTATCTGCAACAGTTACAAGCCCGGGCCAAATATTGTTCCGGTAAAGCAGCCGTCCTACAACAAAATCAATTGGTGATTATTAAGGAAGACAATGTTCATCCTACCTCTTGGCCCATGGGGCGCATCGTTGCAGTACATCCAGGAAAGGACGGGGTAGTTCGCGTTGTTACACTGCGCACTGCTTCAGGGAAGCATATCGTCCGCGCAGCTAATCGTCTAGCTGTTCTACCAAATCCAGACCCGCTAAGTCATCTTGAAACCACGGAAACCACATGCACTGATTAATGCGCACTTGTAAACCACGCTACATTGTTTACATTCACAAGTGTCAATCACGGATCAAGATAAACAAACACACGCCCACACGCACCCACATATACACACACACACATGATAACAGGCAGATAGGAGATAAGCATTGCGTCAGGAGTACACGATTAGTTTTGAATTCACATTTGCATGAAATTTAAAGAAGTTCCTTCTTTGGTGGCCGGGAATGTGGGAATTAGAATAATTATATAATCTTGCATGCATTTGAACTACAGGATTTAATATTACAATTTTCGAGCATGCATTTAAATTTCACGAATTAAACAGTAGACAATTAAGGATTAAGATTAGGACTACTCGACTGTTATACACTTACACGAACTACTCGAATTACATGTAAATCATTATGGACAAACGAATACACAGTTGCAAACCGACCAGCGATACGAGTGCACACAGTCTCACTTCAATCCTCAAAATATATCACAACCACCCCCTTTCGTGAACATTTTCACAGCTACCAGCTCGATGGCTCATCACTCCCACGAGTCACTCTGGTAAAGGACCTTGGTGTGTGGCTCGATGACAAACTGTCTTTTGAACCACATATCAACTCAGTCCTCGAGCGGGCCAACAAATTATTGGGTTTCATCACCCGAATGGAGTCTAAGGTCCGTGATCCGTTGTGCTTGAAGGTGTTGTATTGCTGCTGGGTCCATCCTATCTTGGACTACGCCAGCGTTGTTTGGTCCCCAGCAGGTGTCAACTCTATGGATAGGTTGGAGAGGGTACAACGGAAATTTTCTAGAATCGCCGTAAGGCGTTTCCTAAAAGACCCCAGTACCGCTTCTCCTCCATATTCGGTGCGGTTTCAGATGCTGGGACTGGTTGGCTTAAAAGATCGTCATTGTCAGGCGCGCAGGCTATTTATTGCCAATATCCTTCTTGCCAACATTGAATCCCCTACCCTCCTGGTGGCCATTCCCATCCATGTCCCATCCTACCGCTTGCGTGTTCGCTCTCCACATCGTATCCCATTGCGACGCTCGCGGTTCTCTCAAAATGACCCTTGGAGGCGCGCGTTATCTGACTTTAATGCCGCGTTATCTGATTTGTTTCACCACAGTATGTCCTTTGCTTCATTTCGTTCCCGTGTTTTGTCTACCTTGTCCTTATGTGTTTCGTCCCTGTAATGACCGTTTCATTCAAACGTTTTTTTTTTACTTTATTGTATCTGACGCCACTGGAAAGCCCTCGAAGCAACCAGTATAAAATAAATAAATAATAGTAATAATAACAATAATCTACATACAGAGCACGATTTAGACTCAATCTATCCTTGGTTTCGTGAATGATATCTACCTGATCGGACGGACATCTGCGACGATGTTTACACCAAACACCCGACTGAAACGCCAGGTCCATAGGATTGGATTAAGGGTCAACGTACCAGGGGTATCATGGGGTCCACGTAAGGAACTAGAAGACTCGAACAACACCCGAAATGTACGATATATCGCACTCTTAAACGTCCGGTACGGTCTTCGAGACCTGAAAAATGATGGTAGATAACATCAATGCACTCGTCATGTTCGAGCGGCGAATGCTAAGGACTATCTTTAACGGTGTATGCGAGCAGTGCGTGTGGAGAAGGAAATTGAATCACGAGCTAGCTGACCTGTTGGGCGTAGCAGATATCCTGACGGTGCTCAAAATAGTGATGAGAATAACCACAAAGCTGCGTGAATTAAATCAGAGTGAATGAGTTAGAATAGTGAGTTATGTCTTATACTCGCTCTGTAAGAGTTAATGTCTCGAGGAATGAGTTAACTCTCCGTCCCAAGTCTTCTTCTTCTTCGTCGGTGCCACTACAACCTCGAAACGAATAAATTAAAACGCATTGATTGAGTTAAAACGTAGTGAGTGAGTTCAAACGCAGTGGTTAGTCGATATGAAGAATTAAATCACAAGTGAGTTGAAATAAATCTTCGAAATTTTTTAAATAATCTGATTCATTGTTAAGATTTAACTCAATCATTCATTCTGACCTAATTTGCACATCACTAGCTCAAAAATGGGAAGCATTCGATGGCCTGTCCCGTTTTCGACAAGAGGCGTAGAGGACTACACATAGCTCGCTGGCTCGAACAGGTAGAGTCTAGCCAGATCAGATCCAGTCCCGAAGACGAGTTTTCCGAAAACGGATTGGCGACCTGGCCATAGCTTATACTCTAGCTCTTATAGCAGCTCAAGAAGAAGAAAAAAAAAGAAGGCCTTTGTTTTTCTTTTTGATAATTTTTCAAATATTTTATTTTTTCTCTGGTTTTTTTTCTTCATTTCCTCTTTCTCTTTCTCCTTCTCGCTCACACTTCTTTACGAGTGTTAGCTTCACCCACATCGCCCCGTACGTACGTGTGTCCCTTTTGCTGTCTTTTTTCTACATACACACACACACATACGCGCATACACACACACACACACACACGACAGCTCATTGTTTTCTTTTTGTTTCTTGTAAATGGTGCAACAATATGCGCAACCACATTTTTTGCTTAACAATCTTCCTCTTCTGCTCACATTTTACTGTACCTCCTAATTGTGAGGAGAAGAAAATAGTTGTTACATTTGCATTGAATGTAGATGTGTTTGTGTGTATCCTTGTGTTGGATATCGTTATAAAGTGTTTATTCTGTTTCCTCCCTCCTAGTCCGCTAGTGTTCTACTTAGCTTCCGATCTTTACTTCGTTCACTACTGGCTTAAAGCAACAATACCACAGAGGGTAACATCACCCACTCTACTAAACACGCACACAATCTCAAACCTATGTGAGTGTGTGTGTGTGTGGATGGGCGTATGTGTGTAAAATATTCCCTTCTACAATTTGAGTACGATGATCCACGTTTCTTTCTGTTTTTTTTTTACTTCTGTACTTTGCATCTGTCTGTCTCGCTCTCTCTCTCTCTCTCTCTCTCTTTCTCTTTCTCTCTTAATTTCATTTATTAATCACACCTTCCACTTGCTACTCTTAAACGCTCTAAATAACGTTTCGCGCGAATCACCTGTACAGGATTCGACAGTTTAATTTGTGTGTCGGATGTCTTACTTTCGTCCTACCCTCATTTAAGCCATTTTATCGCCTTTTAAACCGTTTTTTTTTCGACCTGTGTTTTAAATCATTCCCACGTGAACTCTTGCTATTTTGTTGTTCCTTTTTTCCGTACGCTTATCTCTCTCTCTCTCTCTCTCTCTCTCTCTCTCTCTCTCTCTCTCTCTCTTGCACTATACAATAGTATGCACTTTTCCTTTGAGGCGTGGGGAAAATGTGGAGTTTGTATGCGTGTGTGTGTGAGTGTTGGTTAGAATTGGGATTTGAATCAGTTAATCGTCCTCCGAATTCGCTTTGAACGCTTTTTAGAACGAAAGCACATTTAATATATTACTCTCTCTCTCTCTCTCTCCTTCTCCCTTTTTCTCTCTCTCTCTCTCTCACACACACACACACCACATTTCCATAACAGGTTGTTTTCGGCTCTAAAACTGGTTGTCGTCCCGGTTTGTCACTACGACACTTCTTTATTTAACATCCCCGGTTTTCACCCTTGCTGCTGTATCCTTTTGTTAATAATTCGGGGTTTCCGTTTTTTTAAAAGAGGTTAAATAAATCCCTCTTTGTTGTGTTTTTCTTCTGTTTTTTTTCTCTTCTCTGTTTTTCATATCATTATAGGTCACAATCTAGGTTTTTTTTTGGTTTTATTAAATTACTTACACATCTTTTATCATTCGACGTTTTTTTTAACTCTCGCGTCGTGTGTGTGTGTGCGTGTTCTTTTTAACTGTTTGCTTTATCCACCTACTACCTAGCATCACCGCTGCTGTTATATCAGCGCTTTGGTCTTCTATGTATGTGTGTGTGTTTTGTTTTACGATATTATATTATGTTACATTTTCATTTGCTTTCACCGTTTTTTCTTCTTTTCTTTGCTGTTTTTAATTTGTTTGCTTTGTTTTTTTTTCAATAAACTTACTTAAACATCTAATCGCGTTTTTCAACCGCTTGCTTTTGCTTTCCGTGCACCCTAAAACAGCACAGACACACCTCCTTTGCTGTCCCACTTGCATTTACCGCAACTCTCCAACCATCCACTACTACTGTAAAGGTCTCTACATGCTACGGGTCTGTATGTTTGTAATTGTTTGCGCTTTATTTTGTTTAAATCTGTGTTTCGTTAGTTTTACTCTTGCGATATACGATACGAGTTCCTCGGGTTTTTTCCCCCACACACCCTCAATATCTCTACATGGTTTCCGCTTCTTGTTTTCCTTGTTTGTAGACGCGCATACTAAGTGTCGCCGCTGCGTGTTAGTATTACGTGTGTCATTCATTTCGCTAGCTGCACTTAACGCGTTTATCTCTCATGCTCTGTTTCTTAAATAGTACACGTGTGAGTACACTCCCATACACGCACACACACAAACTGGTGTGTTCAGTCCAGGTTATCCGGGAGGAATAATAATTCGTAAATGCCACAGTAAAAAAGGCGTCCTGATGCTGCTGCTGCCATCTTGAAAGCAGCGTTTTTTATGTTTTGTTTTTTTAATTCGATCACTTTTGTCTCTCCCTCTCTCTCTTTCGCTCCACCTCTCTCTCCCTCTCTCTGCTGGTAGAGGTTTTTGTTTAAAGAGTTTTGCTTATCCGTGTGTTTTTGATTAGTGTTGCACCATCACCACCACCACCACCACAACAAAACAACCTTCCCCAAACTGGAGACGTACCCGAGTTACACATACACATTCTCGAATCCTGTGCTTTTGGTCTACTTGGTAGAGGGAAGCTTTTTCCGAGCTTGTATTGACTTACTGCCACAACGCACACACACACACACATGCTGGTTCGCTTCTGATTGCGTCCTGTCGGGAGGATGGTTGCGGTAAACGACGGTGAAGCATTGCGCACTACTAACACTACCTACAGGGGTCTACTAGAACTACTACAACATGTCTTCCAGCAGTTTGTCACTTATTATTGCCTCACTTTATATCACGTTTATTGCTCTTTGCCGGACAAGCTAGCTAGACGGAAACCGTGCATCCGTGTGTGCGGTCCAAGAAGGTTCGGTCACGAACTGCGAGAGCTTTCCATCCGAGCGACGAGAACCGCACGAGATCGGAGCGGATCGGAATCGGGATGTAGTGTAACGGGGCAGCCATCTTTTTCACCTGGTTACTGCTTCACCTGCTACTACTACTATTACAGCGCATTTCACAATACATCATCTACTACACTGATACCAGTTTCTATAGCCACACCTTAAAAATGAAAATAAATTACTGAGAGGATTTGCTCTTGATTTTTCAACAAATAAAAATTTAATTTATTATTTATTTAGCAACAAACTGAGTAGTAATTCAATTGTCCTGAATTTGATTTGATTTCAATTGTGTTTTTTTGTTACCTTTTTCGAATTTGACATTGGAATTAGACTCGTTGACTTGGGTCAAGGCTTGAGCGAGTTGAACAGTTCTGGACATAATATGGACAAAGTTGTCTTCAAACTCACCCTAAATCGTTAAAACTGCACTGTCAAGTTCAAAAGAACTCCTGCAGTGTTTCGATTCCGTATAATGGAATTGTTCAATCCCTTAGGGGAATATTTCAAACTCGTCCCAGAACATTGCAATCATGTAATGGAATCTTCCATACAGTGAGGAGAATTTTGCAACGAGATTATGGCATTTTGCAATCAACTGTGAAGTATCGCTGAACTAACTAAATGTTATTATCAGAAGAATACGACTTCTAGAACTGCTGTAAAAGTGAAGGAATAATTATGTAGAAACATGACGTCTTTAGACGACAGTTAGCATTCATTGCTAGCCATCAGTTATGGCCTGTGAAAGCCTCGTGAAGTCAGCACACAACATTTAAATGTCTCTAAGGACTTGGCCATTGGCCTGCAAATACACTTTGACCGTCGAGGTTGAACTTTTTTCCAGCTTATACTACTAATTGCTTCCGACTGAATTAGAAGCATTCAAACGGAAAATACTAAATCTCTAAATGCTTGCAAATATGATCATACTCTTCGAGCCTTTTCAATTCTAAGTCAAATATGTTTTTTTTATCACATTCGTCAAACCGTGAACGATATGCTACTTTACTAATTTTAAAAATTTTATAGAAAAATATTCAAGCGTAAATTTGATGTGCTGCTATGGGAAGTGGCATCAGTGTAGTTTTTTAGGAAATATTGAACACGTTTGCTAAGAAACCTAAAAACAAACAAACAAAAAACTCTCTTTCAAAAGATAGCATAACAAAAGAAAAAAAAATATTAACAAAGAAAAAACAACACAAGAAAAGCTAATGATAATTTTTGAGTATAATTTGTTTTGTTTCTTTTTTATTTTATTTTTATGTAAAATGTTTCTTTTTTCTCTGTTGCGTGTGTGTGTGTGTGTGTGTGTGTGTGTGTTTTGTAATGAGTGTGAGTGTGTGTGTATTTGGTTTTGTATTGTTTTGTATGAGGTGAACTTCCTTTTACTGGATTGCTATTTTCTTCCTTGTGTATTGTTTGTTCTGCTTTGTCTAACAATTTTGATTCCCCTATTTTCAGTTTTAAAATTTCCTCTATGTGTGTGTTAGTTAGTGTGTGCAGTGGCGGATCTAGCGCGGATTAGGCGATTACTAAGGGTCCTGTCAGCTTCCTCGTATAAAAGGGCCTCGGACAAGATGCCCATGAAGAGAGCCTGAGACTGTTCGATCGAAATTGATAAACCAGACCTAAGATATTATGAGCAATTCTTCCCACCAACGGTCGCTCGTAAGAAAATTGATCCATGTCTATCAGTCAGGCAACATATCTTCCAAGTACTCAATGTGGTAGAACCTATCTTGACCGGCGCCCTTGGTTTGATCCGCCACTCGGTGTAAGTGTGTGTGTGTGTGTGTGTATGTATGCACGTCGGAGGTTACTATTCTAGCCCTCTCGCTTTCCCTCTCTTTCCCTCGTTTTCTTTATTCGTGTCACACATTTACAATGCGTTTTGTCGACAAATATCGTTCCCCAGACATGAAAAATCTGGTGCCAGATTTCTGTGCATTAATTTCTCGAAAACGGAAGAAAGAATGGAAAGGGCTGGTTCCCCTCCCCCTATCCCCGCCGCTTTTTCTCTCTTTCTCTCTCATTTCTTATTAATATTTTCGCTACGGTTTGCTGTTTTCTTTTTTGCTTCCACGATACACCTACTAACGCGCATTTGAAACTTTTTTTCTCAAAAGAACGCAAAAAAAAAAGTAACGATCAATTATTTCTTCGTCTCGTCCTCGATTACGTATTGTAGCTTGATTCTTCTTCTTTTCTCTTGGTCTTCTACACGCACACACACTCACTCCACCCATTCACGCACGTGTTCATTCACTCACTCACACTCATACACACACGCACTTCTCATCCTTCCATCACAACCCCCCCCCCCCTCCTCCCCCTCACAACGTTCCATAATCTCAGGCGCGTTTATTTAATAAATGTTTCCGCGCGTTTTGAGCGCTCCCCGGCGACACGTGTTTGTTTCGTTTTCTTTTAATGTAAATTACTTTAACCTTGATTTGTTTTTTTTCTGTTTATACAATTTAAAAAAACTGACTATCGAATAAATAATATTTAATTATATTTAAAACGAAATATAATTAAATTAAACTAATGCTAGTGCGGCTACATCCTCTTGGGGTTGCTTTCGTTTTTTTCCGTCAGATGCGCACATTATTCCTCCGCATTCCTACTTATGTATAATATGTGTTTGTGGGTGTGTGTGTGTGTCTGTGTTTATATATATATAGCTACCTTGTTAGAAGCTGTTCCACTGAAAGGCTCATCTCCACTGTTCCCCCTTTCGTGTTTACCTATCTGGGATCATCCTTGCGTCCTTCTTCTTCATTCCATTCGTCACACCCCTAACTAAATCCTGGAGAGATCGTTTCAACCCCAGCGTGAGGAAACACTGTGTGCGCACACACACAGTAGTGCTGGTTTTTGGCTAATGCCACCATCCCCCCCCCCCCCCCCCCCCCCTTCCCTACGTATCCGGTCGGACCCACCTACACACCTGTGCAACCGGATAGATCAGTCCTATCGAAGTGGTGCTAGGCTGGGGAACCGTGGCTCACATAGTGAAGTGGCACTGAGTGATTGGTTTTCTGCATGGTTCTTTCATCTAAGAGCCCGGCAGAGAAAAACACACCCCCCATCATCATCTCCGCATCAAGCAGAACCAGTCTTGTACTGAATTTAAACCACCGAAAAACAGACCAGTAGTAGCAGCAGAGGATCGTTTGGAAGAAAAAAAAAAAACAGGACGAGGATAGCTTTCGGCTCGACAAAAGCTCCACATAACAGTTTCGCTTCCCACCTCGCTCACTCGATTAATAAATGCAAATGTGGTTTATGTTTTCAACACAAATACCGTCAAATCGCGCCCTATCCTTGTTTTGAGTATCGTTTTTCTTTTTAGTAGTAGTTGTAGTAGTAGAAGCAACTCCTTTCTCTTTCTCTCTCTCTCTCTCACCCCAGCTCTTTGCCTAACTGAACTTCCATCTACCTATTCCATTTTGCTAATGTGTGAGTTTGGTTGTGTGTGTGTGTGTTAAATGTGGTTTATTACTTTTGTGTGCCTCATCTGCCACCATTTTGTTTTGGCATACTTTGGAATGTGCACGTGGGAAGGAACAGGAACGGGAAGGTGATGAACAGGATGGGTTTGGAAAGAGAAGAGGAAAAAAGTGAAGGAGTGACACAAGTCCTGCTTGTGTGTGTGTGTGTGTCCCTTCTTTCCTCCGGCTGATACTGATACGGAACGGACTGCGCAAGTGAAAGCGTTTCCGGTTGTACATCCAAAATAGGCCATTGCATTTTTTTGTATACGTGTTTGCGTGTGTATGTGTGTGTGTGTGTGGATGATTATTTACAATAAAACAGGTATAATACAATTAACTAATAAAAAGAGTGATCGCAAAATAAACGTGTTCCGCCGGCTACTACAAGCCTATTGCTTTTGTGCGCTTTTTTCGTTCTGCCTATGTCTATTGCATTGCAACATTTACTAAAGCCCTTTCCACTGTTCTTGAAAAACAACACGGGTTACAAAAGCCACTCGCTTTCAGTCCAAAACAAAACAAAAAAGCGAAATTAATCCTGTAAATGCTGTTGCGTTGTTTCCAACACTTCCACCGAAAGTGCTCTTGGAATCTCTGCTGCCGTTGTTGAACTGTGTTTTGCTCTCGTTTAAATTACAAATTAGGGAGATCTGCTTCCCTTCGAACCGCTCGTGTGTTCAGTCTTTCGCGCCCAGTTCTCGATCGCATTTGCATTGCTCGCCCGTCGTTTTTCGCGGATGGTTTGATTTTATACTGCTCCATAGTTACTTTGCGCCGCCTACCCAACACCTTGAAGAGGAAGCTCATGTTATCTTGTGTGTGTGTGTTGTTGACGTTTGGGGAAAAAGAAGGGTGGTACACGTTTAGAGCGTATGGTCCCAAGGGTTTTGAATGCAAAACGGAAGTAGGTATTCCCGTGACGGGTGAGTTTCGCATCACCCGCATCACGAAGATAAAGGTGAGTAAAAGATTGCTATATGTATGAGCTCCTTCTCCTTCGCTTTCCAGCTCCCTCGTGTTCTGTCTCTCTCTGTTTTTCGCTCTCTCTCTCTCTTTTTCTCTCTCTCTCTTTCTTCCTGTTGCTTGTTCTATTGCTTGTCAGTTAACGGAGAGTTTTTTGTTTTGCCTTGAGTTTGAGGTTGAAAGTCCCTTTTGGAGTGATGTTTGTCGGAGTTTGATTTCGCTGCTGTCGACGCGCACACGCTTATGATTCGAGTACTAGTCATCGTCCACGATTACGATCAATGGAGTCGTTACGGCTGAAGGATGGGGGCTACCGTTGCCACCGACTGCCACCAACGAGCCGCCACCCACCGACTATCATCGGGACTGGCAGGTGTCCTCCTTTTTGTGCATATCGAGCGACGTGGGCAGTGAGTTCGGCACGGACGACGGTGTCATACCGCCCGCGGACTGTGGAGGTCCCGATCCTCCACCACCGGGCGTTCCACCACCGCCCATTACGCCCGGTCCGTTCGTGGGTGTGGAGGAACCGTGCGATTTGAGTGAACCGGGCGGTCCACCCGTCGCACCGGGCGTACCGGAACCGGGCGGATGTCCGGGTGGTCCTCCGCCTCCACCAGGCGGTCCACCACTGCCGGGCGGTAATCGGTGGTGGGGTGGAGGTGGCTGTTGCTGTGGTTGTTGCTGCTGTTGGGGCGGTGGCACCGGGCTAGGTTCCTTACCGCGGAAATGTACCGCCGTTTGGGCGGCGTACAGTAGCGATGCCTTCGCTTCCTCCGCCCGGTACGCGTCCATTAGCGGGTTGTAGCGCAGGGGATGGTGCAGCGGATCGAGCCGATAGTCCCGGAACGGATCCGGACCCCAGGACCCGTGCGGTGAGAAGTGCGTTGGAAGCCCCATCGAGGGTGGCAACATCGAGCGGGATAGATGGCCGCCCGGTAGCATATGGGCGGCCGGATGCCGACCGGCCATATACGGGTGGGGCATCATCGATGGGTGGTAACGGGGATCGCTGGCAGCGGCAGCAGCTGCCGCAGCCGCATGACTTCGCATCAGCAGCTCATCGTCCTTCCGTGGTTCCTCCTTGATCCGGATGTCAAGGTCGGTTCCGTTTCGCAGTGGCGAACGGTCCCGGTTGATAGAGGCAACTGCGGCTGCAGCGGCGGCCGCCGCAGCGGCAGCCTTCGATTCACGCTGCTGCTGATGCAACATCCGCTCCCGTTCCATCTCCCGCCGTTCCATGTCCCGCCGTTCCTTTTCCTTGCGTTCCCGCTCCCGTTCGCGTTCTCGCTCCCGTTCGCGTTCCTGCTGCTCCTTGCGTAGTTTTTCCTCGCGTTCTCGTTCGCGTTGCTTTTCACGCTCCTCTCGCTCTCGCCGTTGTCGTTCGCGTTCCCGTTCCTCGCGCTCCCGTTGCCGTTCGCGCTCTTCCGCTTCGCGGCGTGCCGTTTCGGCTGCCAGGCCCGGGTCTTGCTTTATCGGTGGCCACGAACCACCTGCTGGTTGGGGCCCAGGTGGAAAGCTACTAACGCTACGCGGTAGGGCACTAAAACGAGAGAAAACAACAAATTATTTCCAGTTGCTGATGTAAACGGAGAGAGAAAGAGAGTGAGACAAGCTCATCGAGTAGCAGCTGTACTCACTTGCGCCACGGATCGTGTAACGAGCCTGGGATCTGCGATCCCATCGGAATGTCCCGCGAGAATGGTGATAGGCCGCTAAACGGCGAACCACCGTACGGTGACGCATATCGCCCAAATGGTGAAACACCTAAAATATAAAAGAGTTAGACAGTGATTAAATACACGTCGTTCACGTCAACGAGCGGCTTACAAAACCGGGCCTTACCTATGTGACTAGCCGGGGAGCTCATGAAGCTGGGCGGTAATGGTGTCGACTCGTAAGGACCCGGTCGCCCGGGAAGGCCTCCTGGTGGGAACGTGGACGAGGGCAGATCGTGCGGACGTACGAGCCCGGCCGCAGCCGCAGCCGCCGCCGACGGTGGGTACATGTGCGACGGTGGTCGCAACATCTCCGACGCCGTCTTCATGGAGGCCGCCTTGTCCGGGTTCTGCTTCGTCTGATGATGGTAGATTTCCCATGCGATGCGCACATGCATTGCGTTCCACTTTCCAGTTTTCTGCACAAAAGGAAGAATAAGACAGAACAGAACATAGCATTAGTTATAGTTAAGTTTCCAAAGACACAGTACCGATAAATACGTGTAGGTGTGGGATTTTTGTGCATGTTTTGCAGAAGCGCGATGAGGATGAGCGATGAACTTACCTTTTTGTTTGGATCGACCGGTGGCGTCTGTTGCTGCTGGTCATGAACAGTGTTGGTGATGGATGTGGGTATTTGTGGTTCATGATGATGATGATGATGATGATGATGTGACGGAAATGGTAAACAACGAGAAAAGAAAAAGCCGGATGAGTAAAAGCGAAACGTATGGGAATGTGAGACAATTAAAAAAAAAAGCGAAAGCATAGTCTTGGAGTTAATGGGTGTGTTTGTAGCACTGTGTAACTGTTAGCAGAAATTATCGAGGATTTATTGTAACAAAGCAAAGCAAACAACTCTTCTTCAATGTTCTAATCAACACACATACAATAAAGACGGGTAAGATATGAACTAAAAGATGGAGTAGGCGTCCTGGTTGGCCACTGGCCTGTAAGAATGTTGTGTTAATTCCAACATTTGGACTACTACGGTCAAGCGCAATAATTCAGACCAAGGTGTTTATGTAAGGTGTGATGGAACATTTGGATTTTCTTTGCGTCATACCCAGCGTGTGGGAGTATGTCATACTCTCAAACACACTATCGAAACAACGTACCTTCGGCACGAACGATTGTAGATGACTCGGTGGCACAAACTGTGTCGGTCCGCTCAACCCGGGATGCAGCAATCCGGGCGGATACCCCGGATAGGCCGGCATCCCAATCCCTGTCCGGTAGAAGGGCGAATCGACGGCACCGATTTTAGGCACGTCCTTGAAGAGGGGTGGCGGAAAGATGGCGGGTGCACCACCGGCCGCACCGGGCAGCATCGGTTGATGCTGGTGCTGGTGCAGATGCGTGTGCTGGTGTTGGTGGTGGTGCAGTTCCTGGCGTAGATACGGAGGTCCCGGTGGTACCGCCGTTAACCCACTACGGTCCAGAAACCGGTTGTCTAGCTCACGCCGTAACATGTCTGCTTGGTCAGAAGCTGTGAAAGGAAAGTAAAACGAGAAGCATAAGCATCTAAACTGCATCGAATAGCGGAGATCCTTGGTCTTACCTTTCGTGGAGAACAGAGATTCGGCCGAGAATGGATGTGGATGGGTTGCGGCAGGTGGTGGAGGTGGTGGTCCTGCAGCACCAGCTGCGGATGAGACGGCAACACTCGCCACAGACAAACCACCGCTAGCAGGACTGGACAGGGAAACGCTTGTTGGTGGTGGAATCGGTGTTGCGAACAGTGGTGCCGACGGAAACGAGGATGGGGACGACACGGCAATCGAGGCGGAGGACGATGTTCCGCCACGATCGCTCGATGGTGGAGGTGTTGGACGCGTGTGATGATGATGTTGCACCTGTTGTTGTTGCTGCTGCTGCAAATGGTGGTGATGGTGGTGATGAGACCCGACCGTAGACGAGGAAGACGAGGACGAACTGTTGTTATGTACACCACCGGGAGCCGTAGCGGGCGAGTTCGAGTGGGATGCTATCGATACGACGGTGGGAGGTTGCCCGGGACCGGCTACACTCGACGGCCATCCTGGAGGCACACCCGGCCCTCCCGCACCGCCCCCACTGCCGGACGGCACCGTCGAGGAGGAGGTGGACGAGGAGGAGGAGGAAGACATGATGCTGCCTCCGATCGCCAGTGTAGTTTTAGGATAAGTGAGACTAGAAGAGACGACCGACATGGCCATCGACGACGCGCCTAGGGCGGTCGAATGATGCCCTCCGGGACCGCCGCTGCCACCGAACGCACCAGGCAGCACTGGCGAAGGACCACCCGCTACAGCAATGCTCGTCGGAGGCCCACCTACGCCACTGTACGGAGGTATCGTCGTGGAACCGGGTGTAGAGCGTGATAAACTACTTACGTTACTACTGCAAAGAAGAAAGGGGAAAAAACATATGCTCATATGAGAACTTCTGGTGAACACCGGTGCCACCGGTTTTCTTCAGCTTACCTATAGCTATCTCTTTCCCTGTTCGGACTGTGACCCCGGGGCGAGTGAGGACGCGAAGAGACAATCATGTTGCCGCTGCTACCGCTACTACTACTACTGTTGCTGTTGCTGCCACCGTTGTTGTTACTACTGCTGGAGGAGGGCGGTTGCGGGTGCCCACTAATACTGTTTGCACCGCCACCACTGCTACCGTGCAGATGAGAAGGAGGACCACCGGGTGCTATAAGTCCCGGTGGTGGTGGTGGTGGTCCACCGACCACAAGTGGATGATGATGGTGGCCAACGAGCAGTGGAGATATGCCCGGACCACCTGCGCCCGGATGCGTCGGTGGCAGTAGATGATGGTGGGGAGGTGGTGGAGGTGGTACAACGGACCCACCACCACTCCCGGGTGGGCCACCGCCAAGATGCATTCCCGGGTGTGGTACGGGTGGATGCGACAGCTGGGAGGAATGCGAAGGAAGTGACGAGTCGGTGGTGGTCGCGGCGGCTCCGCCACCCGACGGTGCCGTACTCGAGACGATCGTTACGGAAGACGTACTACTGCTGGCCACGGACGATGCGGAAGAGGAGGATGCCGACGAGGACGAACTATTGCTCGAGCTCGAGTTGGTGTTCGGTGTGATCGGTCGCACCTTCTGCTGTGAGGCTGATGCCGCTGCCGCGGCGGCTATCGCTGCAGCTGCCTGTTGTTGTTGTTGTTGCTGCTGCTGGGCGGCCCCTATCAGTGGCGAGGGATCACGGTCGGATGGGCGACCGGCAGGACCGTTGCTGGTAGGGCCCGCACCCAGTGGCGGTTGTAACCGGGCGTCCATCAACCCAAGACCCATGAGCGTGTGGGGCATGGGCGTGAGGGCGGGATGGAGCCGCGGAGACAGATTTGGCGAGGTGACCGACGGTGGTAGGTAAGGGTTGTGCTGAAAGCTGCCGTATGGTGAGTAAATCGGGTAGCCGGGATAAGCCCGGTAGGCCGGCGGCAAACCTCCGAGTCCGTTCGCCATCATCATGGAAGGATGGGCGGCTGCAGCGGCTGCCGCCACGACCGCCGCCGCATGATTACCGTTGAGTAAGGAGGCAGTGTTTGGACCACTGGGTGTCGCCGATAATGATGATGGCACGTTACCGGCACCAGGCACAGCAGGGCTGTTGGTACGTAAGCCACCTGCCGAAGCAGCCGCCACCGCTGCTGCGGCCGCCGCCGCAGACGAAGAGGAGGATGAGGAGGACGAGGAGGACGAGGTGGCGACAGTGGTATTTTCGAGAGATGGATGTACGGCTCCCGTTTGACCGGCGGCTGTTGCTGGCGTGGCGGCTGGCGGTGTGTGCGGTACGGAAACGGGCAGTGAGGATGGAGCCGCACTACCGTTACTACTCGCACTACTACCCACACCCACACCGGCAGCGTTCGGGCCGACCACGCCTGCCAAACTCCCGCTTAGATGATGACTGTTGGAGGTGACCGATCCTGGACCGCCCGGTCCTAAACTATTCGAGAAGTTGGTAGCCGCACCGCCGGCGGCCACCGGCGACATAAGCGTATTGGTGGTGTTCCCAGCGCCACCATTCGGTCCTGCGTTCACTCCAAGAAATACTGATTTCAACGATCCACTAGCGCTGGAGGTGGACGTCGTCGTCTGCTGCTGCGATTGCTGCGACTGCTGCTGCTGTTGTTGCTGCTGGGGCGATAAAGGTGGTTGAGATTGTATCGGTGTTGACGGTGCCTGAATGTTGCCCGCCGGTGATGAAACCGCCAACGACGGCTGGGCCGGAGATTGCGGTGAGCTGCTTACCAGCGGCGTCTGTTGCTGTTTCTGCGTGGTTGATATTGCTGTCGTTACGGAGGTAGCGGCCGCCGTTGTGCTGAGCAGCAGGACACCGGCGGCCGGAATCTTGGCAGAGGCGGTCGGCAACAGTGGCTTATTGCTTATACCGGCCGTCTGCGGTGAGGCGGACGGCTGTGGTGGCTGCTGTTGCGATCCTTGATGTTGCTGTTGCTGCTGTGGAGACGCCGCTGCCTGGTGGCCACCACCAACGATCGGTGTCAAATGCGTACCCAATGGTCCATTCGATACCTGGAAACGAGAAAACGAGGCAAAACAGTGAGTTTTATTCAAAAGAACTACTGCAAGGGAAGAAACTACATACTAGAGATGTTTATACAACACATGACAATTGCAGAGAACTTTCACTCTTGATCATCGTCATAGTAACATACGCACTCTTCACCATGTACTGCAACTAAGATACTCAGA
Organism: Anopheles stephensi; assembly: GCF_013141755.1. Taxonomy (NCBI): domain Eukaryota; kingdom Metazoa; phylum Arthropoda; class Insecta; order Diptera; family Culicidae; genus Anopheles; species Anopheles stephensi. Next base: position 16,042,533 of record NC_050201.1, read on the forward strand.
AAGCCACCACAAACCCAAGAAGTTCAAGAGAGCAATCAAAGGACGTCACTGCATCACTACAACTAACGGTTTTGACTTGCAGGCAGTTGTCCGAATGTATAGAGTGATGTATCATTGAACTGTTGGGGGGTTCGACAATCGACATTGGGCTCATGCCATGCTATCTAGAAGCCCGAAACCCAATTATCTCTTTCACCTAGAATTTTGGAAGCATCAACTGTCATGACTTCCAAAACGAAGGCTTATTTGGATGTGTGATATTGGTCTTTAACGACTTTTAGATGTTTCTGACACATCTCATTGGTAATAGATCCAACAGGTCCGCTGGGAACTGCTAATCATTAAACACGACATTCCTTACATCTTAAAGCTTTATCAATGTGGATCTCAGAGAAATTCCACAATTGGACAAATGTGGTTTCTTATTTTTCTTTGGCTCTACAACATCCAGAGGTCTTGGGCTGCCAATCCTAGCTTCCATGACTTAATTATACCTGAAGCAGGATAGTTTGCCCTGCGTCTGGAGGGGTTAACAGGTCCTGTCGTGAGCAGTCCGCCCTTGTCTATCACCTCGTAGGCAGCTGAGACATACGCTCTTTAATTAGTTCGTGATATACTGGCACCTCCCACACACACGCACATCTACGCACAAATCATGAATAGTGTAACCATCAGTCACATTTAATCTGTAAACAGTCTCGTTATAACAACATACTCTAACAACAGCGACAACAAACAAACAAACAAAACTACACAGGCTGAAACAGAGACTACAAACAAAACTCGGCTGTCACCCTGCAAACGTATCATTAAGCAAATCATTACTTCAAACCGTTCTTTTTTTTTCTAACACGCCTTTTAACTGGCTACCAATCTTTCAAAGTGCACTTCCACACTCATCATTCCCGCTTGTCAAATCGCATTGTTAGCGATTGGCTGATGGCGGATGACGGGGTGATCGCGGAGCACACACATGTCAACACATATACATTGCAGTACAGCACAGAAGAAGAACAACAAGCGGAAGAAGCAAACTGAACGCACCGAGGCACAGACTAACCGTGATGAATGCCACGGTTCGGTCGAACAAACCGTCGTGTGGTGTCGTTGTCGTTGGCTACAAATCTTGTCCCAACAGCCGCCAGCGACACCTCCCAACGGTCGCCGTGCAGCGGACAGACGCACACAGCAGAGCCCCAAACAAACTGGCTCCTCTGGTTGCTCATAATTAAAACTGTCATCTGTCAGTGCTCGTGCTCGAGAAACCAAAACTCGCAAACGAGTCTCCGTAGCCGGGAGCGACTGTGGGAGGCGCGGCAGTGTTGGTGCGAATGTGCGGCTCCATTCCAACACCTACCCACCACCATTCCCACCATCCTCTTCCTCCTCCGCTTACGTCTGGTCGGTTGGAACGCGCGCGACCTGGTGATTTGTAGCAGTAGCTTGCTGATGTGTAGTGAGTTTGTTAAACATAGGCGTGAGCAACAAATTAGCTAACCACATACTACCGTCACCTCTCTCGACGGACAGATTGCCTATCCTTTAGCTTGTACAGGGATATGGTTGCAGTTGTTGATTGTGTGTGTGTGTGTGTGTGTGAGAGAGAGGGTTTTTTTTTGTTACTTCTTCTAGTTACCGCTGTCATACGGGTGTTGCAGTTGCAAATGAGTAGACACCGTCTTTCGCCATTTATTATAACGTTCGCCGTGTGTATGGCGGACTTCTCGGATATTCTTTATGGGTGCGCGTTATAGGAAGATTAGACGTTGGAATGTCCTTACAATCAAGGTGGAACAGATTCGCCGATGGTCTAATGGATGTCCATGGTCGCATACTATATCTAAGCTCTCGAATTAAGGTTTTATTCTAATGCAAGATGAATTTTTACTATGTTGAATACGTACATCACCAATATCAAGCCCTCAATGCGAGAGCGAGTACTTGCAATGGTGATCACCTTCATCAACCCTCCGCCACCCAACTACGCAGATTTAATGGGACAACCTACTAAGCTTTAAGATACTGCTTAATAGCCCCTTCTTAACATATAAACGGTCATTAATTTTTGACCGAGAATATGCGAACGCACCAAACCGGGCGAACGGGAGATGCGAGAGAAATAGGGCAAGTGGTCATAAATTCCATCACGACCGGGCACGGGACCTGTGGCCGCGCCGTATAATAATCTATGCACGACCTCCGCCATTCGTTTGCACCGAGTGCGTGTTAATCGCTCAAATGCTAAATTATACCAATTGCGTGAAGTAATCCCCACCGGATCGTAAATTGAGATCTTAGTTTACGCTCAAGTTTGGAGTTCCACACACACACACACACACACACACACACACACACACACACACATACACTTCTCGACGATCCACTCTACCGAGATCTCACTACCGATTAAGAATGAAACTGCGGTGCTTCCCTCAAACGAGCGTGTCTGGTGGTGCGGTGCGCAGTTGCACAGTGATGTAATTTGCACCTTTTCGAGATAACCCAGCCAGCCAGACCGGGGGGATATGATCGGTGTTGTAGACAGAGCACCGGAATACGCAAACACAACACATGAATGCGAAAGATACACGTCATAAATCTGCTTCTGTCACTACTGCGCATTCCCACTTGCTAGCCGCAGAAGAGACTACAGAGCAGCAGTAAGAAGCAGTGATGGCATATATCTTCGAATTACACACTACAAACACTCAGTTTCGCATTAGGATACACTCATCTGACGTTAGGGGCTGTTGGCAGATCACTACAAAGATTATAAGCGTAAATGGGATTTTCAAGAGTCCCTCTCTTGAGGTTAGAAGTAACAGTGTGTACCTTGTACCTTGTGTAAAGTACTTCTGAAATATTCTTCATCTCTTCCTGTAGAGAGAAAGAGAAAAAGAGAGAGAGAGAGAGAGAGAGAGAGAAAAGTGGTCGCTACCGTGCTCCAATCATGTATTTCCATATAATGCACTAGTTTCTTCCGACTGGTTATGCTTGAGACACGCCAAGCAAGACAACGGAAGATCTTGTTAGAGTTCGCTGGAAAATGGAGGTCTTCTCATCCTGCACGCCCGTCAGTGATTTCTATCGTAAAACACGTTTTCATCACGGAAGTCTACTTTCATTTGTTTGAAGGATCGGCAAGAAGTTCAACCGCATACATCCTTTTGGACTTGGGACATCTTACTTTTGGGACTTGCTTCAGAACATTTCTCGCCTATCTCTGATGTCAGGCAATAGCGATGGCATGCTATTCAAAATTGAAATAATTTTAACGAGCTACTTTACAATGTAGCATAACTCTCTGCTAGATGGGACTCTCTGCTAGATGGGACTCTCTGCTAGATGATATTCTTCCAACTACTTCATCAAGAGTGTTCCTCGAAGCACAATTAACGATGACGTGACGCTCTTTTTGGCAATAAAGGCACAGAGAGTCTTTGGAGATTCCAGCAGCTAACTGGCATCCATGTAGAGATAAATTGTTGCTTACAAATCTGAAACTACCGGACCACTCGTAATAACTTATTTTCTCTGCATATTGCAAACTGAAGCTCAATTTCTTGGACCTTGATTGAACTACCTCTCAGCCACATAACCATTTTCCCAACCTCGCCAACAAAAACCAGTTCTCCGTAAACAATCTTTACTGCCGCGCTTACCGCTTCTACACCCATACCTAGGTTCTGCTCCCATTTTTAGCCATCCGGCCCGACCACACGGTACTCCCTTTTTCGGAACGCATCGATATCAGAGAGCTCGCGCACGTCATGACGACGTCTTCGGGACATTCTGCACGCAACGGGAAGGCACATCGCGATCACCGTCACCAAATCGGGCCATCTCCTGTGGCGGCTACCGCGGCACGAACCCTACTACCTCCAGCTGGATCGCGAGACACACCGGGTCCAGCGGGAGGTGTCCAACGGTTGCAAAATGGTACGGATGCCTTCAAAGGTGATAATGGTATCGTTGATGGTTGCACGGTAACGGTACTACAGGAAGTAATCCCCCCCCCCTCCCTCTCCCACATCCTCGTCCTCCGAAGCTGAACGTATAGAGCATGTTTCGCTACACCGGGTCTCGCGCAAAGAGAACCTGGACAGTGATTTAAAACCATCCGGCTTGGCAAAACATTAACCTCAATAAATGCTGTACGTTTCGGGAAAATTGCAGTAAGCGCAATAGAGCGCGAACCATGGCAAAAAATAGCATTTTAGAAAATTAATAACAATCTCATAAAAACAAACTGCTCTGAGCGAGAGACCGCGAAACCTACCGACACATTAGCAACCCAAATTCTAAAAACCATTTGCCCGAAACCGGGCAGCCTCTCAATAGGCTTCAGTTTTCCACCGCTTCGCCACAGACGACGCAAACATTTATCTTCCGCAAAAATGTCTTTTTTATGCACAACTTCTTCTTCTTCTCCAGATTAAATATGCATCCCCCGCTCGCTGGTAGAGATTGAGAGATTCGTGTGGCTCTAGTAGCAATGGCAGCAGGTTTTCCGACATCCCACAGTGGAGAGGTCAGAGACCTGGAACCGTGGTTCGGCAGGCGGACGATCAGCCAGTAGAGCGAATACACCACTCAATTGAAATGCACGATTTGTGCAGCGTTTGCGCGTGTGTTTCTCGTTATGGTAGCAGCTCACCACAGAGAGATCCACCTTCCGGATAGCCAAATAAATAGTGCAAAAATGCGAATGCGAACCAAACAAGACCCCAAGACTTCACGCCTGCGGGGACGACGCAGTACACAATGTCATCCCCCAACCACAGTGTAGGGTAGACCAAACAAAATAAAAAAAGAGTGGAGAAAAACAAGAAACGTGCACCTTTTATTTCGATTTTTGCACGATGACACACGTCCTCGTATGTGTGCGTGTGTGTGAATTTGTGTGAGCTGCTCTCTTGCTCTAAGGAGATCGTAAAAATTGGAATCAAAGAAAAGACGAAAAGACTGTACCGTAGGCGTGCGCAAGGCGGCGTCGTGGAGTGCAAGATTGCAGGAGTCCAACCATCCCAACATACACGGAAGGTAGCACAGCGAAGATGGTATCGTGCTGAGGGTGCTTCGTGCTTTATTTTGCCCGGGAACCTTCGGCCCGAGACTTTGCCTCGTAGTCGTTGGACCTTGCCTCAGGAAGCATTAATCGAACGAGATTGGAACGCGCGTGCGATCAACATTTTTCACCCCATCAGCACCACCACCAGCACCCACCACTTCATCGTTTCGACGTTGGACGACACGAAACGAGCACAACAAAGCAGAGGCCCACGCTTTGGCTGCATCAGCAAGGCCCCATCCTCTGCGGAGTGTTTGTTCCGACTGGGTCCGATCGGCGATAGTATAATTTATACGGGAATTAATTGTTTATCAACCTTTTACGATACAACACACCACAACGGCTACGGCTATATGCGACACAAGAAATGGTGGACAGAGAGAGACAGAGAGAAAAAGGGGAAAATCACACACACAGAGCATAATGTTGCAAAATCTTGTGATGTTCGCGGTGAGTAACAAAACGAATTGATTGTAAGAACACAGGGGTACAATACAAACGGGAACCCTGGCCAACTACTGGATTTTGCCTGCCAGCAAAGCAGATACAGAAAGAAAGCGACAAAGTGGCGAGGAATGCGCATGGGGAATGGGAGGGGGGAGGCAGATATAAATGGACGTGAATTTATTGACTCCAATATTAACCTCGCCGGGGTCCAGGGGTCTACGAGAGGAATCACGAGCAAACGAGTCTGGTAGAAGATCGAAGGTGAAGGTTGCGAGCCATTGGCTTCAGAGCGGTGTACAGCTGGAGTGAAGAAGAGGCGATCCTGGCAACTTAGCTTGTGGTATTTATAACCCGGATTGGAACACCCTCTTGGATATTCCCCCCCAAAAAAAAAAGAAGGGTCCCACAAAAAGACCAACAGGTATAGATGGTGTTAAGCAAGGAGAATTTTGATTTTGACATATCTTTCGCCATCTTTTCTTGCTTGTTGTAGAAGATTTTGTGGCTCGTTCACAGTTGTTCTTCAAGTGTCCTACAACAACTTGTCGAAAGTTCTCGGTATGTATTAGGTAGGATGTAATCTGTAGCGTATGAGAGAGTTTGTTCGAACCCAAGTTACAGAACAGTAACTACTAAGAGACTATCGTTGGATTGAACCTATTAGATAATACTATAATTCAAACAATATCTTCGGACTATATGTTAACACACGATCCTAAAAAAACTTTATCCTTATGATTGGTCTGATGTACCAATAAGTTTTGTGAATAACAGATCCACTTTTTTTGTTGAGGTGAAGTTTAGCCCCAGTGACATAAAATCTATACAATGACACAAAAACTGCCACATACAATCGCTAAGTCTTGTCGAAACTAGGTATTATTACCAAGTACACCTGTTTTAGCAGGTTTCCAATTACTATGACATATGTCCTAGATCACATCACACCCACTGCCATCCTTATCAGTGACGTATCTGTGGACCCTCCTATTAGCTCAGTTACCTTCTTGGTGACGAATGTCCTGCTTTCTCTTTCTCGCAGAATGACATCTACTTCACACCAGTTGCTTACCTGCAATGAAAACAAGAAGAAAAAAATGGTTTTAAAATCTCACTCTATCTGTCAATCGACCAGCCACTAAGTGTCAAATTATCCGCTCGTTTTTTTTCAGCAAATCACTCACAACAACAATGTCATGATGATAGATATAATTCAATTAAATAGAAAAGAGGAGCAATCATGCTCACATTTCAACGACCTGTACACACACACACACACACACACACGCGCGGAGACAAGTGAAAAGGGAAGCACACAAGATAAAGTCCACTTTAAGTCCGACGAAGCACAAACACGGGTGTCGGGTGAATTAAAAATACATCGTGTCATTATTTTTGGCATCACCATCTCTCTCCCTACCTACCACCACCAAAAACCAAAACCGTCCCCGCCGCTGGAATGTTGTTTGCACAAGATTAAAAATAAAAAAGGGAAAACCAACAACATGTCGTAAAATAGCAAACCGTGACCACGACCCGAACCCCATTCTCCGCGCCATCTGCATCTGAATCCAAACCATTGAAACAAAAAAAAAACAAACAAACAAAAAACGAAACATATAAACAAACAAATGGCTGTGTAAGTTACTGTACTGCCACCAGCACAACAGACCGCGATGAAATGCGACACCGGTGAAAATAATAATAACAAAAGTCAATAAATCGCAGCAAAAAGCCGTGCTAAATGTGCTAAAAGACATCACACATTACTTGCAACGAGGCGCACACGCTCGATTCCCCCAACATTTTAGCGATTAATGAAAAACTTCAATAAAAAAAACAAAAAACTCAATGCCGAGGCCAGCAAAAAATCCGCTAGGACAAAAAAAAAGGAAGCGAAAATTAAAACGCTAAATAAAAACAACAATCGGTCGGTCGGTGGTCGCCTTTTCATCGTTCAAGGACCGTGGACCGCAAATTACGATGGGTGATGATGATGATGCTGTAGTAAAGCATTATATTCTTATACGTCCGAGCCGAAAAGGTTGGCAGACAGATCTGATTGCTCGCAGTAAAAACGTTCTTTGTGCGAAACGGTCAATTAACATGGCTCAGTGAGGGATGGGGGGGCGAGAATAAAAAAGACAGACAAAAAATTTCTCATAATTCATGGTACAGTATTAATTGTTTTGCTCATAACATGTGTGCGCGCGGGTGAAGAATCGCAACTGTCGGATGACATTAATCAATGCGGAAGGTGGACGAGATTGTTTCAAATGGGGTTTTATGTTCAAAAAGTAATATTTCAAACATGTATAAACAGGGAGATTTCGTTTATCCGTTCCCATTTTAAGGGGGCTTAGAAATCCGAATTATCAAAAAAGCACGGATAATGCAAATCCCATAGCAAATCGAATGTTTATTTTAATCAAATTATGCAATAAAAATATTTAAAAAATATATATATATATATACATAGTGATGAGCAAAAGAATAGGGCTAGAGTTTGAAAGCGGTCCGGTGGCCTAGACGACAGCGGCGTTGGTCTTCACACGGCAGGGTCGGGGCTCAAATCCCATCCTGACCGCCTCCCCGTACGAAAGGCTGACTACTTAACTACGGGTAAAATTAAGTCACCTCTCGAGGTTGTAGGGCCAAGGAAGAGAAAAAGAGAAGAAGAAGAAGAGTCTGAATTAAGAACCCCCACACTCACAGGCATTTACTTATCGCTTCTGAGTTACCCAAAGGGGCATCTTTTTCAGGCTTCTTACTTTTATTATTTATTATTATTATATTTTATTATTACAACAATATTGACATTTTAGCCTAACCTACACCGAGATTTGAGGTATCTCAGTTGCGAAAAGGTAGTGCATGTGTGTGTGTGTGTGTGTTTGGGGGGGGGGGGGTTCTAAGTCTTTATTCAGACTTAATTATACGACGAAAATTCCATTTGTTGCATTTTTTCCAATGTTCCCGTTAAAAGTTTAAAAAAGTTTAAATCGCTAAATTACCTTTTTTACGATTTATATACTTTACGTTATTTATTTTAATAAATATGACGGCTTGACGCCGAATTGTCATTTTATGTATATTTAATGGTAAAATTTATCGTGTAATGGGTTTTGGCCATAGCTTCATCAAAATGCAAAAGACTCACAATTGATTTCTTCTATTGATCCAATAGTTGAGGCTGGTAGCACAGCTTCGTCGTGCGTTTTTTTTTCGGTTCGTAAGTTTGATATTATTTTTATTGAATTAAAAAAACAAGATAAACACATAAAACACACGATAAACACATAAAAAATTCTAAGTATACCGGGAAATCGAAGAGCCACGGATAATCCGAATCCCGTCAAATCAATTGTTTATTTTATTGAATAAAAAAAAACAAACAAGATTAACATATAAAGATGTCATCAGCAGGCACCAGTGATTATATCACGCCCTACCGAACCGAACCAAACCCACCCACCCATCCCACCCACTGGCAATAAAATGGTCTCTCGACAAAACGTCAAGATAATAATAACAATAACGCAAACCCGAAATGCAAACAAACGAGTTTTACACCACACAAAACCCAACCCAACGAAAACAAGGGCGTCTCGTCACTGTGGCAATGTGTGTGGGTGGGAGTGAATTTGTCTCTTTTTCTCGTCGCGGCGACGGGTCGACGACACTTTTCCCTCCAGTTTGCAGCATTAGTAGCAACGGCAGCGCTAAATCTGCTGATATTTATCGCATTATGGCGTGAGTAGATTTGAGCAGCCCCCTCGAGTGATTTAACACAACATGATCACTGTGTGTATAAACATTTTTCCAACTCACACTCTCCACTGTTGCCGGTGCTGGTTCGCGTATCGGCCGCACAGCCCCACAAATGCATCCTCAAAACGCGCAAACGGAAGAAACGAAGACGAAAAAAAACGACTTAAAAAGACACCGACTTCTAACAGGGGAAAGATTCAGGGGGAGTTTACTTCTCTCACCACCAAGTCGCACAAAAATCGCAATCTGTTTTTCAGACACTTCTGTTCTTGCAGAAGTTTAGTTTTTTTCGCTTCTTCGATTTTTCTTTTCTTCACTTTCTTTCGTGCTCCAAGCACACACACACACATCCCTTGAGCATCGAAGAAGAAGCCCGATCCTGAACGAAATTGCTACCGCAGATAGCGAAGGGAAAGTCACCGGTGTTCAGGCACACCACCCAGGGACCCAAAAGAAAATGGGAAGCAAATGGAGCAACAAAAAACACAGTGGTTAAGAGGAAAAAAATAGCTTTAAAACATGAGGAGGAAAAAAAGCCGTATAACGGCAAGGATTTCACTTCCAAAACCACTTTCCACAACACTGTGGAAAAAGAGAGCGAGAAAAATGAAAAAAAAACGCTCACGACAAGGTACGAAACATCGTACCAGAGCTCTACAGAGGGTGGTTTTTTCGCTTCTTCGCAAATACAAAACCAAAAAAAAAAATCCTCCCCGACCTGAACCGATCCGTAAAGGACTCTTGCCGACCCGGGAGTGAAGAAGGACTTTGCGCGACTCGCAATCCCTTGTTTTTTTTTTGTGCTCAAGTTTTTTTTCCGACGAACGACGAACGCAATCGGCAGCATCTTTTCTTTCTGCGCGTTTGTAAAGATTGAAGATGTGCCCATCGAGTGGTTTATATGGAGCATCGAGGGGAGGGGGACGGGAATGGAGGAAGCAAAACGGGCAAGGGAAGGATGTTTTTTTTCTTTTCGTTTGAATATGATTTTTTGTTTTGTTCGGTTGGCTGCTGCCGTGAGCTAGCCTCTCTTAGCCCGAGGTGGAAGAAAAAAGCGGGCTAGGCGAACGGGAGTGGTGGTGTGTTCGGCAATAAAAAAGTAATCTGTGCAATGACCGCCAAAAGCTTAAATATAGGGTGTGTTTCTGTACGTGTGTGTGTTTTTGTGTGGAAAAAATAAAAATAAGGATGAGAAAATTAAATGTCGAATAAAACTAGCGAATGAGAGAAACTCAAAAAGGGGCTAGCCAGAAGGTTTTAAAATATCGGTATTTTTATTTGATTATAAAGAAATCATCAAACATCGAAATAATTTTAAATTGAATTTAAAGTGTGTAACTAAACTAGTGTAACTTAAGCAATCACTACTCGAGTGAGAAAATTCGATTCGACAAGCAGTATGAGAAACATTTACAGTGATGGACAGTAAAATAGAGATATTTAAAACAATATGTAATATGTGATATGAATTTCAGGAATCCATCTAGCTGACACTTATTCATTGATCCGATAAATAAAATAAACTGTAAGACCATTCGACCATTTGTAAAAATGTACAACAAAATATTTTATCGAGAGAGAAAATGTTATCCACCAAATCGATTTTTTGTTGTTGTTGATGCGGTTTATGATGATTTAAATCAGTTTTATCTAAGTGTTCAGTTTGCGACTGAAATGCTGTTAGCTCCCAACACCAACTGGCAGACATAACTAGCCAGTGCAACACAATTTTTCGGAACAAAATCTTTTCAAGCTTCTTTGGCCAAGTCATAATACCGAACTTTAACTACACAGACCTTACATCACCTCGATATGCAGTTTGCGCAGATATTTTGCTTTCTTTAGTATAGTATGTTTAACCGCATTTGATTAAACACTTAATTAATAAACACAAATCATTATAGATCCCATAAGTACATTTATGGGCTCTCTTCTTAAATTTACCAAGTAAAGTAAAAGGTGAATAATTTGTAAATTAATCTTAAGAAATATGGTCATGTAGTCTTATATGAATAAAAAAACAATGTTTCTTTAATTTCTGAAGTAATAAAAAATGCGTCAACAAAATGATGTTGATACTTTTTTTCCAAATTTTAGAATAATTTAGACTAATAAAAGGAATTTGAAAAAAAAATCCTAAGAAGGATGTTTTATACTTTTAAACATCACTGTATTTTAGGAGTTTATTTTACTTCACATTCTCAAAACATCATCAAACTTATAGATTTTTAGTTTCTTTCATTTTTTTCTGTATATCATAAAATATGATCCCATAACATACTAAAACACTAATGATACATTCTGTTGTAAAAAAATACCACACGCAAGACAACAAAGTAACACCGCCACCGCTAACAAGCGGCAAAGCGCCATTTTGACACACTTTCCCCCCATCCTTTTTCATGGTCAGTTTGCACACAATAACGAACATCTCCGAATCGTTGTTGGGGAGAAAGAGAGAGCGAGTTTACGACAATATGTCCTTTGGCCGACAACTGTTGGGGGTGAAGGAATGAGGCAAACCAAAAAAAAAAACAATCCGAAAAGTTGCGGAAAAACGGTTACCAATGGCGACACACAACGGCAGAAGAGAAAAGAAGGTGTGGGAAAAAGCCGTTAAGGAAAAAAACAACAAACAGAGTAACGAGGAAGGTGAGCGCCACCAACGAAAAAAAACGTACACACACAAGAACGACATTATTGTCTCGCCCAACGGTTTGACGGTTTTTGACGATCCGTCCCGTTAACATAGAGCAAACCCTCAAATACACACACATAAAGACCCCATAGAATGCTTCATCCTTTTACCGGAGACTGAAAGATCGTATTAACTTTTTATTGCTACCATCATCATCTGCACACTGCAGACCGGAATGAGGAGGGAAAATCTTTTCGTTTCCGACTCTGACTCACTTCTACTGCTTGCTTCTTGACTTTTTGCCTTTTGAAGTCCCCTAAGAAGAGAAGGGTTTTTTTTTCTTCTCGTAGTTGGGTTATGACTGTGTGCGAGACCACGCAAAAACAACCGAAACCAACCCGCAAACCCATAAGAAAACGGATATGCTATAAAATAATCACATTATGTCCTTTTTTTACCTTTTTCGCCCCTTTTTTGTGTTGCTTCGGATTCGATTTTTTTTTCAGTTTTTGCTAGCTGAGGAGAAGGAGACCGGTATTAAGCTGCTAAGCAGCGTAGGAGCGTAAGAAAACGTATAATAATAACAAAAATAAACAAAACTGCCTTCCTAAGTATTTGTTGAGTGACGGAATTGCCAGATTTCACAGCCGATATACTACAGCACCCACTCACACACACACACACACACATACGCTTGACAACTCGCCCAGCAATAATAGCAGAGGATTTTATTAGGGCACATGCACGCGGAGCGAGCGACTAAACCCCTGCACAAACAGGCCGGGGCGCAATGAAGGTTAGGGTATCAATTTGTTGCGAAGCATAAAACACATATTGATGGGCGAAATAGTCGAAACGGTAGATTGATCCCGGGGAGTTATATCCATAACTCATAAACGTGCAAGAACACACGCCAGAAAACCTTGGAAATGGTGGTGGTCTTTGCCTTCTCCGCCAGAAGATTTCATGCGCCATCTTGAGTCATTTTTATGGTACTTTTTTGTAGAGCGTTTCATTGGAAGTTTTACAAGGAGATAAAAATGTCGTATAACTTTCGCGTCATCACTATCTGCGTCGTCCGTTTTTTGTTTTCCTTGTTCCTTTGCACTTTGTGAGAAGAGGTTTGGCTCCGGTGTAATGCTGTGTAATGACTGTGGCATGAAATGGCCATTAAGATGTGTTTTTTTTGCAACTTCGCGCGTTGCATATACTCCCCCCATCTTTTATGTAACCTTTTACGATTTTTGACACGAGAGAAATCAACAAAGCTGCAATTTAATGCTGCTGGACAGCTAGAACAGGTCACTACGGGCATGGAAGTACTAAAAACCAATGATTCTAGCGTTTACATGTCCCGGTTGAGTTCTTCTCTATCATGTTTACGTCATCTCGATGTGCAGTTTTACGCTGTTCGTTCCAGAAATTCGTTAAAGTTTTAGCATACTTGTTCTATCCAAAAAAAGTCAAGTTTGTGTACTATTCAGTAGTCATCTGTCAAAATGATGTATCTCATGAACACGCAAATTCAAATGTGAATGAGTAAATGTTTACATAGAAAATTCTTCACATCCATCCCTAACCCCTGATGCGGTTTTGCTGATCAACCTGAAATCAATAAAATATACATAAAACGATCATAAAGCCGGCACACCGCTGTACGTACGAGAATGTCAAAATGTCATTCATGCTAGGTAATCGATAGGTAATAGATATTGCAATCCATCTCAATTCTTTGGCCGTACCAGCCTGCGGGCAGTGACACGATTACTTCAAACACTGGTTCTTACCATCAAGTACACCGGGGGACTTTATTGACTTTCAGTAGACAGGCGCTGATTCTGCCCAACTGTCAATATTACGAACGGTAAGCCTCTTTGGAGAATAAAAAAGCGCTACTATTGCACTTGTGATTACGAACCATATATGGGGACATGAAACCCCGTTTTTTTAATCTTTTTGCTTTGTCAGTGAACCGTATCCCGAAACAATGAAAAAGGGCATAGACTTTCGCGATTTTCCAAAAGTGAGCTACCACCACGCTTGGGACGACTCGTCGCACGGCTGGAGCTAATCGTAGTTTTACTCCATTTTCTAAACCTTACAAACTGCAAACCGGTAGACCAACCTTTCCATACACCTGAGAATGCAGACACAAACACACACACACACACACAAAAAAAAAAAATATGGCCACAAACTCTAAAGGATGTGATGGACATTCGTTTCTTGGCAACGGAGAAGTGCTTTTGGCCTGTCGGGGACGGTGGACGACATCATGTCTGCCCGCCTGTGCATGTGTTTCATCAGCCGAACAAATCCACGCGTAACACGGTAAAGCACCCGAGTGGTTCGAAATGAGAAACACACATTGTGTGTCCTTCCTTCGCTAGTCCAGCGATAAAGTTGCCATGTCAACACGGCGTGGTCGGTGAAGCCCGGTGAACGATTTGCCAACTACAAAAGTACGTGACGAGAGTTAAAAGAACACTTCTTCCTTTCCCACTGGCGAGAGTCTGGATCATGTCCAGATGTGAAGTCATCGTGAGGACCTTGGTGGTCCTTGGTGGGAAGGTGTGTGTGGACTGCATCAGATGTTTCCGAAATTGTCGAAGGATCTCTCGGTACAACCGGACAAATCCTCCGTCCTTCGTGTGCGGAAGGTATCTTACCGTGTGCAAGTTGAATGTTTACCCCCCCCTCCATCCGGAACATCCCTTCAAACACCCGCAACACATGCGTACATTTTGTCATCCGTTCGAAAAATAGACGACCTCTCGCACATACAAGGACCGAAAAAAAACTCACGTCAGATGGTATCGTTTCCGAGGAGCCTCGGGGCTATATATGTACGTATCCGTGTACGACGTGGTAGTGGTACACCGTACCCGGTTCTGATCTGAAATTTGATTTTTAAGAGCTTCGCCCAAGAGCCGGTGTGTGCAGCTTATAGGAGGTGGGTACATGCTGCCGCTTGTGCAAACACAGCGATGGCTAGAACAGAGAAGAGTAAAAATGTACCTTCAGTGTCCTACCTCCCGGACATATACAACGGAGTCTCCACTGCCTCTGATAAGAGAGTACCACCGGAGGACAGAAGTCAACTGCTCACCGTTGTGGTTCTAGTTTGCGTGTGTGTGGTGGTTGTTCCTACATGCCTTCCGGGGTTTTTTTGGGTAGTTGAAGAGGGTTTATTCCAATTCCTAGCATCAATACAAACGGGGGATAACCTTATGGCAGTGGCTCTATCCTCCGATACAACCGAGCGCACACCATACGTCACCATTGCCCGGAAGAATCGGACGACTCGGAAGCGAGGTCGAGACAGAGAGAGGGAGCGAAAATGGAAACTGGTATTGTGATTTCATTTAGAGTACCAAAATATGACTGAAGCCGAAGGGATTGGAATACCAAACAAGTACGAACAGCAGCAACAAAAAATGTACGAGCAAATCCCTACCATTATCCTTGCACCAGCGTGTGCTGCAACAAAACCATACCGTACCGAACCATCCATGCACAGAGCAATATTTGCATACTATACACCGTACTCGCTTCTCGGTGTACACCTACCTAACCCTACCTACCTATGTCGTGTGTGCGGTTTTACCTTCTACGCCACCGAAAACAGGAACAAAATAAAAAATGCTGAAATGTCTTCCATTTTCTTTTTTTTTGCTTTTCATTTTACTTCTTCATCATCCTATCCTTTCACTCGCTCTCTCTCTCTCTCTCTCACTTTCTCTTTCTGTCTCTCTTCGCTTAAGCGTCAGGATGAATTCCAGCAGCGTTTTTGAAGTAAGCATATTTCCCAATTGTGAGCGCCCGCGCGTGTGTGTATGTGCGCACGTGCACACTCTACAACTTTTTAGACGCGAAGCTGACGGGTGAAGTGTGTGTGTGTGTCTGTACGTATTTCAATTTCGCAAAACCGGTTGCCATGCTCCACAACGGCTCTCGATGTCGATATAGAGCGCGCGCCCAGAGGGTTCTTCTTTGCCCGTTTTCGATACGATTATGTTCCCCATACCCATCTACCGGACCGAGGCGATGTGACTAAAAGGATACGGGATTTCACATCCTTTTGCACAGTTTCTCCTGCCCCGGGAAGCACTCACAAGCAGTGTGTGTATGTGTTTTTTTATTCCCTTTTTTATGGTTTTGATGCGCATGGTTACGTGCAGACGAAAGTTGATTGCATTCGCTTTTTATTCGCCTGTTTGCTGAAGAGCGCAAATCTATTTATATAGCGTTTGAATGGTGCTTAGAAGCTACTTTTAATAGCTTCGTACCAGGATAATAATGCACATGAGGATGGTGACAAACAAACATCAACACAGGCTTGGGATCGACAGTATTCGCACCATATCAAAGCAAACCAACTAGATGGGTATTTAAATCTATTAAAATCACTTTAACACTCCATTAATGGTCTATTAGCGGTCTATTAATGGTCTATTAACTATCAATCTTTTAACGATCGTTTAACGGTCAGATTAAAACAGATAATAGTAAATAATTCAAACATTAAAACGTCTGCTGCATGCAATAGAGAACTATTTCACCGTCCAATATATACGATCACCAGCAATGTTAAAGATCACCTCGCTTTATGAGGGATCAACCCCCATTAAACCAGAGTGAGCAGTGCTTGGGGACCTCCTATAAGCAAACCTCTTATTACCTCCAATTAACGTACGCGTAAAGCAATAAAACTTATGATGACACCCGCGACGGGTAGTCACCTTTCTACTGGCTCTGCTTCCTCCTCCTCCCATTCTCCTCTTGGTGAGATGTCGGTAGGACATGCAAAACTTTACCGTTTCGAATCGCTTACCGCAGCCATTTTATAGTTTGCCTCTTGCAAACAAACCAATTAGACAACTTCCTCGAACGGGTTGGTTGTGTGCAGCTTCGTGGCTTCCCACCAGCACAGCTAGGACTTTGCTAGCCTCCACCGGTCTGGTGCCCCCTCGGTGTACAGTGTCTGTGAGGCGACGAAACGTGTCGCTGGATGGAGAACAGGAGCGACGCTTCAGAACCCAAAAAGTGATTCATATAAATAGATAATCTCACCATACACACACTCGCCTTGTGCTAAAATAACAATTTGTGTCCATTACATCAGTACCTGCTGCTGTACGGGGGGCTAGTAGCTCAAGGGTTTAAGTCCAACACACACGCTTCGCAAGCGAAGGAAGAAGTTTATGCTCGTATAAAGCACCATCACCGCCACCACACCAATCCCCGGTTTTGAAGCTGTGGTGAGCAGCAGAGAAGATTGAATGGAAGATTTTAACCTAACTACAATCCACAAGCAAATTACCTCATTCGCACACAACAACATCGTTTTCCCGCTGGCTGATGTGAGGTTGGAAAGGGTTGAATTTACGATACGACAATCATCATATCCAATATGCAAGTAGGATGTATCCCGGACCCCACCAACCACCCCACACAGACGCCGGGGATCCAAGGTCAGAAAAGGTGCCAACTTGTGAAACCTTTCCCTGGTCGCCGAGCAGCACAACATCACCAGTGCTGGAAGAAGGATAAAGAAGTCATCTCCACATTCTCACACCAGAAGTTCCGGGTTTGCTCCCGTCTCTTTGCGCTCGCATCACAGCTAGAGCTAATGGTGTGGGCACAGAACGTGTCGATACAGACCGTTCCTTGTGCATCGTGCTCATGGAAGGGCTTGCTAGTCTACCAACAGACAACAGAGCAGCAGCAGAGTATGCTTCCTTTTGCATCCAATCCCAACGAAACCCCCAATATCCCGCGAGTTGTTGGGCAGGTTCGCTCCCGGTCTGCCGGGCGGAAGATAAGCTCGGTATGCACATATACCGGGATGGACTCGATTGATGCAAAAGCCTCAATACCATCGGTCCTTTATGCAAATCGGACTCTGATTCGATTTATTTCATTACACTGAGAGTTCGGTAGTCGAATTCGCCTGCTACTCGTAATATCCCCATATCCCCGATTGTCCCCGATCGGAGACTTCATTCTGCGGGAAATAGAGGTATGATAGCTTAGGGGATCCCGCTGGGAGTGAATGAGACACACCGCTACAGGTTGTGGTGTTGGTGGAAAACTTGTACCCCGCACAGTATCGTACCCGGCGAACAGTGGATGGCGGAGACAGCTAGTACAGGGAGATACTGACAACTTCAAGCTGGTGTAGTAGGTACGGTTTATAATACAGTGCCCGAATACTTTGACGTACCGTTTCATCGTGTGTGCACTCCACAACCCCATTCGGGGCACGATGGTTAGGAAGCAAATCGGATTCCACTTTCATTCTAAACACGTCAGCTCTAGTCCGCAGGGGATCTGATTCGCCAGAAGAAGCAAAAAAAAATGGCGAACGAGTATTATACCCCCGCGTTTTTGGATATGATGTCCATGCAGAACTCCGGTAAGCTTGGAAGAGATTACAACGATTTTACTGGAATCCATTTTTGCTACTTCTCCATACCTTACGCCTTCTACCCGCCCTCGTCCAACCCCCGCAAAGATAAGCACATTCCTCCGTAACCGACGCCGAGTTACCAACGGCAACGGTGTCCAGCAAATTCTACACCGTGGCTAACACTCCGACCCCGCTACCAAAATGCCTGAAGCTTAAGGGTGTACACGCTCAAGAGTTCGCTGTCCATGTCCCCCGCTGTTAGGCGAACCGTGCCGAAATGCATGTACCATTCCATTCCAAATACAACCGGCCCAAGATCGCAGGGCAGGGAATCGTTGAGCAGGCGGCGGTCCAGCAGTAAAAAGGATGCGCCCGCCATATTCTAGCCCGCCATCCGACGGCGCATGTGTCATGAAAATCGGGAAATGGAGCTACCGGTACGTAACACGGCGTCCAAAATTCACCAGCAGCATCCTCGTGGAGCGAGTTTACACTGAGAACACAGCTCCCGCGCGAAGTACAAAGAAGGTACGGTTTTACGGTCTACGCTTTTTCTGCCAGTTGGTCCAGAACGTGAACGAATGAAACAAACTTCTGCCTCTAGCTGCTCGGAGCTTCGGAGCAAACTAATTTCTCCGGTGGAGTTTAACTTTGACGAGAAAAACTGCGAAAAAACAAGCACCCACTACTACCTTGATGGAGGTAGCACGCGGTGTGAGCGCCATTTTCCTTAATTGAAATGATTTCATTAAGTGTTTTTCGGGAGAGCTGGTTCGGGAGATGAGGTATGTTTGAGCGTGTGGCGCGTCTTCTGGGTACTGCAACACTCATGGTTGGTGGTTACGATAGGGTTGAATCGGGTAGCGGAGAATGCATCTGGGACTAGAGAACCTCACGCGCTTCAAGAAATTTCCAGGAACTCTGGCTGTAGTAACAGCAAGGCACATAAGAAAGCTCTAGACGTCACAAACCTTGCACGAGTCTGCCTCCAAAGCTGCACTACATCTTCCCGCGTGTCATAAATAAGCGTACAAAGTTGTAGAATAGGGAAGTGGTGCCTCACAAAACCGGAGTGTGTCTTCAACGTCTTTACATTGAAACTGCTCAGTTTGCGTAGCTCCGCACCGGGACAGTGATTCGAGCGCTGCTGGTGTTGGTGCATGCAATGCTTACGTTCGGTGAACCTCAGCCCCATGTAGCCAAAGAAGTGGGCAACCAAAGGGATACAGAAATAACACCCCAACTCCGGGCGGATCCTTCCTCGCCCAGGATACCCGCCCCGGTACGGAAGTTGTTCAACCATTATTATGCTTGCCCCAGCGAACTTTTCCCTCAAGCAGTTCCTTCTTCGAAGCGCATTCGTAATGCGAACGAAATACTTTTCCCTGCCTGCCTGCCACAACTTCCCAGTGTCCTCCAGTCCACCGGGCGGCCCAAACCCTCGCGAAGACCTTCGCTATCCGAAAATGTACGGAAAAGTTCCGTTTTCTTTCTACCACCGTCCCCGTCCAGGAAGACACAGAGCCCTGTGCAAAAACCCTTGCTGCAGACTGCGAAAACTGCACTGCACAATCTCATCCTGCCCTTGGGAAGAAGGACACACTGTGCGAGACGGACTGCCACCCCACGCTCCCCCACCCGTTCACCATATAACAGAAAAGCTGTATACTAATAATTTAATTTGAAAAAGTTATAATGGCTTTTTCATCCAACTTTATCGTTCGGTAATTTATTTTATCTCGGAATAATTTCTCCAGTACCGTATCGCCCACACAGCCAGGCGCCTCTCGCCCTTTCTCTCCCCCCTCCCCTTTATCCCCTTGCAGAATCGGGTGTCTTTTGCCTGTTTTTCGGTGAGTCCTCAAGTAAGAAGGTCGGGAAAATTTCCTTCCCTTAGTCTGGATGTGCGAAACGATGGCGAGTAGGACGGAAAGGGAGTTCT
Source organism: Anopheles stephensi (assembly GCF_013141755.1). Classification (NCBI taxonomy): domain Eukaryota; kingdom Metazoa; phylum Arthropoda; class Insecta; order Diptera; family Culicidae; genus Anopheles; species Anopheles stephensi. Next base: position 16,062,814 of record NC_050201.1, read on the forward strand.
CCTCTCTTTTTCTCCATTATTAGCCGGTATCACTACAACGAGACTCGAGACTCCAAGAATGGAAAATCTACACTAAAATGCGCGCAAGGCGCTGACATTAAGCAAAGAGGCAAGAGACGTTCCCCCAAAAACCCGGAAAGAGCTGAGCGGTGAGGGGGGAGGGGGGGGGGGGGGTGTGAACGATGGAAAAGTTTCACGATTTGCTTCTTTTCTACACACACACACATTTCTGTTTTTCATCTGTCTTGTTTTCACTCACCCCCCCCCTCCCCCTAGGTGCGCCATTTTTGTTTTTTTTCTGTTCCGATTCAATTTTAAGTGGGTGATTGAAAACACTTTAAACCATACTATTGGAGTACTAATGCGAAGAGACGACGAGTGGCAATAATAACTGAAGCTGTAATCATATTACTATTAAAAGATAATCAATTTCGTCCCACTTGTGAAGGTGGAGCGATTCATCATTGTAGGTGCTTGTCAATTCTTCAGAATGCATCCCCATCTTCAGGGATTTCAAGTTCAGCGCCACGTGCAGCAATTTTGATGGATCGAGAATTATCCCAAGAAACTTAAACCGACCACACTACGCGCACAAACTGGCCCATTTCAATCCCGAGAAGCCACTAGGCTTGGAACAGGAAATGCTCAAGCATTCATTGAGCAAATGGCCTCGAGCCGTTCTTTTGCTTTCTAACCACCTCACCAACAGGTTGAGACGATCCAGGAGAAACTTTTACTGCATTTTCGCTAACAACGCACACCACGGTCACAAATCCACTGCTGTTCGACTCCTTCACCGCATCGTGAAGCGCTACTGCTACTTACAAATTTCAAGAAAACTCCATTATCCTCGTTATCTTCCACCGTGTGCGCTCTCTGCTCGGTGCATCGGGGAAATAAAAGTTTACAGAATAAAAAAAAACCGGTATCCGGAGCGCATCAAAAGCGTAGATCATATTCCACCGTCCTTTTGGTCCAGGTCCAGGACGACGGGTCGCAGTTTCCCTTTTTTTGTTTCTTACCAAGCCAACTGGTACATTTATCGATTTTGTAACGCGCACTCGATCGAGTGTTGTAACCAGAGTGTTTGCTGAGCCGGAATCAATGCGTATCAGTTTCAAAAATAATTGCAAACAATAACCTTTCCGATTGGTTGGCACCGACAGTTCACGAGCGTATTTACGCGGCGTTTGAATTAATTCGCCATATTTATTGCACTATTACACCGTGCCAGTAACGCTTAAAAGCCATCAAACGTATAAAAACAGACTTTTCCTCGAAAGACTGGCACACTGGTGTAGGTGTGTTAGTATTTTAACACTAACCGGGGGCGTTGATCCTGAATGAACCCGTAGCAGGGTCGGCTGCTAAGTGGATAATAAAATCTGACATCTTTGCCATTTGCTTTGCGTTCGTGTTTGATGTCAAATAAATAAAAAAAACTCATCAAACAGCTTGTGCGGTTGTAAGTATGCTGTAAAACCGGGGCAACTGAAAGAAAATATTGTTTGTCCTAAACGAGCAATAAAAACTCGTTGTTTAGAATCCTTTCCCCGTAACTCCGTCACCAATTTTGACATTTCGAGCACAGCTGCTCGAATATGGCTTCAGTGGTGCTGCAGCATTTTTCACCAACGCATTTAAGTAGTCAAGTCGAGCAGATTGACGGTAAGTATGGTGTGTAAAGAGAGATCTCTTTAGCCACTTTAGCCTTAGCCACGATCCATTCCAAAACCAGATTCTTCCAAAACGCTCTACAATCCGGACGCCGAAGAAATGGTGAACGACGCCTCCGCCGGCGAACGTTGCACAGCACAAACGGGTGGTGCAATACACTGATAAGGTTAAAACTGTTAATTGGATTCTTAAGTTTCACGCAGGGCGCAGCAAAACCGCACCCGGCGCGTTCCAACACCATCCTACGTGCCAGCTGACGTTGAAGTTTCAGTTCAGTCGAAAATTAATAATCTCATCGTTAAAGGCGCCCCCACACTCACATCTCGACGAACCTATGTTCGCGGGACATTGCTCTGCAGTGAAGTACTTTTTTTTTCGTCCGTTCAGATCCAACTCAAACTGTATAAGAGTTTGACGACACCATCAACGGACCGCGGAGCACATTTTCCGTGCCGGTGTAAAATTAAACGGTAAATTAAATCAAAACGCAGAAAATGGTGGTACGACTCGTGTTTGGGGAACGAATTTTTATCCAATGCTTCCCTCGAGGGTTGCAACCTCTGTGTGGTGGAGGTTTGAACTTTCGCCGAATCAATTTAACTCGTTCACCAGCGGCACGGAAAACGGAACGGTACCATGCTCTCTCGGATGCTCACGTGTGATTAGTCAATTAATCCACTTAGCTGTAATTACATGCCAGTCAGCGTTACAGGATCATTCGAAGCATCTGTCAAATGGGAATGGGAGGGAGGGGTGTTCTGTGCGTAGAAAAATTGGAAGATGAAGACGCATGGCATCTGGGTAAGTATAGTCTTCAAACTATCCAACAGGTTGTTGAAAAGGTTGGCAAATCCTTCACAACAGGTAGTGGCTAATCAATCACCTTCATCGTTACATTTTTGTGGATCATAAAACAACCGTCCACATGTTTTAAACAATGCATGGTGCGAGCAGCTACAGCACAGCCAGGGGTCGTATATTTTGTGATAAATTATTCGGTAAATAAATTAAACGGTAAGAATTTTATTTTCTGATTAAATATCAACAGCGCCAACTCTGCCTGCAGATTTCCTTTGACAGTTTGCAACGGTTCAGACATTTTTTGCTTTCTTTTTTCATCTATTTTTCTCCCAACAAAGCAAAAAAATGTTCTTCCAATTCGAAACACAGGCACACCATACTTCACCAACATTCCGAGTGGGTAATAATCCTCAGCAAACTGCTCGGCGGCAAGAAAGAAGAAAAACAAAATGGCACACCACCAAAAAAAACCCCCACAACAACTGCAACAACCGCGCCGAGCGAATCAGAAAGCAGATGAGCAGATGACATTAAACTTAATGATTATTTTTATGGCACCTCCTACCCCCTCCCCCCCCCCCCCCACATTCCATCCATTTGTCGGTCTTTAAATAAAAAGTAACGTTAACAACCCACCGGTCCCAGATTACACCGAAGTGAATGAAGTCGCTACGGTAACGAGCACTTGCCCCGAACACTCCTCCATCTCCGTCCACAGCGAAGAAGGGATGGGCGAAGACATTAAAGCAGTGAAATCCTACGCATTGTGCACCGCCGTTTTGGCACAGTACACAGATTGACAGTAGTAGGCGGCGGCGGCGGCGGCGGCGGCGGCGGCGGCATCATCATCATACCACCGTGGGGCCATCTCATCGGAAGATAAAGAGTAGCCGCGCAGATTTAAGGTTTTTTCTTTTCTTTTTAAGAGTCATCAGAGATCATCAGAAGAGCATAAGGACTAATTGGCGGTAGTTGTTTAGCGGAGGTTAGCTCGGGAAGGACACCACTATCAGGTGTAGTCGAGCGGATTTTTGGATAACATCTAAGAAGCGTATTTTCATTGTGTGGCCATTTGTAGTTATCGAGAATCTGAGGTCCTCTAGAATCTGGATAAATTGTGAAATGTCCAAAAGTGACAGATATTACATCCAGATATTGATTGTAAACACACGTAGCTACCGTACAGATCCAGCGGTAAATTATTGCTCCACACTCTAAACATTCCAGGCTCAGATGGCATAATAATCCACCAGCAGACATCCGTAAGCCCTCAGTCGTATAACCTCACCCCAATTGGTGCATACAGTAGCTTGGACCTGGCAGAAAATTCCCCTAACGCGTGCACAGGGTGATCATTCGGTCAAATTCCGAAAATTAGCGATAAATTCCGCTCGTTTCGCTTCAATCAGGTACCGATTAGCCTTCTCCCAGCTCGCCACTACACAAGCCCCCCTCCCTCCCCGTTCGGCGAGCTTTGGCGCGCTAAAAGCGAACCGGGCAAATATCTCGGAGCGAGAAACGTAAGCGTAAAGTGGAAATTTATTGGCACATAATCGGTATTTCATTCGATTCTGTTGTGCGCTTTTGCTGCCGCCTCTGGGTTTACACTGCCCTACAGACAAATACTCTTACACACACGCAAACACCGATCATGCATTTCAAACATTCTCCCGGATGAGATTAGATCATAACAGGCTAGCACATATTGGAGAGGTGGTTCGAACGGTACGGTGGCAGAGGACACACGACTGCATACCGAATTAGACGTCAATTAGTGAAAGTGGTACGTAACCCACCCTCGTATGTGTGTCCGTGTGTGTGTGTGTGGGTTTATGTGAAACCGGTTTTTGAAGGTAAGTTCGGGGCGCGGTAGGGATAGGATAGGGAAGATCCATCCTCCGCCATCGTCATCTCCCATTTCAGTGGGATCAAAACAGAAAGGGGTGGACCAGCAGTGTAGGAGGATGACACGTAACCCGGTGTGTTTGTGTGTTGGCATTAATTACCAGACAACTTTGTTGTACACCGTTCGTGTACAACTACCCTTACTCCTCCACCCGACAGACGACAGCTGGCCCACACCCTTTGATACTCTCTCCGTGCACGGGTGTGACATCTTAACACTGGCGCAAATGGACGCTATATGTTTTAAATTTATCTCTATTACAAACGGTCGGGACTAGAATGTCATAATGGGCGATGTGATCCCCTTTTTGAAAAAAGGGAATAATTGTCCATATTGACAGTGGGTTTATTCGTGTGCTTTTGATGCTAAAAACGGAGGGGGGCGGAGTTGAGTGAGCTAGATTCTATCAATTACAAAGTATAACTCTAAGTTCTGATGTTCGAGAGTTGTTTTTAACGCTTCAATTTTCAGGATAATGATGAGTAAGTGCATCAGCAATGATACTATCTGAACTCTTGTACGTGAAATAAAACTGAAATTTCCAAGTGGAGAATACATTAGGAAGAAGTCGTTTAGTGGGGAGATATAGTACGAGCGGAACTTCACGGACCTGGGAACGATCCGATGGCCGAGGTGACAGCGGCGCTGGTCTTCACACGGCAGGACCGTGTTTCGAATCCCATTCAGATCAGGTCCCTGTGCGCAGAGCTGACTACTTTACTATGGGTAAAATCAAGTCACAGAAAGCCAGAAAAGGCATGCCATGCCGAGTCCTTTCAAGGTTGTTATTGCCAAGGAAGAAGAAGGAGAACTCCACAAAGATAGGACTTTCCTAGTTCTCCAGTTGTTGTCTGTTGCTGTAGTGACAGATAGGATAGAATTGTTGAAATTCTTGAAACATCTTTGAAGCTGCAACTGGTTGGTCCCTACAGCTTCCACATTCCGATGTGATTCGATACACTAAAGCATCTCTCTATTGGCAAATGTGACAGCTGGGCTGACAAATCCCTTCCAAAAAACCGTAGCAACACCGAGGAAGGTAACACCAGAAGCTTATCTTTCACCACGTCGTTCAACTATCGTCACACCCGTCTAACGGGTGGGGTACAAAATATTGAGTGACAGGTGAGAGTGAGATGGAGAATGGGCACGATTTGTGACGGTGGTGTAGATGTTACTTTACTGCCTGATGCGGCGCTAATCCCAGTTGGATCAGAGAATGCCGACTATGAGACGAGTTTATAAACATCCACCACACCAGCCAGGCAGGCACACACATGCTCGCAATGTTAACGTTTTGAACGGCGGCGCGTTTTTAGGTGAACAGCGATTGGGTGAGTAATAATGTTGTAGCTCAACGCCGATTCAGACTCGGAGTAGGACCACACCACACAGTGTCAAAACAAAGACAGAAATCGTTAATAGGAAACAAAGCATAAGCCCTGAACATAACGCCCCGAGCAGCCCGGAGGCTCTCTAAGTCTCTCTAAGTGCGAAGTGTAAAGAGACGCCGAGTGGTGCGTCGGGCAAGAATTAATCGTGAGGAGGAAACAGAAGGACCACAAAAAAAGAACCACCATTACGCCGCTTTCGTGAGGCGTGAACAGGAAAGGCAAAGTCAAAAAGATTAGGCTTCTAATTATAGCTCCGACTGTGTAGAGAAGTCGTCGCAAGAAGACGACCAAGCATTGGGTGGTAGTTGAACGGAAAGAGAGACGGAAACCCCGAATCGCTTGGTGGGTGGTAAGACGCGACATCGTAAAATTATACGGTAGCATGTGTTCGCACCGATGTGAGAAAAAGTCCGGTGCAAACACACGCACATCCACAGACCCGTGTGTATGACGGTCCAAACAACAAACAACGCGAACCAGCGATGCACAACGGCGGCAAAGCGAATGTGAAATATGAAGTGTGCGCGTTGGTCGCGGCAGCTCAGGCATCATGTACGCGGAAGGGGGACCAGTCTTTCCAACGGCCAACGGGCTATGTTTCTGGCGCGACAACCGCCAACCGCAACAAAGCAATGCGGTTGGTCGGGGTTTTGAGACGGCATATTTCTGACTCTTCTCTTTGCCGCTTCTTCTTGCCAAGCATTTGGCTCGTTTCTCGGAAGAAGTCAATCGTGCGTGAAATTTTAAACAAGACCGTACACACCCTATCGGTATGTCTCGAAAATACCCCAACAACAATGATAACGGCTGCTCTGTGAGCAAGAAGTATTCGGGACATTAAAATTCTGACAAACTTCCAAGTAGCTCTCCGTCGTTGCTGGGAAGAGGGGAGAGGTACTAGAATTTTGAAACTGGTCATCGAACACTTGTGGAACTGATGAGATACTAGAGCATGACAGGCACTAGACACGCGTCCGAAACGCTTCAACAACATCTGCATCACTCTCTTGTGCCCATCCTCAGAATATCGCCATCGAACCCTGTAGCCATTTTTAAGGCTCACGATCCTTCAAAAACTGCACCACTTTCACTCGTTCGCTTCAGAAAACGTTGGTCGTTTCGGAACAGCAAAAACGAACATAACTGGTCAGGAACACACCAGTTTCGATTGAGCTATTAAAATTGGCGACCAAGCAGTTCCCGAAACCGATTCCCGTCTTGTAAACCTACACGCAAACCACCAAGCCAAACCTCTAAAACCTGTTTCCTCGCTGTTTGACAGGGAGGGGAGGGGGGTTCGACCATTTTGCAAAACTCCAGTTCCGTTTTCTCGCCGCTCTGCAGTAGGTAGCCTCCTCTTTTGCCGTTTCTCTCGCTTGGAATCGCCGAGAGGTCGAAGGGGTTTGGTGGCCTATAAGAGCCTATACTTTCTCTTCTGCGGCTCACGAGCTTACGAAGTACTGCACAAGGCATCTTTCCTGGTGTCTCCTCCTCGCGCCTCTCTGTCTGACCTTCACAACCCCCAGTTTGACCCATTGCAGGCGGGGAGGGGAGGAGGTGGGCGGGGTTGGCAGAGCGGCATAGTAGAAGCACGAAAGAACGAAGGTGTTTTCGTTTGGCCCCTGACGTCGGACGTTTAACCACCTCCATCACGAACGCGGCTGATGGCACACCCCTGGAATCAGGGTGGGTTTTGCACCGTGCGCGGTATGGAGAGTGTAATTAACGTGTGAATTGGCGATAAATTAACCGTTTAATGGTGCGAGATCGAGGGCAGGTTACACGGGCAGGCGGGTTGGCATAGGCGCACACAACCAGACTAATCAACCGTAGCCCGGCGCACATAGCAAATGGTGTGTGGACGAATTGATTGCTTCTAAATGCCTAACTACTTTGTTTCACCTTGGACCACTTATTGGGGCATTAGCTAATTCAAACGAATTTGTACCGAGATATCAGCATTGCATAAACTGCTGCCTTTAAGACTTCAAAGCTCCGAATAATGTCCCAATTCAGTAGGTCAAACGAATTTGTACCGAGATATCAGCATTGCATAAACTGCTGCCTTTAAGACTTCAAAGCTCCGAATAATGTCCCAATAGCAGTAGGTCAAACGAATTTGTACCGAGATATCAGCATAGCATAAACTGCTGCCTTTAAGACTTCAAAGCGCCGAATAATGTCCCAATAGCAGTAACTATTGGAATTTCAATTAACTAGTTTTTTTTTTCATTTTCCTTCCTCCAATATTTACTCGCCGAAAGCAATAAATACGTGTTCCCATTTATGTTCCAATTTATTTAGATTATTTGAATTTTTACTTTTTTTTACTAACTTTTACTTAAAATTTGCGGACTAGACCACACCATTCTATATTATTGATTCATCATCCTGTTTCCAGAAGTTTTGGAACTTTTAACTGTTAAAAAAGCTACCATTAAGTGAGCTGCACTCCAAGATCCATGAGGCTACTTTTAAAGAGCTTATAAGCAGCCCTCAAACAGCGTAACAGCTGCAATTAATTAATTAGCTAATTAAAAATGCATAATTTCACGTGTTGCTAATCAATTTAAATTTCGTTTTTACTTTACTTCAATCACACACACTTTTACTTACTCTTCCTCTCTATTTACCGTCTCTTTTAAATATTAGAGCCCAAACATACTGTGGCATAACGCTACACAAAATGCACATGGATGTACTGCTCTTAAAAAAACGCTTTACACGTACATAGGGACATAGTAAAATATGTACCATATTACCGTGCACAAAGAGACAGAATTGAAAATTATGGCGAGAAAAAGATGGGCTGTGCAGAGAAACATACAGAAAAGACATACTGGGCACAAATTCATTATCCGTAACTCGAACATAAAATGGTACAACCCGGCAGGCACCAGGGGTTGGCATCATTTTGAAGAAGACCAACAGCAGAAAAAAAAACACTGAAGTACTAAAAGGGCGGAGAAAACACTCCAGCCGCCCGGTTTTCATTTGTTTTTTTTTTTCATTTCCCAGATAGTGTATGTGTTTGTGTGGTTTTAACGGACCGTAACACCCTCTCCGTCGTCGGTCGGTCGGTTTGAGGAGGTGGACGAAACAAATGACGGAATAATAAATTCAACAGCGAAACGAAACACACAGGAAAAAATACAGTGCAAAAACACACACACACACACACACTAAAAATAAAATATAAAAACAAATGGTCACAAAGGCACCCAAAATCGGAAAGGAAGCAAAAGACAAAAAAAATACTCCGAATGGTGACTACGGAGATGCAGCGGCACCAGAACCAACCACCCTTGTGCCACATAAATACACAACGCAAGGACTATATAGCTATAGCTGCAGGACAAATCTACCAACTAGCCGACGGGCAAGCACACTGTACCGAGCCGAAGCGTCGAGAGCTTTGTACACTTGGAAGCAAACCACTCCGAGTTTTTCATTTGGTTTCATGGTGCTCGGTGTTTTTTTTTTTACGGTTCAGAATGGTTTTCCAGTTGGCACATAATTTCAATAAAGCGTGCCCTTTTTTTGCTCACAAAAAGTCCCTTCACACTGGTTTCGGTTTATTTTTTATTTTTGACTTTGTACTTCGTACAACATTTTCACTCGGAGCATATAGAGTCAGGGAACCTCAAGCTTAGGACAAATATTTAAATTTAAAAATATCGCCCTACTGGCAGCTCAACCACATTGGCCACATTGTACAGACTCGGACGGCTTAATTACCAGCGCAGAAATGAGACAAAAATATTTATCACTCACTTGCTTTTTCTCTCACACTTTCGCACCCTTAACCGAAGGTGTATGTTAGAACCTACGTACTTTTTACTAGAATTGTAGAGGAGCTTTCGACCACAAACGCGTCAGCGAAAACACGCTATTATGTACGCTGCTATGTGCACATTTGAAATGCGTTTTTCCCTAGCATTGCTTCGGGAGGATGAAAAACCTTCAACGGGGAAAAACTTTTTTTTTCTCCTCATCCTTTGTTGACACGAGCCCTGGCCGAGGACATTGCTCCTGTTTTCTTTTCTTTTTCTTTTTGTTTCATTTATTAGCTCGAAAAAATCCCCCCCCCCCTTCCCACCCTAAAGCCCCTCGTCTCCAACACCCCCCGCAACAGGCGTGCGAATGTTTTCTTTTGCAATAACAAAACAACAAAAGGACAACGAAAACCAAAAATAAACAAAGAAAAAAACGAGCAAAGTTTGAAATTATTTTATATTTTTGCTTTCCTTATTAAAATATGCAAATGATGGAAGTGTGTGCGCCCGCGCGCTCGATTGCCCCCATCCGCATTTCCCTTCCTCCCTTCTCTTCGGTGGTTATATTTTTCGTGAATTGCGTGAACTCATCGCAGTTCTCTTGCATTGTGCAGTGTCTTTTTTGCGGGGTGTCCTGTGTTTCGTTTTCGTTTTACCGGCCGCCGAGACTTGTATATGGTCTGTCGTCGTCCGTGTCTCCCTGTTTGTGAGTGTGCCGCCAGACAAACAAAAAAAAATCAATTTTCTCTTTTTCGTCTTTGAGAATGATTGCCGGAACGCCGCAATACCGACGATCCATTACACGGGAAGTACAAAACAAAAGCGAAAGCTTGCGCCTATACTTGGTCGATCACCAACACCCCATATAGCCCACGCGACGCCTCATATATGGGGTTCTGGCGGTGTGTGCTCACATATGCCATTGTTCGCGATGAATGAACCGCAACCCGGGATACATGTGCATGAATTTGGCATTTCTTTACGTGACAAGTAAATAAAACTTTGAACGACGTGAGGGCGAAAAATGGAAACAACGGAAGTGAATGATCATCATTCCTGCTCAAATATTTCTTATTGTTTAAAATTTTCATCAGCTTAAGAATTTAGGTTTCCATACACTGGCTGAAAAATCGAAATTCATAATCTTGCCTCCTCCTTCTTTTGCTCTTTTTCGGCCTTATTTCTACCATCAAATCTCCATATTTCCCCCATCAATATTTCGAGAATTGAACCTCATACCTGTCAAGACGCTTACGTCATGCATTAACCCCCACGGTTATTTCTACGCTCGATGCTTCGAGCCGTTACAAGCGCATTAAGAACAGCATCACCCGGCACATCACACTCATCTGACAATAAGATCCACTAAATGCAACTTAAAGTCATAATAAGCATCGAATAATCTTCCACCTCGTTTCGTACGTTATATGCAGGTCGTAAAATCCATGGCGGTGCATACCTTCGCCGGCGTGGGGTGTGGGTGGTAGGTAGCAATAGCAAGGCAATAAAAACCGGAAATTCTTTCATGCAACATATCTCGCCCGACATTGAGACTGTGTCAACGAACCGATCCCACCCACGGCAGCTGTTCTTCTCGTTCGAGACGGCGAGATTGAGATTGCAAAAAATAAGAGCAACCACAGCGCGTCACAACCAACTGTTGTTTATAAACCGTGGGTTGCTGACTAGTGTGTGGTTGTGTGTGTGTTTTAACCGAGTTTTACAACGTCAAACAATTACTAACAGGGCCCGAGAAGACTCATACGTAGTGGGGTGATGGTACTCATATATACCCAGTACTCCAATGCAGTGGTTCTTTAGCGTCTATTTTCCATCTGCTTCCAATACATTTTACGAGCAAACAAAAAAAAACACACACACACACACTCAGCAAGCAAATGATGATGCGCACGCAAAAAATAATAAAAACAAAACCCATACTCCCGAGGCATTCATCACGACCGCCAATCTCGCCGGAGGTGTTTTTCTTGCTCTCCAGCTCGTGTTGCGTGTGTCGGTAAAGAACATAATGTTCATAGGATAAACACCAAACACACATATACGTGCACGCCACAAACCACGCCAAGAGTCACGTCTTGCATTCGAACGACCGAAAAATTGATGAACAGGTAGCAAGGGAGGCTAGCAAGCAGACGGGCGTGAGGGTGTAATGATGCTAAAATTAGTACGCGTTAAAGTCATGAATTGCGGACATAAATTGCAGCTGATGATGATAATTATAATGAACTGACGAAGGGTGCGCTTTTTGCGCCCAGCTCTTGGCTACGAGCTCGTGGAAAGCAAAACCACCAAACAGGATAAACATCATGCGGGTTTTGGAGGGCTTGAGAGAACGAGTGGTGTGATGGGGGAAGATGCGGGTGTGCTTACCGCAACTAGCTAAAGCAAGTCTAGTTACCTACCTACCTATCAAATCACGAGAGAAAGAAAAAGAGAGCAAGAGCAAACATACATAAAACGAAACCGAAGAAAAAAGGGCAAAATAAACACGATATGTAAAACCCAAGGCACAGTTTGTAACTGCCATCTTTACAGCGGTGTGTAATTGCTTTAGGTTTAAAAAATTGAAGAGAAGAAGGCGGTTTGGAAGCGTGTGGCTTCCTCACTTTTGCAAAAAAAGGCCTCATGGTACGGGCAAACACTAACCGGTGGTCGAAGATTCTGACCGCAGCCGACGTGATCTTTCATGCGCTACACAAGTAAAACAACGTGTACGGGTTTGTTAGTCGGCGGCATGCCGGGCGGAACTTTTCCGATAGGCTGGAAAACGTTGCAGCCGGCACACGGTACGGTGGTATTACGTGCCGGTGTACCGTTTAGATGTTGTGAGTCATGCAACGGGTAAGAGTTATTTATACTAAACCACTAGTAGTAGCCCAATGACGGATAGATTGACAGATCATATATAACAACAAGCATGGAATGATGTCTTATTTTCAATATCACTGAAACCCATAAAATCTAATACTGTAGTAAACACTAGGGTGATGACTAGTGGAATCACGTCTACATCATTAACTGTCAAATTAAAATGACAGTTCACATATTGAAGCAAAACATGAAGAAATCTGTGTTTTTCAGCCTTCTAGATTGAGTCACTACATTCTGAAGCTCAAGAAATCCTAACTAGCGGTAATGTTTTACTAGTTTCAGTCTACATCTTGATCTCTAATGAAACATTTAATGACATCTACATCACAAGTGTTCAGTTTTCAATGACAGATCACATGTTGGAACAGAGAACGCAAGGCTCGATCTTCATATATCCTCTAGATTAAGTCACTAGGTTCGGAAAGAAGCAAACCCCAACTTAAGTCTAATGACAGATTAAATGACATCTACATCACTAGCTGTCAATCGGTAATGATAGATCACATGTTGAAATAAAACAAAAAAAAAAACGTACCATGGTTTCGTCTTGCGAAGCCTCAAGCCACCGATTGAGTCACTAATTCTGACATACCCATATTCCGGATAAAGCCCATCATGAGAACCGATCGGGCTCTACCTCCTATTCGCCTCCAGTGCGAATTCTTCTCCATGGTAAGTCTCTGGGGTACGAAACAAGCAGCAGAAGACGAAACAATCCACCCCTTAACTACACACACGTACATTCGGGACGGGAGTAGTAGAAAGAAAAAGCAACTACACACACACACACAAAAACGATACCGGAAAGTGATCCTCTTCACACAGCGAGCAACATACAGCGCCACCTCAAGCGAAACAGGCTGCCGACGCCGCCAACGAATTCTCTGCCGACACACACAAACACACGTAGCAAATACACTACCTACCGAACATAAGCGAACAACTCGAGGGCATCGAATTAACATTCTATTAAAATAATTAACGTAAATCGTGATTATATACACTTACGATTAAAGGCATATGATTATAAATAATACCCGATTTCCATTTCGTTTCTCGCTTTTCCTTCGCCACATTCGCCATGCTGGTGGTTGGGTTGGGTTGGGGAGGGTGGGAGCGTTTGCGGTTGGTATTGGGAATTGTGCAGCACTCTGTAATATGCTACAGACACACACACGCGAGCCCGTTTACTCTCGCACGCCCCATTACCCGGTGCGATCCCGGTTCTCAACCGGACGACTTCAAACCATTCGGAAAAGGCTATTAGGGGTCTCGCTCGCCCTCTCTCTGTCTCTCCTTTACGCTCTACCACCAAGCGCCTGGTTTTATAGTTTTTTTTTAGCGTAACAAGGCGTCGAATGGCGGTGGTTTGGAAGCAGCAAAAAGAAAAGGGAATGAAAAAAAAAATACCAAAGGGTGGCTGGCTTGCTATTCTCCTTCGCGTCGCCAACTCATTTATGCCAGTTCTCTGGGGAGGTTTTCTTTTCTGTTTTTCCGTCGTTGCTTCTTTGCTTCTTGGCTGGAGCGGTGCATGTTAACATCGTGAGCCCTCTCTTTACGGTTTCACCGTGCCAGTGCAGCGTCTGACGGTATGCAGAATTAGCTCTGACCGTTGGCGGGCGCCCAGGGACTATTATGTTTTTAACGAAGGGGATCTACGGGTAGATGGAGCTGGGGAGGGGGGGTTGAAGCAGACGAACGCGGGGTTAGGATTGATGCCACCGGCCAAATCAATCAACCCATCAGCATTTAAAGATGTACCGATAATTGCTGGTTACGGCGAACTCTCGATCGGCGAACCCCGGGAGGAAACAATCTCCTGATAGCCATGGTAGAAGGCATGCAATCGGGATCGCGATACTTCTGCTTCGGCTCGCACACACACACATTTGGCGCGGTATGTCAATTGAGGATTGAGTTTTTCTGTCTCCCCAATCTCTCTCCTCCTTTCCTTGCTCCACTTCGAAGCATCAAGGACTCTGGGCGATGAATTTTACCAAAACCTAGTTGAAAATCGACAACCAATTAGCGCGAACAATGGGCAGTTAAAGTTTTGGATGATTTTTTTATGGATATTCATCAACTGAAAACTCTGAAAACCATGTTTTTACGAAAAACAATTAAAATCTGTACATTTACGCCATTGGGTACGCCCTGGAGCGGATGGGTTACGAGTAACAGTCAAATTTTAAACTTGAACAAATTTCGAACCCAGTCAAAGATGTCTACGAATATCCCGGAACGGAGCCTCAGCAACAACAACCAAAACAAAAAAACACCGGTCAAAACCGGCGCGAAACTATCGTAAAATGATCGCAACAACACAAAAAAACACGGTCTACATACAGAGCAGGGAGGGCGAAAGCGATTATTTTACATTCAACTTAATTTGCTCGTTTTCGCGTCTCGATCAGTTCCCTCCATGTTAGTTTCACCAAGGTTCGGGTCATACATACGGACACAGTTTTTTGGAAGGAAAAGAGAAGGTTTGTTAAGCCCCCCCCCCCCACCCCCCCTTCGAGAGGTCTGGGGAACGCTTCTTCATGCTGATTGCTAGTTTCGAACAAATAAAAGTCCCCCGACCACCCTTTTCCCTTTCTTCCCCCTGCTACCCGATTTCATTCCCTCTGTGTCGGTGCATATCGTGTCTCGGTGCAGTGTCCAGGTTCTTCGCGGCGAGAAACTGCAAATCCACAGCGAGATACACACACACACATACATATACACGCAGAACATCAGTGGAGTGGGTACCCCAGGAGAGTGTCGACGATCTCCGCTTTGTCCGTCCTGTGTCTGCCTTGCCTGCCCGAGACATATCATTAAGACCTTGTTTGTCCCGTTTGTCCCGCACAATTCGCAGACGCTTT
Source organism: Anopheles stephensi (assembly GCF_013141755.1). Lineage (NCBI taxonomy): Eukaryota > Metazoa > Arthropoda > Insecta > Diptera > Culicidae > Anopheles > Anopheles stephensi. The sequence continues at coordinate 16,078,127 of NC_050201.1, forward strand.
CTCGGCACACATTGTGAGCAATTTCCGAACCACTCGGCGAAGAACTCCCGGGGACCGATCATGCTCGTTTAGCAGTACTGTTTTCTTTTGCTTCTGCTACTTCTGATCCCACTATCTGGACCTTTTTGCTATCCCGGAGCGAGGAAAAAAAAGAGAACCTCGTGTAGTTGGTAGCATGTCTGAAGTACAGGCCCCAGGTGTGTGGGTATCCTTTAGCTACATGTGTGGATCTCTCGATCGTGTACCTCGAGCTTGCGAGCTCGCTGTCGACCGTCGAAGGTCGGGAAAGTAATGCGTTTATCATGATTTGCTGGTCTGTGTCTTTAATGCGGAACCCTACAACAGCAGCAGCAAGAGACTACTTACGGATGTGAAGAAAAGCAGCGTGTTGCTGGCTTTGTAATTTGTATCCAAACACATGTCCCACGGCAGCATATGTTGCTGTCACTTGTTATCGCAATCTATCCCTACCTACATTCGAAATCACTATTTCTAAGAGACACATCCTCAAATATTGCATTCGACACTAGGTACTGTACAGATTTAACAGATTAAACACTACTTAAATAATAAACGCATTGTGTATCTGTCTGTTAATAGACTTATCCAGCAAGTGAATAAAAAACCTAATAATATGTATCCTGGTCACGGTACCAAATAAACTTAAACTACCGTTGAATAACCACATTACTGATTAATTATGGGTAATATTTGACTGGAGCAACAACCGGTCATAAATTATGAAGATACTTACCTTTCGACAGTTTCACCCACCCCCAAACAAACACACACACGCCCAACGGGAACATAACAGGCTGTGTAATTGTAAATTCGCCACACATTTTACAAGTATGCTAATTTACGATTATTACGTGCCCAACATGCATTTAGCGATCGATGCCGCAATAAAACAATAAAATATCATCAAACCGTTCGTTTTATGGTTCACGGTGTTGCTACCCACACGAACACACACACACTCGAGGGTGCCAACCAACCGTCGACTAAAAGCGCAAAACTTTGTGGTATTACAAATTGAATGAATGCGAAATGCAATCGCAAATTGACAGCAGCCTGCCAACCCACATACATACACACACACACACACACACCACAGACAGAGCACCCCAAAAATAACACAATGAAACAACCGGTTTTGGAATTGTGCTTCTTGTTAAAAGACTTTACTGCATCGTTCACGACTTACCCCTTCCACCCCACCATAACGAGTCGCCCTTAACCACAGAGTCTCGCATGGCGAGCGTTTGCTTCTTCATTGATGGTGCGGCATGTTGCTGATGACAGAGCAATTAACCGTACGTTGTCCGTACTGCCCCCGTTCCACCATTTCCACCCCTTCCGCGCTTCGCTCAACCTTCGCTTATAGAGTGACAGCAGCAGCAACAAATAAAAAAAAAAAACAAGTATTGGCACGAACTCAATCGTAACTGAAGTGACGTCTCGACTTGCAAAGGTGATGATATTTTACTGCACTCCCATGTCCGATGAATATGCACAGAGCGCACCTTAACTGTGATCGTCGTCATCACACACATGCAACAATGGCAACAATAAGCGAGTAAGCTTCAAACACATCCGTACGAAAAGGTGTTCTGAACGGAAGAGGGAGCTCAAGTTATTCAATTTACATATGAAAAGCGTGATTTGTTTTATTTTTTCACCCTGCTTCTCCCTTAATGGCAGAGTGTTGTTGGTGAACATCTTGAAGGGTGTTCTTGTGGAAGATTTGTTACAAACAAGTTTGCCGGGTGGGTCTGTTCAGACCACGGACATGTGAAGCGTGGCGTTATAGATGCTCTTCCTTTTTTGATACACTTTATGGAGTACAACAACAACAAAAACCCCTAAATATGTGTTTACGACTCGTGTACTTTAGAGTCGTAATGAAAAACACCGATCCTGGCAGCAAGCTCGATATAATATTTTCACAAAACTCTTGTAAATACGACTACACTTTACGACCCCCGGAGAACACGGTACACGAGTGCGAGTAATAAACGCCACGCCAAAAACTAAAACGCAAAAGGAGGCCACATAAAGCAGACAATTGATTGCCTAGATCACGACATTCGCGAACCCAAAAGCACCTCCTCGTTAATGGGCGTATCAACCGTTCCAACTCCATTGACAGTCGATGGGTTGTGGCGTTGCATCTTGCAGTTCGCAACAAAACCGTAGTATGCAAACACAATCAAGCAAACCCAAACAGTGCGTGCTTACTGCATTAAAGGCGATGCAAACAATTTGAAAAAAAAAAACAGAAATCTATAATATTCTGGGTTTCTGACAGCAACTGATGACCCGTTTCGGGCGTACGCTCGTAAAATGCATTTAAGGAAAGGTAGATGTAGCTATCTTTGCGGTAAGGAACATACCTGACATGCAACACGAAATTGATTTTCCATACAGAGAACACTGTTCATCGGGTCTATAACCTCTTTGCGATTAAAATAACCTGACATCTTAATTTTCTAGCCGCTGAGGGTCCAGATGTTTAACTCTGGTTTGGCATACTACAAGCTCCGGTTACATGGATCCTAACCTTACCTACCATTCACACATCTAGACATTAAGTATCACTAAACACCTGGTACAGATTACCATAAAAAACTGTCTATCTAACCACACAGCAGCTAGCACACATACACACATCCGGTTAGGTTTCTCTAATCGGTTTCACATATCAGTCAATCAATCTTCCCCCATTAACCGCACCGCAGTTATGACACGTAAAAGGTGTTCCGTCATCAATTCTTCCTCCGGTGGGTTTCTTTTTTGCTCCTTATGCTTTTCCCATCAAGGTAAACAAATGACATCGATTACGATCGCCAACGATGTGCTAAAAGCAACGTGTTGCCAAATGGAATATCTCGTCTGCGTGTGTGTGTGTGTGTGTGTATGTGTCTGGAATGGAACAATGTCCGCACGATTCTTGTGGTTTACCAGGATTCCTTCGACCGGTAAAGCCTCGATTATGTTTAGCCTGCCATAACACAAACATAATAAGAGGTATACATATATATATATATATATTAAAAATGACTCCTCAGGCAAAACACCACAGAGTAAAGAGAGTCTTCTTGTGTGTTATGTGTTTTCTTTTCCATTTAGTTCATCTCAGCAGTATGTGCTGTGTTGTGTGTGTGTGCCAATATCTCTGTTGCCCGTTGCAGTAGTTTGTTTGTTCCTCCATTTCTCCATTTGTTTCTTCCTCCTATACCGTCAACCTTCAACTGGTTTTGCATCACAGGTAATAGGGAGGGTGCTGTGTCGACAAGCTTCATTCAGCTTCGAAATGATGGATAAATATTTAAAGTGATACATCACTCTCTCTCGCAGCAGCAGCAGCAGCAGCAGTACACGCATCATCATCATGCTACCTACTACTACTGCTGCTGCGGTTCGGCAAGGAAGTCAATCAGGCAAATTAACACGCCGGCTCTGTGTGTGAGACTGGGAGGCTGTACTGTTTAATGGTACGTGTGTGTGTGTGTGTGTGTGTGTGATTTTTGTTTGTATACGGTAGAAGTCCATTATCCAGCTTTCTCGGGAAGCATCCCGGGAAGGATGAATAGCAACGCCTTCCTTCCGGATACGATGCTCTGTCGCATGATGAGGCGTAACATGATTCCCTTCTTTCTAGCTATTGCGATACATCACAGATAAAGTAAGTCGGTACACTAGTCGTAGTCGAGAATAATAAGCGTGTAGGTAAGGTCGTTGAGGAATCATTTTCGAGCGTGTACTTCGTCGTGTGATGCTCCAAAACACGGTAGCACCCTGACACACGCAACAAACCCGAAAGGTGTTAGTATTGAGCGTTGATGTACTCTCTCTCTCTCTCTCTCTCGTTCTTCCAAACATAAAATACACGCATACTCTTGAGTTGATTGGTGTTGCTGATATTCACACTATAGCCCGAATGCCTGAAGCTTACCTAAAAATAGACAAAGAAAAAGAAAAGCGTTAGCAATGTGTCTCAATGTTCATAATAAAGGTAAGGATGACTTTTGTTGGGAGAACGGAGAACTAAGTCCTAAAGTATCTATAGTAAATCATGGCATCAATCGAAAATCCTGATAAGGTAAATCAACAGTAGCGTTCAGTCTAAAACAAGTGGACGCCAACTTAAGGGAAGTTGTGTGATGTAAAACAGTGCTCCAGAGCTAACGCCAGATGATGGTTCTTCCGTTGGTCTTCCATTACGATTTGATAATCTCGTTAAACTTGGGTAAACCCTTCAGTAACGCATCCTCTATCACTTACATTTGGCTGTCCGTCCGAGTCCAGAGAGCTCTAGGTTCTGACTCCTCCTAGTCTTCGCACAGAGTTTCCAGCTTTTCGCATGCCTGCGCCTTGTGTGTTGCCGTACCTGCAGTACGTCACACGAGTCCCGAACGAATACTTTTGCAGACTTTGATTAGCTAGCATACCACCAAACAGGATCGGTATGTACACAAACGAAAGCAAAAAACGCTTTTTCAACCCACTACGGACGCTGTGACGACGACGATGTGCTCATCACGGCAATATCCTTTTTTGACGTCCTGCTAGTGTGCACCATATGCCCCCGCTCGGTTTCGAACTATCCAATTTATCGTTTGCAGTTTGCTGGTGATGTGATGCTTTTCTCCCTCTTCTATTTTGATGTCGGTTTCGTAACATAGTCGCTAGCATGTTGTGCACATAGCAAACACGTTCATGTCAGCAAAAACAAAAAAAGGAGTGCGAGAACACCCGTTTTCAACACGCCTTAGGTTGGTGAATCTTTATGGGAGTATGGTTTTAATCTGTACCGACCGGTTTGTTGTTTCGGTATGGCAAGAGATAACAGTACGTGAGGGTTTAACTCTCTGCCGAAAGAGAATATTTAGCAGCATACTTAGAAGTTCGTGGCTAAAAAAAACTCATCATGTTCTGACTTTTTGACAACCATTCTGTCCCTCTTTTTCATTCCTTCTTAGTTCTACATCCTTAAGAGGTCTTAACTTGCCATTACTGTCTTCTTTGACCAGTAGCTGGAGAGTAAGTCCTACTTACATAAGAATACAGTTCAGACAGGATTCGATACTCGCACGTGTAAAGATCGAAGTCTTAAAGGAAATAAAGTAGCAATAAATATCAAACAAACAATAGGTACCTCATTTTTTATATTAATTATTACATCCTGAAATGTCAATGGAGGCGCCAGGTACTTTGTATTTTAAAAAAATATATTTAATGGAGGCGCTTGGTACTTCACAAAAAAATGATCATGTGCTCTTTGATTACTTAAGCCATTTTTTGTCGTTTCGAAGCTAAAATGTTGCTAGCTCTCCGTATAAATTGAGAGAACAGGGCTCGACTGTAAGACAGCAGCAAGCTAAACTTCTCAAATTTACAGACTTACGTCAACAGGGACTCCAATTTTGTCTAATATCTAACAAATAGCTGGGATATTATACCTCTACGATAAGCTATTGTTAAATCAATTAACGAAAACAACCATAACAAATGAATAGCCAACACACAATATTTGACATTCATCTTGTTAGAGGTAATGGCGGCTATTCGGAATAAAATAATTAGTACCGCAGCTCAACATTTAACGTTGCGCGAAACATTTATCAATCAATTAATGCGTAAACTGTTCGCACACACATGCCTACGCACATCAACCACACAAACCAATTGGTGTGCGCTGTAATCGTTCGCCGAAAAGCACACACTTAATCGAATAAACGAAATTAAGAAAATTATTACCCCATCCGAACCCCCAAAAGGCCACGCACCCTACTACCATCAGGACTCACACTCTCTTACACTCTCTCTCTCTTTCTTTCTCTCTTACTTTCTCCCCTTCCCTCACTCTTGAGCACTCCATATCCACATTCCAACTTCGGCTTTCTGCCAGAGAAATACCCACACACACACACACCATTTCCATACATTAGACGGGGCGAGCGAAATAATCTATAAACGAATGAAAATTTAATTAACTCCGGGCAAAATAATTTTCCGCCTGTTTGAGTTTAATTATTCGCGTCTGTACAATCTGCCGGGCTGCTGCTGCTGCTGCTACTACTACTGCCACCGTCGAGTGCTTTGCGATGCAAAAGCGAAAGAGCGAGCAGACCGTACTAGCAGCGGTCTAGTACGAGAAAGAAAGAAAGAGAGAGAGAGAGAGAGAGAGAGAGAGAGAGAGAGAGAGGATAAATTGCTTTTTTCGCCATTTTGTAAATGCAATCCTGGTGGCGTTGATGCTTCCCCGTATAATCCTTCGCCTCACACCCGAATCGGGTGCGCTCGGTACGCGTGAAAGAAATAGCTGCACACGGAACGAGACGAAGCGCGAGAGAGAGAACGAGAGAGAGAGTGTCCAAAGTTTTCCTCGGATTTAAATTATCTTTTTTTCTTCTTGCATTACCCTGACGACTCCCCACGCTCTCCTCTCCGATAGCCCCGCGGCAAAAGTCCACGAAACGGGCAGCAAAACCCATAAACTGATGAGCTTCTATAATTGATGATGTCGAGTGATTTAATTATGTTCAAAATCTAATGAGTGATATCGTAATGGGGTGGAGAGAGGCAAGAGTGTACGGGAGGTTGAAAAAAAAACTCCCCCTCAATCCGAAACCCCTTGAAGGAGCGAGAAGATTGGAGGGGGGGGGGGGGGGGGTGTGGAGTTGAAAGGTAAAGCTACGTTTGGTTTTGCTACTCCCACTCGTGTGGTGCCCGGCCGGATTTGATTAATCGATTGATTGATTGTAAAATGATTTAATGTGCGATCGGACGGTCGAAGGTTGTAGGTTAGGTGAGGGAACGGGAAAAGTGTGTGAATGTCAGGCTTCACTTAGTGCTGTCATTTGATTGTCACTTGTTAATGAAAAACGATTTGCAAACACACGCAAAAAACAGCAACAGAAAAACAAATAGAAATTTAATGCTTTCTTCCACAGCATGGCAGCGTCACCGGTTGGTGCGCTCGGTGAGCTTGGTAGTCAATTTAAATTGATGGTCCTTTGTGCATATGCTGCATTGTTTGTGTTACCGCCGGGGTTATTTTTTTATTCAAAAGATTCCTTGTTTACTGGTTTACAATTTTTTAAACAGCATAACATGATTGGTTTATTGAAAGGCATACACAAAACAAAAGGGGAAAAACAAATGACACGCAGACTTGAGCCCATTATTTAATTTACAAACCAAGTGAGAACAGAAAACTACGAATGCATTGCATTTCATTCATAATTTAGAACAGACAGGAGGGAAACAAATTTATTAAATTTAATTATTCATAATGAGAGCGCGATCGGAACTAAACCGCCGATTGGACGGACAGAACAGACACCGAATCCCACACGACCACTAATGTATGCAATTCCGAAATGCATCGACTTTGGTTGACCGAAATCAAAACCCCGCTTCTCTGCACTTCCTTTTTTCCCGGGAAGGTTGGTAGAGACGCACGACACGTTGGCAATGCTGGCAATCCGCCAACAAACCTCTTTCAGACAGATTTTCGGATGAAATGTATGTGGTTTTGGATATGTCTGTGGATGTTGTGATCCAAGGTGGGCGTGTGTGTGTTGGTTTGTTTGCGGTGGAGGATCAATTTTCCAACCACACATACACACACACACACCTACATATGCCAACAAGCTCAGCGAGGAATAGTGGGGTTTCTGGTTTGCAATTTCAATTTAAATCGGTTTTTTATTTGTTTTAATTTTTTTATCTCAATGGATTATAATCCTTACGGAAACGAGCCGAGTGATGGAGTGCCGTAAGGGTACGTTTAATAACTTTCTTGTGAAAATAAAACTTTATTACAAAATTTCTATTTATTTTGAGCAGGTACAATGTGAAAAAAATATCTTGAGATATTAATCCGTCGAGAATCAAAATGGCGCCACGATTTCGCCGGTGAAATACCGGATTCAAATCCACGCAAATCCTAAACCAAGTGCTCCGGAGATTATACAAATCAATCCATCGGCAGTAAATCCGAAGTAATCTTAAGAGTAGCATCTATAGTAATTTAAGGATACATTCTGAAAGCAAATCCAGGGTAGCTTTGTAGTACACACAGAGCAAAGGCCGGAGTCTCCGGAGTACACTAAATCTCAAAGTTGTATTAATCCTAATAAACCTTCCCTACTGCTGCATCAAAGGTAGTCAATACTATCCGGCAGTCCGGCTGTCACTCTCATGGCGTCCCTCACAGACATCAAGAAAGTATTCTCCACATCTAGTGAACGTGAGCCTCAGTAGTGATAACTAGTTCCGTTTATGTCGCTTAAATTCTCTTGTACAAAATTGCAATTTCTGCTCTGAAGTAAATGCGGAGAAATATTTGGAATAAAGTCTGGAGTAAATTCAGAGTCGATCAGGTGTAAGCCCGGAGTAACTTCTGAAAAAACACGGAGTACAGCCGGAATATATCCTGAATATATCTGAGCTAACTATAGCGTGGATGTGAAGTAAACGCCGGAGTCCACGAAGTACAAGTAACCCAAATCCGGCAAATAACAGATTCTAACCATCATTAGTTTTGAAGTTTTTGAAAAACTACCTCTCCTTGCTTGCTTCTATCATGTACTTAAGAGAATGACACTATGTGGCCGTCCGGTAGTCACTCTCATGACTTAACTCACCAAAATCTAAGCAATGTAAATCTTAGTCATAGTAATAAGAGTCACTTAAAATTAATGTCTCTTCAAGTCTCTTCTACAAAATCCCTTACATACATGTACAGTGCTAAAAGAATCTGGAGTTAACGCGATATTAACTTTGAAGTAAACTCCGGAGCATATTCGGACTAAATCTGGGATAATCCCAAACCAACTCAAACTACGGCGTTGCATAAGGAGCTTCGCCAAGGTGGTATATGGACGAGAACTTTAGATACCATGAATAGCCACTACCCTTAGACGAACTCCGACCGTTCCCGGACTCGAATGAATCCGATTCCACCATACATCAATAAAAAATACACCTTTTTAGCAAACCAAGGAACTTTGGCACGCAGAGATCACTCAAAGTCTCTCCGTACGGTAAAAGTGTATTGCTGGATACATTGGTCCAACACAGCTAACCGAGCAATACTTCAACTCTGGACTGTTTACCTACCAACGAACAATAACAGCAGCAGCAAATGAAGCCAACAACCGGATATGAGAGTCGATCTTAACCCATTCTGAAGGATCACTGTTCCACCGCCCTTGTACTGGATGAGATCACTTCTCCACTCTCTGACACACGCACACATACACACAAACACTTTCGGCAAAGAGTACCAGTACACTTGAGGTAAAGCAGCTGAGAGCTGAAAGTCACTCTCGGCCCCTGAAAGTACTCCGCGGGAGCTTCTCAAATTCTGCCTTACGGTGTATATGGACTGACTCCCTGTTTGAGTGATCTTTAAGTGAAGAGGCGCTTGCAGGATTGAGGTGGAGACAACTGCTTGTTTTGGGTGCATGCTTCGCGGGTTCGCAGAAAAAAAAAACAACCATTTCTGGACACATGATACACAGAAGGACATACAAAGCTCAGACATCTAGCTGAGGAGTTGGGAGGATGTTTGAAAAAGCAATACACATGTTGTTTTACGTTAAAATAACAAGCACAAATTCTGCCACCATAAACAATCGAACATATTTATATACTAATTATAAGGAGTCCGACAATACACTGGTATAGGACGGGGTAAAAATGGCCAGCTTCACGGTTCGACGATGTGCCTCATTTACACCCGGCGCTATTATTTAAACAACCTTTTAAAAACAAAATGTTTACTATCATTCACTCAGGCCGGAAAAAAAGGAAAGAAAGAAAAACATGCTCACAACAGTCTGCTTCTCCATAATATAAAAAGCCGTAATAGCAGTGATCTCACACACGGGCCCAGCGGGAGAACATTCCCAAAGGGGATCCACAAATCGACCTTTTTTTGTTGTTGCTCTTTCACCCTCCCAAAACCCCCTTCCCCTTTTCCTGCCCTTCCCACACTTCGATGCTGTTGAATATATCGCTCTCGATTTACCGTACAAGGCGTAACAACAAGAAAAAATCAACAACAACCCCCAAAATTAAGCGCTACGATATGCTTAACCAATTAAATGCGTGCTAAACCAAGGTACGATTGAGGCGAAAAACAAGACCAAGAAGATGGCTAAAAGATACCCAAACACACACACATAGAGAGAACCGTACGGGGCCGGCGGGGCCGATCAATAAATCACTCATTCCCGGGGTTATTCGAGGTGTGCGCCGCAGGGTGTCGTCTTCGCGGTTGGGAAATGATCTTCGACAAGCGTTTAACGTCCGATCCGGTATGTTTTTTTCTTCTTCCTAGGGGTTTCTGTAGTTGTCTTTCTTTTCTTCCGTCACCATTTTTTTTTTGCTACAACTATCTGCCTCGCTTATTTCAACAGTGGGCCCCACACACTCGCAGGCACCCCACCCCGAAAGGTGTCTGAGGGGCGACCATTTATGCGACCCCGATTTATTTATGATACCCAAAAACCGCAAGAAGCGCGCGCTTAGACCAACAAGATATTAGTCTTTGCTGTCATGAAAAAAAAACAACACTCGAAGCATAGAGCAGAATGAAAGGAGACACGATATTTATATGCAGGCGGCTAATACTGTTGTTAATAAATAGATGTGAGCGATGGGAGTCCGTTATTAATGAGCTCAGAGAACAGTGCAGTGGTTTTTTAGCGCACTTCTAATCGCTCATTTGACCATAGTGCTGTGATTCATTAGCGGGTTGTAATAGAGCTGTAAAATTATTAGCTGCGTACGTCGTTCACGCGTCGTATGTGCCATATCGATATCGAACGGCAGTAAGCGAAGAGATGGCCGGTGGTCTTGTCGTGGGAGTGACGACGCAAATTTGTAGCGCTGATTGATGATTCCGAGAGTGAAACAAACGGGGTTCGAATCTGAGTTATATATATCTCGTGGTACCCCATGCTTCTTCAGAACTTTTTTTCAGTCAAACACACCATTGAAGAATTCTACCATCTGTCAAAATTTGACAGATAAGACAGGGAAGGACTTTCTAAATTAAACTTACTAAAGTTCGAGCCATTTCTGGACTTTGTTGAAGAAATTGCCTATTACTGTAGAATTAAAGATTTTTTAACCACTGGCGATCTCTTTAAAGGATGGGAAAATTTGACGAATAAGACGGTTACAGAGGTTTTCGAGATACACTTAGTAACTACGAGCTAGCCTTGGATTCTGATTGAAAAATTGCTGCTGTCTAGGTACTATAGATACACTTTAATTATTTAATGAGTTGGATGAGTGTGTCTGATATTGGTGAAACTTAAATCTATCTTGCACCTTCGTACTATAGATGCAGCACTGGATGCCGAACTTTTACTTGAGTGCCAACAGCATTGGCAGACTACATGTTATTTTGACGTATCCAAAGCGGAACCTTGAGATTCTTCTTCTTCTTCCTTGGCCCTACTACAACCTTGAAAGGAATCGGCCTGCCTTTTCTAGCTTTCTGTGACTTGATTTTACCCGGAGCAAAGTAGTTAGCTCTGCTCACAGGGAGACGGTCCGGATGGGATTCGAGCCACGGTCCTGCCGTATGAAGAGCGGCGCCACTGTCGCCTCGGCCACCACACCGCTCCCAACCTTGAAATTTCTATCTGAGCGAACTTTCCAAGGTTAACTTGACAGTTTGAGGGATCTTCACAAGCTTATTGGTTCTTTTTGCTCAAATCCATAGTCAAGAGATTTCGATATCGCATCGATTTGTTAAGAATAGATAAAACTAGTAGTAGATCTTTTGCATGCCCTTGTTTTAAGTGTTTATGTCATGGTCTGCCCAAATACAAGTACAACTGAACTGCTTGGGATATGTCATTTTCAAACGAATCACAGCTCTGATCATAGGGAGACCCACCAGCAAGTTATGTAACAAAACAATTAAACAAAAACAGAAAACCCCACCACACAGAAGCTTCCATAATTTTAACGTCAGAAAATGCCCATACATATGCACAGACACAGACCGGTTAACTGACGGCAAAAATTTGTTCAATATATTGCACGCGCCCTGTCATTTTTTTTTTTGTTCCCTTCTGTGTGTCATTTCCGTTGCAGCTGTTTCGGTTGGTCCCCTTTCTTAACTTGCTCGTCTGCTTAAAGCCTTCTGCATATCATTCACGTGCGTTTTACCGTGCAACCAACAAAACAAAGCCAAAACAACACACGGGAAAAAAGGGAATGTCCCTATGAGAAAAGCCCGATTATCGCCCAGTTATGGCGGACTGCTCAATCCTCCTCAGCTTAAAGGCAAATCGGCGGTGCGTGTGCGCGCGAGTGTGTTTTGTTTTTGTTTTTACCCATTGTCACATTTAAATGAGAACTAATATACTTTAGTTCGCACCCCACACCCGGTGCTGTGTCGGAAAATGGGGAAAGCCGAGAACGTTACTAAATTTAGGCCGGTGACGTGCCGGTTCTCCCTCCGTTGCTGTCTATATGCAATCCCCGAATACCGTGTTCTAAGTTCCTTGTCTGCCGAACGCGCACGGAGGGGTTTGGCCGTTCAAGCCACTTAATAAAGTCGTCGATTTTCGATAGACCGGAACGAACCGGCACCAAACTAGGGGAAGCGAACGCTCTACGGGCAGAGGGGGAAAAAGTGGTGGAAGAGCGGATGTTGGCGGAAGAGTACTTTTTGTTTGCATCTCGTCTTCACGTATTCTTGCCCGCGTTGTCGAGCATGCATGACGAAACGGTAGAATCAACGAACCGTTTGAGCGCAAATGCCCGATATCAAAGCCCAGGCCTGCCACGACCACGAGTGTGTCTAAAGATGTCTGCTCTGCTCTGGAGTTTCTGGCTCGGTAGAGAAAAAAAAAACAGGGGCACGAAAACCTAATGGACCCTATCTTTTTTCGTACTAGACCGAGAATGCGGACGAATCTCGGGTTATCGAATGGCGTTGCTTTTCGTAACCATTGCCAACATCATCATTATCATATCATCAGTTACGGTTAGTTCCGCCGCACTCGACCATCCCTTCTTTTTGTGAGTCCGTGTGTGTGTGTGTGTACATGTGCATCATGCTCAGTTCCCTGCATGACGCGTACAAGTACTTCGCGCCCCCTATGTATATATAATATGTTGCTTAAAACCCCTTTGGCACGACCCTTTGCAAACAGTAGGAGAAAGAGGCCGCTCATCCAACGATTCCAAGATTAGGGACAGTAAACCTAGACTATGGCTGCTGCTGCTCGTTCACACAAACACACACGCAAACGATTTGAATTTTGAAGAGATTTTCGAACCCCTTTGCTCACTCGTATCCCAGCATCCTTCGCCCCGGTAGAAAAATATTCCCGTGGGATTGCCAGCTTAATATAAACAAGGGAAGAAGCAAGGGGCATCAATAGCCAACTGCATAACGCACAACCACGACACGACGACCACGTGTCGCCGGACTCCTGTCCGCCGAGAGTGATTCGTTCATTATTAAGCACCGCATATCCTTGTACCAATAAGCGGAGATGACAAATGGTGCCTGACACTAGCGACGAGGGTTCCAAAGTGAAGGGCGCTAGGCTAGAGAAGTCACCCTCATCGGAATACGCGACGAGGGATTAAAATCGAGGGAAACCCCGGGACGCCGCCGCACCGATAGAAATACGGGTTCGGGATAATCGAATCCATCGTTTCGCTGTTCGGGATTTTCTATAACCGATTATTTCGACAGATCGATGTTGGTGCGCCAATCGAAAACAATTAGATAACGTTTTGCCATCTGATGACTTTGCACACCCCTGCGGAACCAACCGGGGTTAACCGAGTTGTGAGAGGGTTTTCTTGCCTGAAAAGGTCTCGCACATATGGGTAATGTGTAAATGTAGATTTCATATGCATCCTGTTCATGGCACCAACCGTTCTGTCAACCCTGGAGGTCAATGGAGTTTTTTTCTGGAGTGTATGTATTTCTGGAGAGGTGTTTCCAGCACAACTTAAAAGTCGCTCTCTCTCTCTCTCTCTCTCTCTCTCACTCTCTCTCTCTCTCTCTTGGGATATTCAAATTCATATGGATCCTAGTCACGTCACCAATCATAGTCAAAAGAACTGTCAGATTCGGACTCACTGATATTCGCTTTAATATTCCTGGTCACGGCACCAACAATCAAGTAACGCGTTCTGCCTTTAACACGCAGACAACTAACCTGTTCGACAACGGTTTTGCCAGCCGCAGCACTGGTCGGTGAGTGAGCCACGACTGTCACCGCCGGTGTACTACTACCTCCTCCGGTGGCCGGGCTACCAGCAGCCGGTATCACAACCGTCACGGTTGCGGCCAGCGCGTTCTGGGTGAGATTCTGGGCGGGTGACACGAGAGCAGCAGCACCGGCCGCATTGCTCAAACCGACGGATGCCGCCACCGCCGCCGTCGCAGCTGCCGCAGCAGCAGTGCCGACGCCGGACGCGGAGGTGGCGCCTCCGACGGCCATCGTCGGCGAACCAGGACCTAACCCGGTGGTCGTCCTACCACTACCACCACCACCCGCTTCACCTTCCGTGCCACGGACACTACACTCAACGGAGCTGCTGCCGGCTCCTCCTCCTCCACTACCGGCTTTGCCCAGCTTTTTCGGGCTATGCGGTCCCGCAGTTTCCTGCGGGGTGCGGCTAGGCGGTTCGTTCCGAACTGTAATCGTTATCTTGTTCGCTACGGCCCGGCACCCGGAATCGATACGGTGGTACGTAAAGAGCGATGTCAGGAGCAGTAGCGCCTTGTTCCGTAGGGATGGTGATGGTGGATAGGTTTCGCCTCCCTACGGAACATATAGCAGCGTGAAGGTACGACGGGATACGGTTCCTTCCCGCGCAAGCAGACACCGTGCGGCAGGTATGTTCTGATTGAAGATGTAAGGACGACCGGCAACGTAACAGTCACGGATGATGCCAGTCGGACACGGCATGCTGCCTGATTCCACACCACCCTACTGCTGCTGTTGCTGCAGTAGTCTTGTCAAGTGTTTGATTGTTGCGGAAACTTTCCCAGAGCCAGAGCCGGTGATTATATGCACTTCGTATCAGATTCACCAAGGACCTCTGACACCCTCTATGGATACTGGATGACTCTAGGGATCGAACTCTTGGGGTTGATAGTTGAATTATACATTCTTTGACCTACAGACACGATTAATCACTTGATGATCATTTCACTTCATTTTTTTTTCTCTCTCTCTCTCCTACTCACTCTTCTCTTTCTCCTTCTTTAGCACCTATCAACACTTCTTTATTATCACTCGTTTGCAGTTGCAGATGATTCAACTGCAGCGCCCCCTACAGTCGGCACTTTCACAGTTTGCACTTGCGTTTCGCACTAGCTAAATTTTACACATTCCACTGGTACAGAACTCCACAGAGGAACCATACATCACATGGCATTCAAAACTCAACACAGAATGCTTTCACAAGGAAACATCACCTCGAAGCAACACTGTTTCTTTTACGATACCGAAAGAAGAGGTAAAACCGATAAGAACTTCTGAAGGAATCGTGACCGATAAAGCTCTCTCTCTCTCTCTGTTTCTCCCGTAATCCGATCTACTGCAGCATATCTTACGATGTGTGATGCCGAAGCGCAATCAGACCTGACTTTATTACGCATATCAATTTCCATAATCCAAATAATGGCCACATGAACGTCACTGCCTAGGTGGCGGTCCCCCCGACCAGTCTCGGGGCAAGCTTCTGGCAAGTGCTACAGAGTATCTTTTTCGATACGGTCCCATCACACATCACTTCTTTATTCGAACGAAAATCACGTCCAGCGGTGTTTTACGATCAGTTTACGACCACTTTACGATTTCTACAGCACCTCGCGCACCGGGTGACCGGGGACCGGTTGTAAGGGGAAGGCGCGACTTGTCAAGCTTCCGCACAGACCGCGCGTGTGTGTGTGTGTGGACTGTTATTCCCAATAAAGCATCCCTCCCAAGCTGGGAGGTCTCCCGCCGTTGGATAGGTGTTGTTCGCAAGCGCGTGAGTCAACTTCGTGTTTTTTTTCCTGGTTACTTTGCGGTTATGTTTTGTGTCGCTGATTTTACGACATACTTCGGAGGTTGATTTCGCATAACCATACTCGCTCTAACGGAGTGCCGCTGTTCGTGTGCCGGCTAGGTCGGCTATATTTAGAACGATGTTTTTTATGGATTTGTGTCCAGTTCGGTCCGGCGATTGAAGTGTAACTTTCAGAGATGTTTGCTGCTGGCCGTATGTCAAATAGAGTGATACATTCCCTTAATACCCCTCCCTGATTATGCACAACATTTATTGCTGACAGCGCCAGTGGAGATAGTCTGTCAAGGTGCGAGCCAGCAATCTTCAGGCGGAATTCGTGTTGATCCTATATTTTTTTTTCCCGTTGAAAAATCAATCCAGTCACAGACAGGTTCGCACAAAAGACCACGTACCCACGCACACAGATACAAATCTCACACCGACACTGTCTGGCGATTGTTGCAATACTCGATTCGTCAAACAGGACACTGGATTCAAGGGTTAAAACAAAACACAAATCTAGAGAGTTTGCGCACCACGATCTCCACGGGGTAAACGTAAAATAAAAAAAAAAAAAAAAAAAAACGACGAGTCCGAGACAATCGCCCGACCGTGTCTGAAACAAAGAGTTTTGACGTTTGGTACGATCCCATTTTTCGCGCTCTCATCTTGTTGGCAGCGTTTGCGTTTGGAGTTCATTGAGTAGATTTCCGGCTAACTTATCAATCAATTTCTGTTTCATTCATCCATCATAAATGTATCGGGATTATCGTTTTAACAAAATCAAAATCTAGTGACTTTGCTGTCACAATTGATACTTTGCGAAAGGAACAAGTCCACAACAACACACACAGACATTACAAACAGAAAGGACATTACAAAGTTACAAAGTCAAGCAGAAGCATCTTGGGAAATGAAATATTTGCACTTGCATAAATTTGCCGCACACACACACACACTGCCACTCGCACACAAACACACGCTCGCATACCAAAAAGGAAAGCCGGAAGAAGCGGCGATGTCACTCACTCGCGCAAAGAATGAAAGAGAGTTTCTTCTTCGTTTCGTTCCCTTCTGTTCTGCGCTCCTTCACTGCTGATCCGCTTGTACTGGCTACTGCTCATTCATATTCCTTATCTTTTTATCGTTTTTTTTTGTTTTCATTCACTTCACTCCCCCCTTTTGTTTGTTTGTTTTACTTCGTGGTGCTTTGTTTGATTTTCATCTTTCGCATTTCATTATTATTGCTTACTTCCCATTCTTCTTTTTTTTATTTCCTCGCTTACAGTTAGCAACGAAGGACACCCAATGCGAACTTTTAGGATTAAAATTCAATATTTAAAAAAAAAGACTTAAGAGAGACAGAGAGAGAGAAAGAGAAATGCACTATCACCAAAATATGAAAGCTATTTTACGCACTTTTGCAAGACTTGAACCAGGCGTGATATACACTCAACACACGCCGGGGGTTTCTATTATCGAAGGATCACACACCGGACACACTACAAAAAAAACCCACGAAAATCGAAAGAGAGAAAGCACGCGCGCAACTGACGTACGACATCCGTCCCGTACGGTGTCTGGACTCGTAATGAATGACACCGACAAGGTGCACGCATCGCATAACCGGCGTCATCGGATCCGTCGCGTTCTCGCAACGCCCGGCGTCACGCACTCTTTTTCTCTCATGTGCGCGCGCGCTCAAACTTTTCTTTCTTTCTCTGTCCCTCTTTCGCACTCTCTTTGCACTATCGCCCTTTTTCTCTCTCTCTCTCGTCGCGACGCGTGAATATCGCAAAAACAACAACCAAATCGCGCACATTCCAACAGCGCATCATGGGAGCGATACAACACGCGACAGTTTTACTCTCTTCCGATGAGCGTAAATTTTTGCTCGGAGAGAAAATGTCCGTTTAAGCTCTCAGGGAAACGCCAAACGGTGAGAGGAAACCACTTTTTATGCACATTCGCTCATTCTCTTTTGGCGACGGTTTTTTTTCTTCTTTTCGCGCGTGCTTTGTTTACAATACGTTTACATACCGAGCTGTCACTGGTGGTGTTTGCTACAACTGTGACCGCCACTGTATGCATACTAGACGAGCGCTATAAAATGCACTTAGTACACACAAATTAAATTGCAGTGCTTTTCAGTACGTACACTAACTGTCTTCATTTTAATAGCAATAATACCTTTTGACATAACACACAATCTGACACTGGTTTTATGACCTGAGAAGCACTGTAAAAATGTAAAAACCTTGATTTTAATAACACAGTATTAAACAATCTTTGAAATAATTAACAAACAAAAAATTATTTTCTCTCTCTCTCTCTGTCTCTCTCACTCGCTCTCTCGATCTTCCACTAGATGCAATTGCACAAAAATGAATGTGTTTTCTCTCTTTCGTTTGCTCTGTTCGCGCGAGTTGCAACTTTCGCTACGTTTTTCGGCAAACTCGTGTCGCAAGGCGGACGAGCGTCGGTTTCCGCGTGAGTCTGTGCTTGAGAGACAGAGGTCAGGAATTGTGACAAGGGTGGTTCCACCAAAACAGGAGCGAAACATGAGCGGAAGAATGTGCTTCCATCCGAATACATCAACAACAAAAACTGCGCAAACGCCACTTTTACCCACGAGCCACCGAAACCCGACAAACAGGAACGAGGAATCCTCGATGAAAAAAAAACAAATTGCATGCAATGCTCCCCCCGGTTGTTCTTCCTTCTGCTGTCTGTCTTCTCATCTCTCGTAGAATGGTTCCTTCCTAACAGAAAAAAAAACTCAAACCCGCAACGGTAGACGGTAGCAGAAACGGCAGCCGTTCGATGGTGTGGTGCATTTGCATTTTCGTGCCAACAAAAAAGGAAACCCTTTCCTTTATTTGCCCTCCCCTTACTCCATAACCTTTAGAGTTGTAGGGTGGGGATTCAGCGTTTTTTTATATGTTTGTGTGTTATTCCAATTCTTCGTTCTTCTTGTGCTGGCAGAGAAAAGGGTAGAAAGAAAAGAAGTTCGGGAAACGGTTGTGGAATTGTCGAAATTGGAGGTTATAAAAAATTCAGCGAAAGGCGCCTTCAAATTTGGGCTTGCGCCGTGCGTACTCGTTGTACGGTTCTGCACTAGTGTTGCCAACACTACCTCACACTATGCACACCTAGTCTCACCATTTTTATTACCTTCAGAGCGGGTTGTGGGACGAATTGGAGATTTTTTTTTTTGGTCTATAAAAATGGCAAAGATTTGGCTACTTTTTGACTACTACCAGTACGAATCCTGGTGAATGTACGAAATGCGCGTTAACGTCGTCTCGTACTAGGTATGCAAAAATGCTCTGACACCATTCGAAGTGCGCGACCTTTATACACATTTCTATGAGTTTAAGCTATTGGACGCGAGAGGTTAGCAACAAGGCTATATACATACAGCTGAGGTGCGTCATTCGACGCCTAAGATAACGACCCCGCATATTGTATCAAAAGGACCTTGGGAATGCTTCACCAGTTGGCTTATAGACAACATTTCAACAAAAACTTGTCAGATTGGTCCTGAGAAAATCTCTCCAAATAGCTCTTCATCCCAACTTTTTATCTTCAACTCTTAAACAGTTTCTTAAAAACGTCTGTGTTCAAAAATAAATCTTGTTTCGAAGCATCGTTAAGTGATCAATCGCTGTTTATATACAAGAGATCTTCGGAGAATAGAATGTCGTCGATCTGCGATCTTGCGTTTCCACATATCGAACTCCAAATACCAAGAATTCTACACATAAACTGTCAGCTGACTTCCGATTTTTTTGTTGAGTTCGGTACAAAAGTTCGATAAATGCAGCAGAGTTCGTTATAATTGACCACGCGTAATGAGCAGAATACACGGCAGAAGCCGTTTATATGTTCTTTATGCCATGTTTCATGCATCAAGTTCGTCTACACTCACTTAAGCCACTATAGTAGGCGTGAGTATCGAACTGGCCCGGTGGTAGAGGGACAACGACGCCAGTCTTCATACGGCAGGACCGGGGTTCAAATCCGTTCCCCCGTAGTGAGGACAAGACTATCCAACTATGACGTAGTATCATCAAGTCTAGTAAGCCAGAAATAACAGGCATGGCCTGAGCGGTCGTTAGGCCTAGAAGAGATGATAGTAGGCGTGTATTAAATTAGGAAAATATCTAACCAAGCAGATCTGCGAATTTGAACCATCACAAAACATATGTGCCACTGTTTTGCACCACACTGTGTGGGCATAATACAGTTGGTGGTGCTGGTGCTGCTGGGTACGCTTGCCACTCAAAGCACTCACAGCAGCAGTGTGTAATTTATTTAAGCTGCAAGCCACACAAGCGGGCCCAACTTAGCCCACAGCAGGGAGCAGTTGTGCGGCAATCAGTGTGAGCTAGACAGGGAGAGCTAGTGAGCGAACCAGAATGATATGTTCAGGGTGGATGAGAAGAAAACCGGTACAAACTCGATAGCAACATCCCAAACACGTACAAACCACCAACAGCGGCAGTCAACTGTTCTTCACCAAACCCTCCTCCCCCACACCCCTCACACCCACTAAGAAGTCATGTGCATGCGTGTATAATTAATGCAGCGCACGTTCGCTAACCTACAAAGTCCAAAAATGGAAAGAACTGCCGACTAAGATGAGCAGGCAGGCACAGGCAACCGATTGTCTGAACCTCTGTTCTCCACACGGAAGGTATATAGGCTCCATCCTTCGATGTTATACTCCACACACAGACACACACACACACACACTCACAATGAAGAAGTATCCCAAGAGAGAAGTTGAGATATCCACCACCGCAAACAGCCGCAAAATGGCGAACGGATGAGTTTGAGAGAATAGGTGCGTGTGCTTTGCGTGTTGCTGTATTCTGTTACTCTAGGTTTGCTCGACATCAGTCAACCAGCTGTTAATACAGGTGTCAACCCAACCCGGTGTGTGTGCGTGTGTTAGATGGATATCCGTTTCAAGCGAAACTTCTACTTCCACCATTGCTACCTAAGTCTACTTTATCAGATGGCAAACGTAGCATTATCGCTCACAGTGCCTACACGCTCGTGAATCTCAAAGTGGCCTAAACCAGTGAAAGATGATCAGCATACGATCAGATTACCGATTCTTAAATGACGGAAGCCGTGTTTATACTCGGGTATGTTAACCGTGTAGCGAACCATCTTCCAGGATATAATCGAGTTAATTACCCATTTTCAGTCGTAACCGTTGGAGCCTCTGAAGACTGAGCGCGAGTGTTATATTAATTTCGTACTTCCGCTAGAGAAGTGTCAGCCGTCTCGTGTCTCCGCAATTTCCGGTGGCAAATCATACAAAAAAATCGTCTACAGAAAAAGGAAATAATTGAAAATAGCGAACTTTAGCCCTGCTTCAGCGTTATCGCAGGTTCAACACCGAGTAGTAAAAACGTATACATAGTTTAAAAGCTCTTTCTTGCAGAATGAATTATTTTTTCTAAACTCCTTCTCATACACCAGTACTCAACGATTGAAACAACCCAGCAGGTGTAAGTCAACCTTCTTGAGCACTAAAGCACAGATATGTTTGACTATCTACAGCTTCAAGAGATAGATTGCAACAGTAACCGTAGAGCTATTGTGAAGGGCGATCTGCTGGTAGTGGCGAAAGCTGCGCCGGTCTTCGCATGGCAGGACCAGGGTTCAAATCTTATTTGTGCCTTCAAGACTATCCAACTGCAAGGTACCAAGAAAGCCATTAGATAATTAGATAACAAGCCTAGCATGTTGAGCCAAGAAGAAGATTTTAAAATCATGTCTCCGTCATTACTGTTATAAATTCATTGTAGCTCCTGTAAAGATAAAGATATCCAGACGGTTGATGGACCACAGATGCTAGAGACTATCTATGAGGAAGGTAATATAAGAAGGTCCTATCATCCACTATCAACCATGAATATCTCATCATTTTAGATTGATTCCATCAGCAGCTGGTTTCATTCATTTCATCAGCAGGTCTTGAAGATCTTAGAAAGTCTTGGTCGTCTGTAAACATTAAAAGTGTCCATAACCTTCACCGAGCCTCCATTACGCTAGCTCGCCCATTAGCAACCATGTTGCAGCAATAAAATTATCAATTTAAGGTGAGTTTAAAGCTATATAATCCAACACACACACTCTCCATGTTGGTCTCTGTTGCACACTTGCTCACGTTGCACGTGCAGCTCAAACGGACCGGGCGCAACACCAAACTTCCAAACGTCACAGCATCTTCGAAAACGGTTTGCGTGAATGACCCAATAACGATTATCTCGAATTCGGTAGCTGCACCATATAACCGGCTAATGCAAATGTATCCCACAAAATTAGCATTCCAATAAATTCGAAGCGCACCATAAATCTGTATCGTAAACAAGGTGAGATCGGCTAAATCGTATCTAAAGCCGTAGACGCCGCACACGCCGCAGCGTAATGTGATCCTTTTGCTCCGGGTGTGTGTGTTTGTGTGTCTGTGTGTCCAGGCGCGCGAAAAGCAAATCATCAGCACACACATGCATACAGTAATAAACTAAACGCCGTTCATACGCATACGCGAGTTGAAATGAGCAGTTAATTAAAGTTTTAATTGATACTTTGCATATTTTTACGAGCTGCTAATAAGGAAAGTGCATAATCCTCGGCACATCTCGGCATATGTTCCTGGTCCCCGTGCGGTTCCACCACGACCGACCGCACGCCGCCTCCCTTCTACCAATATTTACGGCCCCTTTGCGGAGCAGATTTCGCTGGTATAGTCTGTCGAAACCGTGGTGCAATAAAACTCCCCGTCGTCGCATGGGCAATAAAAAGAAAAGAGAGGAAAGAAACAACCCACCTTCGTCACCCTTGTCCCGCAAAAGCTCGGGAGAATACGGTGCGCGCGCGCGCGCCCCTCACCAACATTCCCCGTACACACGCATTAGGGGTGTTGAGTGCATTTTATTACATTTGCATCCATCAGCGCGGCATCGCACCGGCATCGCGAATGGAGTGGAATACAATAAAACGAGAGGTGGTGGGGGCTTTGGTGGCGTGTTACACTCTCTTTGGGACGGGTTGAAATAAAACAAAAAAAAAAGCAACGGCAGAAACTATCAAAAACCATTAACGTCACTTAATGGGCGAACGGGCGACCTCTTGAGGCGTGCGCGCGCGCGGCATCGGTAAAGTTCAGAAAGTGGTTTAGTGACTTCTTAAAGTGTAATCATTTGCGTTTTATGAGCCTGCTGCCTGCTTGCCTGCCTGCTACAGTCGTCGATGATTTGTCGGGGTCGGAGATCAGCAATTTGTTGTTGATTGCCCGTTTCCTTTTTCAGATTTGTTCCCCCGCTTGGCTCTTGTTTTTTGGTTTTTTTTTAACGCGCGTTTGTCTTTTGATCGTAAACCAATGGTACGGCTGTAAACACCAACACTCAACGACGACGCACGCTTAAAATAAAGCAAACAATTTAAATAAAAGACTCTTTTCGAAGGACAAAAGAAATTCATGCAAAAGTAAACAAATCATTCATTAATCCCGCTGTCAAGAACGGAGCACTCACACATCTACACACGCAGGCAAACGAAGCATCAAGCTCATTTAAATTTAATTGCCTACCGAAGTGATTACACCAAACTCTGCTGCCTTGTTTACACACACGCCAAACATAAACAACGTCAGCTCAACACCATCCCGAGAACCTAATTCCTATGCATAAACATATCGCTAATCTCGCAACCGTTTGATACCTTCACGTGTATCTTGCAGGTCCGCCGCGCGTTGTGCGTGTGAGGTTGTGAAGATTAAGAATAGTTTATTGCTATTCCGTGGCAACCATCCCCCTCCCCCCTTTCTTCCATTTCCTCCACCACTTCCCCACATACCCTCTTTCATGCCACACACTTTTTGCATATGCATATCCTTTATGATGCAGTGTTTATGGAGTGTAGGATGACAGATTTACAATCTTCCAAAGAATTACCATTCGCACCAGCTCCAACACCCCGTTACCAACATGATGCTTTCTCCACGGCGTAACGTACAACAGCAAACGAAAAAATGGGGTCGTAAAGGTTTCGTACCTTCAGCAACAACTAAAACGAACAAGACAAGCGCTTACTGTAGCGTTGAAGAAAATCACACCAGTAGCCGATGGCACCTAGCCGCAAATAGAAATGCAAAACTTGCCCAATGCACTCCGTCACTGTGCACTGGAATCGCTCTCCACCCACCTATTTTGACACACACACACACAGACACATTTTACACCGGCCCATAATAAGGGGGTCGATACCGTCGCTTAACCTCACTTTGTTCGCACGATTGTTTGCTGATTGATTTCTAGTGCAAAGGGAGTCGCCGGTTGGTGCATGGCGCCCGATTGACGCTCAATTTGTATACCACCCTCGCATCTCTACCCCTATTCTCCCACCCTCAATTGCATTATTAGAAAGTCAAACGGCACAAACACACACCCTCATACCCTCTGCATGGAAGCGGCACAGTGTAGGAAGTAGGAGTCGAGACATCGGCCCGACAACGCAAACTGATTTAATCACTTTTTAATCTTAACCTTCATTGCTCGATAGGGATGATAAATCGATGTTTCACCCTGGCAGAATTCCCAGCAACACAAGCTACACATTAATCCTGACACAATTTATCGGGCGTCGCGATTTATGCAGAAAAAAAACGGCAATTCCAGCAACGTTGAAGTATTGGAGTAAGTTGACTTACCTGAAAGAGAAAGAAAATGAAAATTAATTAGTATAGCTTTTCCAGAGGCTGTGTTAGATGTTGAATAGTGACAATTAAATGATCATAAAAATAGGAGTAAGTCAAATAACCTAACGAGATTCTATAAGAGTTTCCAAGATTCTCTACAACGAACCTAACTCCGATTCTACAAGAGTTGCTAAGTTTCTGTACAACGAACCTAACTCCGATTCTAAAAGAATTCCCAAGATCATGTTACCAAGACACTTCATTTAAGCTCTTTGTATGTAAGGATTCACAATCTATCCCAACATCATCATCAAGAGATCTTGACAACTATCCTATCCCGAGACAAATTGTTCTGACACAAACCAGAGCTTCAACCATTCATTTCTCCAACTCTTACTTCTTATTGCTTCCAACTTTTTACAATCCAAAACAGACTCGTTGTAACAGCCGGGATACCGTGGTGAAATAATACTTCACATCCACCCTTCATCATCACATCCGAGCACGGTACACTGTAGCAGTGCTTTGTTAATTGTGCGAACCTGGTAACACTTTACACCTACTTTTTTTCCTCCGGTGGGAGGATGATAGTCGGCAGAGTGATGTGATATTACGTGCTTGTTTTTCACACTTAACAACAACTTCGAGGTGGGTTGTGAAAATTAGACCATTTTACACCC
Organism: Anopheles stephensi; assembly: GCF_013141755.1. Taxonomy (NCBI): domain Eukaryota; kingdom Metazoa; phylum Arthropoda; class Insecta; order Diptera; family Culicidae; genus Anopheles; species Anopheles stephensi. Next base: position 16,103,588 of record NC_050201.1, read on the forward strand.
TCTACACATGCACACACACACACACACACACACACACACACACACACACACATATGGCACACAATCCCATCCCAGTAGCGAGGTAAGTAATTATATGGTAAAAATAAATAAAAATTCACCCCTTTTCTTTGTTCTGCGATTTAAAACAATTTATAAAATCTACGCTTAACTAGAACACACACCAGTTCCGTTGTTCTGAGGGTATGGCTTCGCGAAATATCTAGCATTTTTCGAGCTTTTCTCCGCTACGGGAAGGAAGCGGTTACTCACTTAACAGTGTGCCAATGAGTCGTAAACACACCAATAATCTCACCGTACGCGAGGCTAGAATTGTAGTGCAATCGCACCTGGGAGGGTGTAGCAGGACCAGCAAAGCAAAGCAAGGCTAACGGCTAACAAATGATTATCACCTTAGTAATAATTTTGACACCGATCGTAAGCGATCTCGTGTACGGCTTTATCGTGCAAACTCACTCGTACCACTCGCCTGTCTACATCGAGCCATTTCTTGAAGGTTGGAAGTAAAATTCCACCTTCCCCAAAATCTCAAGCCTCTCTCAAGTACTACATCACGACGCCGACGTACATCAACGGCTGAAGTTGTCCCTACCCGCCTAGTCCTCTCCTATCCCTTACTGATGCTAACGCTCCTCTCCGGGAATGTTGTACCCAATGCTTACCTTGTCGTCGTCTCCTTCGCTATCACAGATATACCCTTTACCGGAACTGCAGCGACTGCTTGCATCGCTGAGCCGGTCTCGCGAACTGTCCGGATCCCGCTGGGCCACAGAGGACGTCGTCAGTCGCTCCGAGGCGCGCCCACTATCGTCGGACGTGCCCGGATCGATGATCGAAGATAGAGAAAGATTCTGTGAAAGTGAGAGAAAATTGGCAAGCAGCCATTAGTTATGATAAGAATTTAAGCTGTACTATTTTTAACTGTAAAAATACTGTCTTTCCTCATTCTGCTGTTGTTGTTAAATAATAAGATTTTGTCATAAAACTATTTGTATCGGTTGTCGCCTGAAGGTATGCAATATTTATATTTTTAATTCTTAATCACCCGACGAACGCTTTAAGCCGACGATTACCAGTATTGCTGAAAGGTGTGAAAACTATAGCTTTACTCTACCGTAAGCTATCCAAAGTGGTTGCATACTTGCAGGAGCTATAATCTCGGTACAGAAGCTTCCCCCTATCATCTGCTCCGTCTGGGGGGGGGGGGGGAGGGGGGGGAGCAGAGCCCGGAGGAATTTAATACCAAGCAACAATTAATTAGCTTAATCAGTCATCCGAACCATCAACAATCTATCAAACTCTTCCAAACACCTCACTCCTCTATAAATAAAGCTACCGATGCCGTAAATCTGTGGCGTGTTCGCGGTGTTACCCTCGCGACCGTACTCGCGCGCGCGCTAATCGGCATCTATTAGCGGGTAATCTCTAACCGACTGAACTTTCTTCCTACCAACCAGTTTCTCCGAGCTTGTCCCGCGCGTTCGCCGCACATCACAGCACAACCAGCGAACCAATCTCGAACCGCACTGCCATCCTCATCACAATTCGCTTGAATGCACGGAAAGGCAAAGGTGCCGCCATCCGCTCACAGGAGGTTACGTTTCAATAATCGCTATTTGCGGTTAACGTTACGGGTCAACGCGGGTTTTGTGATACCTCGGGGCCTCACGGAGCGATCGTGTGAACGAGGCCCTGCTATTTAGACAGGGGGGGGGGGGACATTACACGCGATCGAACACAAACGATTTGCTCTCTGTGACAGTTAACCTGTGCAAAGGTGGTAGAGCATGGGCAAAAATAGAATCAAACAAAAAAATGAACAACTCACCTACGCACCTCACACAAGTTGTTTATTGATTGGTGTGGTTGCAATGTAACAAACGCTCAAAAGGAGCGAGCGAGAGAAAGTATGGTTGACTTTAAAACTAAACATCGGTGAGTTAATTACAAAACAATAGACAGCAGTTAGTGTACAAAAATGTTGAGGTTGACAAGCGGATGTTTACAAAACACGCGAGAAATGTGTGTCTTTTGCGTTGCATCGTACAGCGCCTCCTCTATTGCTAACCGTGCACGTTTAGAAGAATGTTTAACAACTAAGCATAGCAACACGCTAGGGTCAAACGTGACTTTACCTGTAAGGCAAGCCGACCTTAAGTTTGGCTTAAGAACTGTCCCTGTTATACTGTCATTGAGGTACATTCCCCAGGTCATCAGATTCGTGACATATAAAATAAGTCTCGCACATTATTTGGGCGAGTAATGTAATGTTTCAAATCCCATTACAAGAAAAGAATCCAGGACGCATCTTCTTTTTTTTTAGCCTACCGACCTCTTAAGGTCACGCCTGCTATTTCTGGCTTACTAGACTCATTGAAAGCGCAACGTTGGATAGTCAGTCCTCACTACGGGAGAACGGTCCGGATGAGATTTGAATCCCGGTCCTGCCATGTGAAGACCAGTGCCGCTTTCGCCTCGGCCACCGGACCGACCCTCCAGGGCTCCGGATATCGCCATTGAACGATCATTGAAGAATCTCCAGAGATCGTTCATGGTCATACCGGACCATGCTCCAAGGTTCCCTGGAAGTCTGAGTCCTCGTCAACTTCCATGAACAGTTTTTGATATTTATATTCCAACAGCCGACAGCAGCTTCCGATGCCATAAAGCATTTTCGCGCTATCGTGATTTGTCGATAACGGCCAGCCAGTTACCAGACAAATATTAATTCCCCGTGCATACTACCGCGATATCGAATAATGCAATAATGATTTCAACGGAAAGTTACATCACCTTACCCCAGCAACGAAAGCATGCTCGCGTTCTAGCAGGGCACGCAACCGAGAACACTTCGCCAAAGATTACTTCAACTTCAACTGCTTTCCTCGTTACCGGCGCCACTAGAGCCCTGAGTTGCAGTTCCCAGTATCGAGTGAAAAACTTTTGCTCTGTTGTCTCGCGCTCGAAAACGTCGGAAAATTGGATTGGAAGCGAACATCCGTTTTTTTTTTGTTTCTTAGCGACGAACGCACGCGTCCGCGTAGATGCTTTTCGTTGAAACTGTTTTCCACTTTTATTCGCCCCGTCCGCATCCGACAAAGTACGGATGGCGCCGCAAGTGGACCACTACTTCTGCATGGTAGTACGGGAAGATTCTGTAAAATAAACGTTCCCGTTCGCACAAACAGCATGTTATTATAGCTTACTTGGCCAATAAACAAACCTCCTTACCTCGGGGGGACTGGGACCAACCTTCCAAACACATCATCGTTTTCTTCCATCGTACGTTACTCTCGGTGCACTCTTTCTTCCGCAGTCGGTCGAAATCATCCTACGAATTAGTGCAAGGACACACACACACATACGCTGGATTGAAATGCCGAACGCCAAAAAGTACAAAGTTACGGGCGGCACCAACGTGCAAGATTTCGTACGAGTGAAATGTATACATATTCCCGCGCGCTGAAAATATTCACCTCCAGCAGCCCAGCGACATCCGGAATTGCTGGTGCCATTTCTCACCATTCCTCAATCGGTTGGCGGCTACGAACCGGGGGGACTGGAAGAAGGCGGTTAGCACAATTGTCCCGCGGCGAAGATTATTGTTTTATTTTAACGATCCTGGGCGCGTTTGTTTACCGAACTGTTATAAACATCCATAAAATATTATTGCTTTGCCGTTGGTCTGCGAACACATAAACACACACACCATACATACTCGCGGGGGCAACATACCACCGACCCACGTTTGGCCGATGAGCAACACATTGACAGCTTGACACGATTTTTTTGTTTTTCTGCTGCAGTGTTGAAAGACGATGTGTGGTGAGCGGAAGGCGAGTGAGCTGTAAGTAAGCTACCCCTAAACCGATCCGACGGTGGATTATTTTTCTCTCACGCGTGGTGGATGCTCTAACAGGGCGAAAGAGAGCACACGGTGGAGTCACGGAGCTCCAAAAGATTCTGTGGTCTGTGTGCGGTGTGCTGTTGCGTCCCGGTGTGGAACACCATGTGAGCTAAATATACCTATCGGAAACGCAAGTATCCCAAATCTCTGGTGCGATTTGGTTGAAACAAACCATCTGATACAGCAGCAGCAGCACAGAAAGAGGCTTGGGCGACACGAACGTACAAAGGGAAAGATGCTAACTGTGGACACCCGATATTTCAGGTGACAGTGCTGTGTAATGCTGTGATCTTGTCTTTTGGGAATGAATACAACTGCAATATATGTCAGCTAACTGGTATGGAAGCTGTAAAACCGGTTCAGGCTAGTTCGTTTGAACTTTTGAAATTCTGGCAATAACTGGCTTTGGAAGTAAAGCGTTGGTAACGCCATCGTACGTCTTATACTCTTATGAATCCTCTTATTCTTATTTGTTTTATGCAAAGTTTGAGTAATCTAGGATGATTAATGTTGCAAAAGATATATTTATAGCCGATATCTGTGAAATCATGAAGGTTAATGCCGCAAGACAATGTAGTACTAAATAGAAGAAGATGCGGATCAAGAGCTGCCCAACCTTCAAGCTATTGTGAAGCTAAGAAGACAGCTAAGCAGAACGAGTAAACTAATCCCGATGTAATGTCAGTCATTTAAATTTTGTTAGACCCGATTACAAGCTACCTGATTCTACCACTTTATCTTAAGCAGGTCCAAAATGACTCGAACATTACGAGCTCATCATAAAAACTCGGAAGGCTGACATGTCACATCAAAGGTTTCAAATCTTTGAATTTGGTGAAGTTATCCAGGTAATGGGGCTTTACGTTTATAACGAGCATTTCTTACGACAAGCTGAATAGCAGTATATCCAGTAGCAATCAAATACCTAGAAGCAATGTCTATGGTCCCGATATCCATATAAGGGACAGAATGTCCAGTTATGGGTATACTAAGTCAAAGAAACCAGAAATGGCATGTCAAGAACTCTCGCGGTTTTAGTACCTAAAGAAGAAGTTCCTGGTCGTCAGTTGTCTGAAGTCGGTATCAGCTTCAACTATTCTAGCTAGTGTTCATATACTTACATGTACCGCTGATAAATGATGATTATGTTGATGGTGCTGTTGATGGTGAGGATGATGTTGAAGATGAGGCGACTGCTGTTGTTGTTGATGATGAAGGTGGTGACTTTGCTGTTGCTGCTGCTGCTGTTGTTGTTGTTGCTGCTGATGCTGGTGATGATGATGCGGATGATGAAGTTGATGGTGGTTTGGATGATGTGTATTCAAGGTAGTACCGCCACCGGTACTACTGCTGGTATTGCTGGCAGTACTGTTGTTGCTACTGCTCCTGTTAGTCCCGCTGATACCGTTCGTGGTGTTGCCGGTTGGACCGACGGTACCGTTCGCAGCACTGCTACCGTTCACGTTTCGACGTGGCGGACCATTCGCAATAATGGCGGCAATGCTGAGATTATTTTGTGAACAGATGTTGCTATGGTTTTTGCTACTGCTGTTCATACTGATGCTACTGTTTCCACTAGCCGGCACATTACTACTGCTGCTGTTTCGATTGTTGCTGTTGGCAACCCTAACGCTGCTGCTGCTACTATTACCACTGCTGCTGCTGTTACTGCTGCTGCTGCTGCTGCTGCTGCTGCTACTGTTATTACTATTGCTACTCCGACTGTTAGCGTTACCCCCGGGCGTTACGTTCACACTGTTCGTCTGCCCATTGCCTGCGGGCATCGTGCCAATCGTGCCCGTATCACCGTTGACACCGTTAGTGGCGCTAGTAGTGCTAGCATTACCGACCACACCACCTTCCAAACCACCGGGCGCCGTTGCGCCGGATGGCAGCACACTCCCCCCATTACTAACCACATGATGGTTGTGATGGGCATGGTGGTGTACCGATGCGAATGGTTGCTGCTGCTGCTGCTGTTGCTGCTGTGGCGAATGTTGTTGCTGCTGTTGCTGCGGCTGGTGACTGCTGGTGTGGTTCCGACTGCTATGATGATGCGGATGCAGGTGATTATGGTTGTGCAGCCCATGATTATGGTGACCGTGGCTGTTGTGGAGATGATTGTGATGATTGGTCCCGGCACCGGGGGTACCACCGTTCGTCGGCATCAAACCCATATCGCCACCGGTGCCACGTGTCGCAGCGACGCCGCCCACACCTCCACCAACCGCACTGGTGCCGGTCGGGCTGGAGTTGTGTAGCATAACGCCTTCCCCGTTCGGGGTGCGTTCAGCAGCGGTTCCTCCACCGACTCCACCTCCCGGTGGTCCCACTACACCATGGTGTAGATGGTGTTGCTGCTGCTGCAGATGATGCAGCTGATGGTGAGCACTGTTGACCGACGACCAGTCGCCACCGTTCGCGTTGCTTACCAATGCTCCACCGACGACTCCACCCGCACCGGTGGTGGCGCCACCGGTAGCGGCGGTTGCGGAATGGTTCTCACTATTATTTATGCTGTTGTTGTTCTTGTTCGTCACCACCGGCACACCACCGCTGAGGGATTTATCCGCCAGCTTCGACGGCGTGGTGTCGATTATCTTCGGTGGCTTCTCCTCCGGCACCATCACAGTTGTCAGTTCCACGATCGATGACAAACGCTTCTCATTGCGCTTGTTGGCGACCTTTATCGCAAACTGCAACAGGGGGACGGCGGGGGAAAGAGGAAGAACAAGAGAAATGGCGGTTAGTGTCGTGTATACGGCATGCTATCGTCAGGACAGACCGACCCGGGAAAGGGTGCTATCGACGACAGATCTACACCGGTGTCGGCAACAACCAGAACCTACCTCAATATCCTCGTACGTCTTGAACGCGAGAATCGCGAACCCATCGATAATGTCCTCCTCGAGCACGGGCGACGGTTCCTTCTCCTTGCGCTTCCGCCGGACGGGTGGCCGGTGCGGTTTCTCCCGACTGACCGGCCCACTGTCGTCGTCCGCACTGTCGTCCGGATCTCGGTTCCCGGTACCGTCCGCGGCCGCATCCTTGTCCCGTTCGGCGATCATACGTTGGGCGCGCTCCCGTCGTTTGTTGCGCTGCTTGCACTGCTTCACATGTATCTCCATCGCTGGCTCGTCGTTTCAACCCCGGCGACACTGCATTCTAGATGCTTTGGTGGGTGTGTTGTGTTTGGGTGGGTTCGCGCACGACACCAACAGACACTGTGACGGCGCACCGTGTCACTTGCGGTTGTGCTGGGTGGTGGTGGTGGCGGCGGATCGCCACCGAACGCCCTCGGCGAGGTACGGTGTGGCGGCTGACAAGCGGCCGTTTTGCCGACCGGTCAGCAAAGCTATCGGCCAAGAAGGTGGCGACGGTGCCACGTGTATTGCAGCAGCCACAGGGACGACCCGTCGTACGTTTCAGTTGTGCTGGGACACACCACAGCAACAACGACGACGGCGGCGGCGGCGGCAACAGCGGCGACGGCGAGGACGACTGGCGGCAGTCCAACAACCGCACGCACATAGGTACCCGCGCCGCGTGCGTACACACACACACACTCACACGAACCGCGTTACACTAGCCGCGAAACGGAACCGGAACCGGAAACGAAACGGAAGCAGGCGCGCCGCGACCACCGGGACATACGCGCGGATCGATAGCGCGGATAGGAAAACCGAAAACCACGCGAAAACACCCGAACGCGAAAGCGACCGAAAAAAACGAAACAGAAAAAAAGCACAAACTTTTTACGACGACCAACACGTTTTCTTAGAGACTTTTCTTGGTAGCACACTGCCTTCTTTTTTCTTCTGTGAACTGCTTCTCTCTTTTTTTTTATTTCTTCGCTCCTTTTCACTGATGCTCACTCTGCATTTCGACGCACATTTTTTATGCACAAATCAAACACACACACACGCGCGCGCGCAGGCACACAGCGCCCCGATACAGTCATGGAACGTGTCTGGGGCCTTCCTGCGTCTAGTCAGGGGATATATTCGCCTTCCGTGTTATTTATTTTAATTTATTCCTTTCCTGGCTGGAGAGACAGGCACGCTGCAGAATAGAAGGACACACCTGCGCACACAGCTTCACTGCACGTGCACAGTGGTGTGTGGTAACGGGGATCAGTAAGATATCGAACAGGCTACGTTTGTTAAGAGAAAGACGCACACCACACTGTCAGGATGTATTGTGTAGTGACAGCTGTTACAGCAGAAGAGCCTGCTGTTGCTGCTGCTGCTGCTGCTAAGGCCCAGCGTGTTTTTCTTTCTTTTTGTTGGCTCTCGCTCTGCCTACACCTCACTACATCCAACAAATACACATTCCCACACGGGCACACAAGCGCACGCTCGCGCACACAAACACGCACACTTACACCGAACTGTGTAACGATAAGAGCTATAGCGGATTCGTTGGAGAAAACACTTTCCACCGAGCCAAGGATGCGCGCACTGCACACACTCGCACGCAAGTATCACTCCTGACGAGTCACACACGCAAGATGGATGTGTTGGGTTGATTGAGGTGGTGGTGCTGATGTCCCGTCCGTCGGTGTGTCGGTGTGGCGCAACATCTTTCCTTCGGCTTGCAAAGAACTGTTGTTGTGTGCACTACTGTACATTGATGACGGGATGAGATGATACTCCAGTCGCAAGGATATAACATTTGCATTTTTGTTAGACACAACACACACACACATGAGCGCCGGGTCACTAACACAGCAGTGGGGCGGATTGTGTAGGCAGAATGATTAGCACCAACACCACCTGCCTGTGGCGAATCGGTGCGGTAAAAGCAGACGAAGCACAACAACGCCGGGACGGAAGAGAGAAGAGGAGCAAATAAACAAACAAGCGTCCGCAATCCACCCACACACACACAAGTTTGGTCGCGCATCTCACAGACACATACACACACACACACCTATCCAACCACGAGATCGTCAGGAAAACCCCTTATTGGAGATTGCGCAACACAACGTTGCTACAGGCACTTGCCGACAAACGCGGATACTTGCCCACGACTTTTCACGTATCTCGAATACTAACTTTGTTTTTACTTCCATATTATGTGATTGAATTATAATTTACGTTTACTCCAATGAATTTTCGAAAAAGAAATTTCATTGTTGATTTTTATGAAAATTGTATAATTTACATTTTCAGTGGGAAGTCATCCTAAGATGGAATTCTTTGAGCTCTACACAGGGGCAGTATAAGCGAACTAAGCAGATACTTGGGGCCCCGAGTTTTAAAAGAGTCGCAAGGGGTATCTTCCTGCAGTTCTTGGGAGCCCGAACTCGATAAGGGGCCTCTTGTGTAATGTCGCTACTTGGCCTCTGACGCTGTCAGCAAATTTGACGTGTTAGGAACCTCCAACTTTTATTCTGCTAAGGGCCTCCAAACGGTTCGCTCCACCACTAGTTGCACATGATGTTTGCACTCACACAATCCCTAAATCAGCAGTTTTTTTTTATATATTTTTCATTCCTGTTCTGATCTCACTAAGCTGTAAATTTTACTACAGCCCTTATTGGACGGGAAATTTTTTCATCAATTGCTGCTGGGAAATTTTCTGTCTTACAACGATCAAGTGAAATGTTCGGTAGAAAAAAAAATCCTTTTACTCAAGTAGTAGCTTATTTTTACTGAAATTATAATATCCTGCCGACTCAATAACCTGCGAATGATGAAGCATGTGATTTCTTTTCTTATTTACCATCAATCGAGGATAAAAATAACACCGAAATTTAACAGATGTTTAAGAACTAAATCAAAATCAGAATTATATATGTATGTATGATATCGGATTTACAGACCGGCATTTATCTGTCGAACCCGTTGTTTCGTCAAATAATCCCGAAGTCTTTTTGCATTGGACACCGAATCTTAGCAAATGCCATCAGCAAATATGCACAATGACTGGAAGGATCATCAAAACTCCACATGAAAGTTGCGAGAGATGTTTCAAGCCTCGGTATCAACAGTAGTACTAGCTTCAAGAAAATAAAAAATAACTCCTACCTAACCTTCGACATCCGTTCCGAGGGCCCTTCACACGACAGGACCGGGGTTCAAATCTCAACTGCTTTACTACGGGCAAAATAAAGTCACAGAGAGCCAGAAATGGCAGATCGAGACCTCTCGAGGTTGCAGTACCAAGGAATAAGAAGAATATAAAACTAATCAACTTTTCCTATAATTTTCACCCTTATTTCGAATAACTGGATATTTTTATCTCCGCACAATGCTACTTTTGGAAATGGTTTTAACTCAAGTGTTTAGGTCAAGTGTACTGTCAAATTTTAAAATCCGAATCCGCAAAATTTGAGTACCGCGTAAATCGGGAACTGACTGTACACATATTGTTGCCAAAAAACTCTTAAGCAACACACACACACACAAATCCATCCCCGTTACAATGCGCGATGTACATCGGTGTATGTGTACCAACCACCAACACTTTGCCAGCAAGTGTGTGTGTGCATATCTGAGTATCAAGTATGTTGTATTTGTTCCTCCTGCACTATTGTTTCCTATGCTCGTGCCATACAGACTCCGTTATCCTTAGGTCCCTCCTCTCTCACACTCAACCAATCTCACACAGCATTAGGCGACCACACGCAGCAAAGAAAATCACAGCGCAGACATCCGCGTGACTGTGTGTGTGTGTGTGTTCAGGTGGTTTTCTGTACGTGCGCCTGTACCAATACTGTGCGCCACACACCAGCCGTGCGCACACGTGCGCACATTTACACAAGAAAAAAAACTCAACGCAAACAACACAACAAAAAAACCGTCGCCCGAATGAGACACGTCAATAATTACATGGTCAGAGCGGGCTTTACACAAAGCGTCACGGTGAATTCATACACGCACACAGTGAGTTCAAGTGCCGCCGTTTGGTGAAGAAATTGCCACTTCTCCACCTCCCCCCAAAACAACAACAGAAAACCGAACAAATTGCTCATGTGCTGTTTGCTGACCGAATCGTGAGGAAAATCGCGATAATATTTTTCCCTTTGCAACAAACACAGCATACCACACACTGACAAAGAAAACACTCACACACACATGAACACATCGCGGGTCTAACCGACAGTCAAGTCCCAACCGAGCAGAAGGGAGTGAGAAAAAACAACAATCGGTCTGACTGCGGGTCTGCAAACATGGAAAACCGGGGTAGGAAAAACGCACGCGTTTTGCCCGTCCAGCAACGTTGGATTGGCCGTCACTTGCACTCACTCAACACACACACATGCATAAACACACGCACGCGATCTCACTCTCTCATGTTGCGCTGTACGGCCCATACACTCACGCTCGCCCGTATGACGTTTGTCCCGTTCGCACACTTGCCGCTGTACGCGTGCTGTCAAAACATTCTGTGTTCCGTCTCTTTCCTCTGTGCCCACACCCGCAGTTCGGCAGCAGTCTATTTTGACAGTTCATGAGCGTGAGTGACGGCGGCGGCGACATTCAACTCCCGAAACTGATGACACAAACGCAAACACAACACTCGTTTTTGTTGTTGTACGTTGCACGCACGTTTGCAGCTCGGTCGAGTGTGCGTGCCGATGTGGTGTGTGTGTTTATGTGCGCACATCACTCACTCACTCACTCACTCTCTCTCTCTTTCTTTCACACGGTCCCAACAACATCGACTGTGCGCACACCATCTGTGGTTGTTTGTGGTTGTTTTCCTAGCGTAACGCACATCCATAAACGATTGTATGTATGCCGAAACGAACCAACACAAACACGGGACGGTCTTGTTTTCGCAAGTATGTTGCTGGCTCGATTGCACTGCCGGTCGATCACCGAATCGTTTGGTGGTGGTAGTGGTAATGGTGATGGTGATGGTGATGGTGATGGTGATGATGATGATGCTGATGCGAACCCGAGTGGCGTACGCAATCGATTATTCGCAGAAAGTTTGGCGAACCGCTCGGCCGCGTGTATGTTGTTTACGTTCGTCATGTGCTACCGACTGGCGCCATTGTTTTATTCGTTCACAGCACCATTTGTCTCATCTGTAATAAAGATATGAAAAATTACACAGAACTATTAGAATTTTGCAAAGGTAGAACGAATTGTAAATTGGCTAAAGCGATTTTGACTTGAGCATCTCCTCCACACATGTCCATTAAACTAGACAGGACACCGGATGGCTAATGTAACATGCGGTATTCAGTTTAGGTTCGTTTGCGATGCCGATCTTCACACAACAGGACCAGGAATCGAATCCTGGACGCAGTAACGGGTAATATCAAGTCAAGGAAACCAGAAGTAACAGGCCCATGATTGAACATCTCATACAATCTCTTTTAACTGACAACGCTTCGGCTGACAGTTGCTTGCTTCAAATCCGTTTTTCAGTTTACGTTAATGGTGATTGTTAAGGATTGAGTGGAACGATCCGTGGGCTGAGGCCAAAGTGCTGCTGGTTTTTATACAGCAGCATTAGATATCAAATCCCATTCGGACCGTGTCCCCGTACGTAGAATTATCCAGCTACTCCATAACGTTAGCTATCGTAACTCAAGTCTATTTTATTTATTCATCAAGAACGGCCTGGCCGTATTGTAATTGTATTGTAACTCAAGTCTAGGAAGCAAGCAAATGTCAGGCCGACACCTCTCGAAGTTATAATTTTCATAACGTACATAGGTTTAAACATTCGTTTAAATATTCAAATCGTTTGTAAGCCATTTCTCACCTACTTCCAGTCAAATCTCATGACGGCCAAGGGTGCAACGAACAACCCGAGACGTAAAAAGTCAAGGTAAAGATAATAAATCCAACAGCTTACGCTAAATAACGTCGCCATAAATATGTAAAGATACTAATGATACTTCAATCTGAGCATAGTTATCCAGCAATATGGTGGCAATAAATAGGTCATTGCGAAATCGTCCAAGCAACTTCATTTCACATCTCTGCTTTGTGTTACACCATTCCACGATACCTTAGCACAGGAAATGTACGGGTATTTATTTTTTGTTTTTTCGTAATGACAACTTTAACATTTGTGTACTCCACCATCAACAACACTAATAATCTCGGCGCATTAAAAGTCATCACCACCCCCCTCGATTCTGACGTTGAAGTAGCGAAACCCCATCCAGGAGGCACAGGCGAATATGGTCAGCGGGAGGTATAAAACAACAACAGCAAATGTACTATATGCACCACGACGACGAGACGGTAAAGGATGCGCGAAACCTACCACCGACGAATATATTGACCGGTCAATGAACGCCACAATTGCCCTATGGAGGCGAACTGTGTTCCGCGCGGTTCGGCAAGGCAACTGAACTTGAAGGGTATGTGTGTGTGTGTGTGTGTATGTGTGCTGAGCGAGAACATCGAGGTTTGCGCCTCTCTCTATGGTTGGAGAAGCGAGATGGTCCATCAAATTGACTTCTCTGCCTTGATTCCTCATACCCACAGCTTCCTTTCATAATACATTCACCAATACCAATGATATAGCCGCCGACACATACACACACAAACACGCACATAGAAATACTGGGATATAAAAAGGAAGGAAATATGCTTGAGTAGCAGAAAAAAAACCTCCCAAGCCGAGAAAAATCCCTTTTGGCTCAATATCTACCGAGCTCACCCCAAGCTCTTCAAGGTTTGCTCCAAAAACGGCGATCTTCATCCCCGGACTGGTTCTAGAGCGTGACTTCGCTCCCCAGTTGGTTGTTCTACTGGCTGCTGCCGAGATTCGGGGTGGGGTAGGGGGGGGGGGGGTGGTTAGGGGTGGTCGGCTGAGCGGTTCTGTTTCATTCGCTCATCCGACGTACGTCATCGTCTGCGAGTGCGAGACATCCATCGGCCAAACAACGAACGCCTCCTGCCCCTACTGTTCGGAATGCCCTTTTAAGCGATCGTTCCTTCGCTCCGCATGAATTGCCCGCGGGGAGCCAATCCGTTGTCTGCGCGCCATCCGACCACCAAAGAGCAACTCCATGTCAGGCTCGTCCTCCCCAGTTCCTAACCTAACTCTCACCGACTCACGTCCAATGAGGCCACTTCCCCAACGAGAATCCGCCGATCCCACAGGGCTCCGGCGATGTTGCGGTCGGTTGATCGCATTCCGCTTCGGTTGACAAGGTTATAGTGAAGCTCGCTTTCTCGCTGTTTCTCTCTACTGTTGATGCCTTGATGGTGATGGTCGACGGTATATATCCGCTAAAGCAAACGCACCATCAAAGAAAAACCAATAGAACCCATCCACCACAACCATCGCCCTACAACATCATCATCATCATCCCCATTATCGCCCTTAATCGGTGAACTCATCCAGCAAACTTAAAGGCTTGCGTGTTGCGCGCGGCTCACAGCTCGATCAAGTGTACGGTCAGACTCTGCGTTCCTCATGTTGGTCTCTCTGGGCTGCTGCTGCTACTCTCTTAGTAATTATTTTCGTCTCCACTTCTCGCGAGGGCTTTTACATCCGCGCGCGCGAATCAGCAGGATCTACCAGGTTCGTCGTCGAGACGAGAGACATGCTGCTGCTAACACACTCACCTGCTGTGTTGCTACCTTCTTTTATTTCCGTTCGCCAACACGTTCATCACCGTTTTGCAACTCATTCTTCGTCCTCCTCTTAGCGCATTGTTAGAATTCTTCGATCGTTGAGTTTGGGAATTTGGTTTTGCTGAGCAGATTTTGGGTTGTATCTTACAGGCCATTAATTCCTACCCGTTGACTAATGAAGTTCGGAATGTGATCATAGAATCTTGCGAACTGGAGATCTAGCAGCTGGAAGCACTATGATTCAATGCTGAATTAAGATAGCCTTTGACGTAGGTCCCAAGAACTATTATGTAAGTATATCAATAGTGCCAAACTTCTAAGATTTTAGAACGCATGTGATTTTGGATCAGAGTAGAGCTATTTGCATCACGGTGAGCGTATTGCAAGGATTGTGCGACCTCCTATTGCGATTCTCCTATAGCCACCCCATAACTTCCTACTGCGCACACACACACACACACAAAAACACTAGAAAAGAAAACGAAAAGTTGTCCCGCATAGAGAGGAAGAAGAAAACGCTACAACAACAAAAAAACAGGAGAAACCCAAGGGATAAGGTGCCGAGAAGTCACGGTATGTGCGCCTGCGTGCCGTTTGGCCAAACTCTTTCAACCAACCAGAGACACATACCCACACATACACACATTTAGATACAAACTGTGTGTTCCAGGCGGTTGGAGAGCGTCAGGAATGATAATTTCATTTGCATACTGACGAGCGTGGTGTACGGCGACGAGCCTGGCAGCGCTCCAGGTTATATGTTTGTCCATCCATTTCTTCCCTTCCCACTGTGAGTCGTCGTTTACAGAGGAGAGAGAGATGATGCAAGTGCATCCAAAAGCACACGAATGTTTTGTTTTCTTCGCTTTTTTTAACCTTTGTCGGCCAGAAGCAACTGAGAGTACATTAGCAACATCGTTGTGCTAGCCGAGGGAGAAACAACGTGCGCATGGTGTGTTCCCGCTTAAGGAAACGTGAGCATACGCGGTGTACAGGTGGGTTGAAGGATAAAGGATGACTACACACTATGTCTGTTCCCAGCATCAGATGTATCGATTCGACACACAGCGTGTGTTAAGATGTATCTTACCGGAATCGAGTCTGAATGTGACTTCCGGAACAATGAGCAGCACATGCAGGGAATAGGAAATCCTGGATTGACGCCACTGCGAGGTATGTCTCTGTCGCTTAAAGTTAAAGCTTACCCCGCTTAAAATGCCACGAAGCCAGCGCCGGTATTCAACGGTCCGAACCTTATCCCCATATTCTATTGCAAGTGGTAAAAGCAAATCAAGCATAGCCAGAACTGGAAGAACGAGAACTTTAGAGGTAGTAGTTCCAAAGAAGAAGACATATTAAGATAGAGATTTGTTTACTAATTTTAAAAACAAGAGCAGTTAAATATCAACATCTGTGTCTTTTTACATGTTAAAAAACTAAGACATGTTTATTGTTATAGTTTAGCGATCAGAAGATCCAATTCAGAAGTAATATCCATCTACCAACGGGCTGTAGGGGCGATAACGGCGCCGGTCTTCATACGGCAGGACCGAGGTTTAAATCCCATCCAGGATCGTTCCCCCGTAGTGAGGACTGACTATCCCACAACGTGCGATCATTAAGTCTAGTAAGCCGGAAATGGAAGGCATGACCTAAGAGGTCGTTCGGCCAAAAAGATCCATCTACGTAATAGGTATTGCGTATAGCGGTAAAGGCACCGGGTTTTACATCAACAGAATCCGAAAGGTTTCCTCTCAGCAAGAACAACTATTCGAAGCTGCGTGACATATATAAGTCTAATAAGTCATTATACAGGTAGGTGATTCCACCTTTGAAGTCGTTTGAAACTTCACCAATCTCGAATCAAGAGTCAACATCACCAACAATATTGATCTTGAGATACTCTCATGGGTATTGGTTTGTCAACCGGTCATACTAAAGTCTAAGGAAACTTCTCCTCTCAAAGTAAACTGTCATGATGGACGAAGCTGTTTAAAATATGTATATCTCATCCTATCCACCTCCTCGTACGCAGGACTGATTATTCGGCTATGTGTAAAATCAAGCCGGGAAAAGCCAGAAATGGCAAGCCAAAGGACCTCCCGAGGTTGTAGAGCCACGTGAGAAGAAGAAGAAAAGATCTGATGTGTTGAAGACCAATGCAGCGGCTCAAAGTCTTTATAAACTAGATGTAATAAAAAAGTCGATGAATTATTTTGTTTAAGTATTAAAAAATTCCACGCAAATTAATTGCGATTACTTTGTATCTATCTCAGGATAGCTAAGGTAGCGAACAATCAAGCTAAGGAGATTACGCTCAAAACCACTGTCCATCTACTGGCCCAACTCAGGTAGGTAGGTAATATGCACTTTTACAGTGAAACAAAACCCGCCACTGACACTTGGGCTGTTAGATGTAAATAAAAACATGAGCTTAGTTTGACAGGCAGGCGTAGCGCAAGCCCGCTATCTCGGTTGGGTGATTAGATTTTCTCTCTCTCTCTCTCTCTCTCTCAAATCTGCCACCTTTAACAGATGCGAAGCAGATACAGATACAGAGCATGCGTGTGAGCGAGACGGCACGATAAAGTTGCACATGTAAAAGCGTGAAGCATGCGATAGACCTCCACTATTCAGGTCCATTAAAGCGTATATCGGTTGTGTGTGTATGTGTGTGTGTTTTCTGTTTCTAAGCGCCACCTGGTTAAAGCCAGCGTGTGCGATAAACAGCGTGTAGAGCGTGAGATAGCCCCTTGTGTACACACGCATACCAGTTCAAAATATGCGCTGGTCGCTACACTCGCTGTTCAACCGATGAGCAGATGTGTAAGGGTAGCGAAGTATTGAGGTGTAAATAAAGCAGTTTAGGCACTTTTTTTCCTTCGTTCAGTCACATGGAATTGGCCGCGTGTGCCTGACTGTGCGTATGTGTATGCGTATGATAGCGCAAGTGGAGTATTCTAAAGCTCTAATATCTACTCAGCTTCAACATATCGACCCTGTGTCTATTGGTATTATTAGTGAAGTTATTAGAGTAACCTCCGGGAAGTCCTCTGGATGCATGTCCGTATTTTACGGTTCAATATTTTAACCTCAAACATAGTATCCACTCAACATTCAGATTGTGCTGTAATCTTACAACTGTAAGATAAAATATCTCTCTCACTTAACGCGCTCTCTTTCTCTCTCTCGCTCGATCTGGGTCTCCTCGCTCTTCCCAAGAACGGCGCATAAACCGTCGGGACCATCAACCAGGAACAAAGGAAAACCCATCGTGCTGCTGCTGCTGCTGGTGCTGCTACACAACACCACTTGGATGTATCGACCAAAAGGGAAAGACCCCGAAAGCAATCTACCGACCAACACCAACACTAGCTCACCAGCCCTGGCAGAACCACCTCCCACCCTATTCCCTTTGCTGCCCTTCCCTGCAGCACACCGCCAGCCACCGGGATAGGTCCGGCCCCGGCTTAACGAAAACTACACACACAATCCGCAAACGCATCTGCGATTAAAAGAAAAAGCGGAGAAGAAGAGATGCAAGAGAAGCAAGAATGCAGCGAAACAGCACGCACGCACACCACAACACACGCACACACATACCGCGTCACGGTGGCCCATCGTACACACAAAAGGTTATTAACACTCGGGGTTTTTCACGTTGTACACGTCTCCCACCGTTCGCTTGCCTGTCGTCCCACAGCCTGAACCTAACAAACCAACACATACACATATACATTAGCTCGCACTGTGGGCTCTGCTGGTACGGACGTGGACCACACTGTGAAACTTGGTGGAAAATCTCGATCTCTCTCTCTCACACACACACATTCTCCCGCTCACTCGTTCATGCTGCTGTCACAAGCTCTGGTGTCGTTTTTCCTCAACTTAATGAAGATTTTCATTTTTTCTGTTTCTAGCTGTTCATCACTGATGGTGACTGAACTCCAACAACTTCGTGAAGCAATCTAACCACAGTGAATCGCCTAAAAAACGCATTTAACGCGAGTAGTGAGCACCAACAAGGGTAATGTGTGTTTACAACAACAATTGGCTTCTTCTTCTTCTTTCTTGGCCCTACAACCTCAAGAGGTCTCGGTCTGTCATTTATGGCTTGTGAAGACCGGCGCCGCTATCGCCTCGGCCACCGGACCGCCCCGTTCACAATTGGCAGCCGGAACAAAGATAATGCTGCGGGGACAGTCCCATGACCGATGCCGGTGGAAGCTGTGCACCGGGACCGATCATCAAATCCCATCCAGATGCCGTCTCCCGGCGAGGACAAAAAACCAGAAGTTAGCCAGAAATTGAGGCAACCCGTGTCCGCTCAACGGCTACCAAATGAAAAATGCTTAGGAATGCGAAGGAAAAATCACCACTTTTCACCACATTTTTTGGCCACTCAGGGGCAGTGTGTGCATCCCAGGACAGGGACAATAAGGAAATGTTTGCCAACAATTTTCTAACACATACTCCACCTTCGCTGGTACAACAGTATTGCAAGAAACCACGAAAAATGCACATTCAACCACTAAACCAACAAATCTTCACGATTCCGGATTTCGTGGGTGGATGGGTGGCCCGCGCACTTAAAAGGAAAGGAAAAGAAAGCGCACACAGAAGAGAAGAGACAGAAGAAAGATAAATATAAATAAACAATCAAACCCCATTTGATGGGTCTGTGGAGCTGCTTGTGGGCGCAGTTTTAAAATGCACCTCATCCACCGCTTGCCGTCCCATCCTACTCCCTGCCCCGCCTCCTCCAATGCATTATATGAGGGGTCGTAAAAGTAGAGAAGCTATATCTGTGTGTTCTCGCTGGAGCAGATCTGTTGTTTATGTTTTGGTTTTCTGTTGATTTATTTTCGATACCACAATAATACTGTGTCGATCTGGTTTTTTTTTATTATGCTAGGTTTACTTTTCTGTTTTTCGTTTCATTTACTGACGCTTTTTGTGTGTTTGTGTGCAGTTTTTGCATAATTAATTTCTGATTTATTGCATTGTTTATACTTTTAGGGGCTCTACAATCTAGGGGAGGTGTTGGTATGCCAATGCAGACTTTCCTGACTTAGTTTACCCGCAGCTAGATATTCAGTCTAGCGTACGGAGAGACGATTTTCTCGATATCTGGTCTTGCCGCGGCGCTGGTCTTCACACGACAGGACAGGGGGGGTTCAAATCCCATCCAGATTCGCTTCCCCGTAAGTAGGACTGACTAGTTTACTACGGGTAAAACTAAGTCACAGAAAGCAAGGTATATGGATGTAGAAGGTAGAGTTGTTTAGAGCAAATTGACATTTCTCGACCTGACATAACAGTTCCGTGGTGATCAAGGGGAAGGGTGTTGAGAAGAGTGACGGCAGCGTCGGAGGAGGCGCCGGTGGTGGTATCGCTTGCGATTTTTTGACGAAAAATGCAACCAAATATCGTCAATCGTCTGTGGAACAACATTTAATATGCGAAGATGACCCATAAATTAGTGAAATTGCTCAAGGGATTGAGAATCGAGGCTATTTGTTCATGTTTGTTGCCCCATACCATATGTTTTTGTAAACAAACTCTGACATAACTCGACTAAAATGTCGCCCTGTCAAATCGATAAAAATCCACCTTCTAAATACATACACCTTGACAGAAAGCCAGAAATGGCAGGGCGAGACATCTCAAGGCTCTAGTGCCAAAGAAGAAGAAGAAGAAGAAGAAGAAGAAGAAGGTCTTGCCGCGTGACGAGCCTCACCGCTATCGCCACGGCTGCCGGACTGACGCTACAAAATCAGATCAGGGATCGTTTGTGATTAAGAGCATCGGCAAAGAAATCAAAATTGTATGATAATAAGAAACTCTTAAAGTCATCAGAACATAGCTTTAGAGCAAATATATAATTAAAATTGATCTACATATAGCGTAAATGCATGTGACTTTGACATGTCAGCCCACCTTACGCCTCGATGAAATTTAAACAGCGAACAAAATTCTAGCTGGACATGACGTTAACGTTGACGAAATATTGGCTTAGCTTAACAATAATAATCGAAAATTTGCGCCGGTCTTCATACGGCAGGACCGGGGCTCAAATCTCATCCGAACTGTTTCCCTGTAATCAGCACTGACTATCCAACTGCGTGGTATCGTGGCAGGCATGATCTAAGAGGTCGTTAGTCCAAAGAAGAAGAAGAAGTAGCAGTAAATAAAAGACACAGCGGGTAAAACACGACATATTCTTCGAAAACTTCCTAAGTACTGTGACAATTAAAAAGGAAGCATAATAGGGCGGGCCTGAAGGTGGAGGCAACAAGGGGCGCTGGACTTCATACGGCAGGACCGGGGTTCAAACTACCCAATTACGTGGTATCTTTGAGTCTAGTAAGCCAGAAATGGCAGGCATGACATAAAGAGGTCGTTATGCCAAAGAAGAAGAAGTAGAATAGGCATGAGTCACACTGTAAATGGTCAAAAAAACACAAATTTAGAAAAAAAAAACTGGATTTCAGCAGCAACACAACGGACTCTAGAAGGCAGATGACATAAGCTTATATTTGCGATTCAGTCGTCAATTTTCGAATATGAGTAGAGAACAGTGAGTTCTTCTCTTCGGCTATCCTCTGCTTCGACAAAAACAAGAAGCGATACATCAGGACCGCTAATCAACTTCGATCCCGCAACAGTCTCCTGCGATTGACTATCCAGCCAGAGGTGCATTTAATAAAGGCAGAATAAAGGAAATCACAACAAGGGTATACCAAAACCTCCCAAGGTTACGAGTGGCAGCCCGAGAAGAGGAGTAAGAAAAAGAAATTGCATCTTCAAACCGTTGCAACATCCTCAAAATTAATTAGTTGCCTTCGTTCGTTCGCATCAAAATTTTTAGTTAATTAATATTATATGGAGCCCCCATAGCTTAAACTTTAATTTTATGTACCGAAAGAATTAACACAACCCTCAGCTCAGAGCATCTTTAGCATCATTAATTCGGCACACACATGCACACGCGCACGTATACACATTGTCTGATGCCCATGTGCAGTTTACACTGCAATCGAATTAGCATATTATTTGCACTTCGCGAGAGCCGCTTACGAATCTGACAGAGAGAGAGAGAGAGAGAGAGGTGCGTTTTTTATGATCTTCCACAAGATTAAAGCAGACCCGTTAAAGGCACTACTGGTACGGCGTCGTTGCCGATGCGTCATATGCACCTGTATCAACATCGTTCGGCCCGAAGTTCCCGGAGCTAGGTATGGTTTTCTACCTGCGAAACCCTGAAGCGTGCGCGCTGGTGGCAAGAGTATCGTCGGAATCCTTCTCTCTTGTCTGCAACAGCTGTGGTGAAGCAGATTTCTTTTTATTACTGCGTACGACAAGAGTTCTCAGATTTCGGCGGT
The DNA here is from genome assembly GCF_013141755.1 of Anopheles stephensi. NCBI lineage: Eukaryota > Metazoa > Arthropoda > Insecta > Diptera > Culicidae > Anopheles > Anopheles stephensi. The sequence continues at coordinate 16,125,457 of NC_050201.1, forward strand.
TTATGGATGGCAATGAATTCCATCCTTCCAAACGCGTTTGGTTCAATCGAGACATCATTGGCGTTCGATGTATTTTGCATCGAACGATCGAGGCAGACGATCGTTCTAACCTGCAGCATGCGGGCAAACGAACGAGGATACAGTATTTTCCAGGTCGTAAAACAAGCATCCATATGTTTAAACCAGTACGCAAGGGGCATAAGTTACCATTGCTCTCTGAAGCTTGAGGCAAAGAATGAGGCAAAAATGTTTTAAACAGCTGAATAATTGAAACAAAACAATCAGTCCTTTTGAAATAATGCTTCAGTAGTTACTTTTGTGTAGAATTTACTTTAACATCAGTTTAATCTTTAAGAAAAGTTTTGAGTCACCAAGAATAGAGCAACGCTGTCGGATGCTATGCTATACAATGTTGCAGTAATGTAATTCAAAGTGTGACACATTCCTTTTCCGCTTTCTCTCTGTTTTGTTCTCGCGATATCTCTCTCTCGCTTTTTGTCTCACTCTCTTTCTCTCCATATAGCAGGACATTTAAATTTGGAAAGTGCACAGGAGAAGCAGAAGGAAAGCAATTGGAAAAAAACTGCATCTCATATTACCCCGGAGTTGTAAAAGGGGGAGGATAGTTTCAAGGTTAGAGAAACTCTTGCAACGTGTGCACATGTGTGAGTGTTATGACGCTTTCGAGATGACTGCCCAACAAGCGATCCCTGGCTAGGCGCACAGGATAAACAATTGCGAAACGGGTAAGACCTAGCCCGCCGGGAGACGGACGGCACTTTATAGGGCACCCCCTTCTTGACGCCATTTTTCCGACTGTAAGGCCTAGATTATGTCATGGAATGTTCAACGCTTGGGGTGGGGTGTTTTTGCCCGTAACAAATCTAAAGTAATCAATATCCAACCGCTCGTCAGAACATCCGGCCGCTACACTCAAGGTCGACGCTAGGAGGATCCATCCATCAACATCGATGGCAGTTACGGAGAGCCTGTCAAAAAACGATTCACTTTCTACGGGTGACTCGCGCAAATCGCGCTCGTAACATTGTACAAAACTATTAAAAGGCTATGTTACACATTGGAATTCCACTGAACCTGAGCAAAAGACACGACCCATGGGGTTACGCCTAATGAGCGATAACAATAGCATCGACCACCCGTAACAACTGGAAACAACCGATAAGGCGAAAAGGTGAACACCACAGTTCACGCCAAGTGATGCTAACCGGGTAAGTGCAGGATTAATATAATCATCCGTAGTGAAGGAGTAAAAAAACGCCATCCACGGGTTTGTTTATATAAACAAACGGCCAGCAGCAGATGTGAGGTGATGGTGATGACGATTCCAGCGGCGGATGTGATGAGCGGGAGCGACACATCATGCAACAAACAACACTCAATGTGATTACAGATTATAGCCGTCCCGGTAGCAGCAGTAGCCGTTAAACTGTTTGGACTGTACGAGAGACAAGACAATCATCTACCGCTGCTACTCGGGACGGTGAGCCTGCAAAATGCCTACAGGCAAGATACGCTGAGCAAACTAGCGTTCCAACAATCTGCAGTACGATTTATCCAACTGCCATTTTGAACTCGGTTATTCGTCTTTCTTTCTCTATTGCCTTGACTCTACCAATCTCAGTCCTGTGTACAGGAAGGCGATCTGGGATGAGATTTGATCCCCGGTTCTGCCATCATTTCGCATTAAAACCTCAAAAAGTCCTGGTCTTTCCGTAGCTGGATAGTTATTCCGGTGTACAGGAGGATGCTCTGGATACGATTTAATACCTGCTACTCGCGCTCGAAAGCCAACTATTCCATTGACGTCTGTTTCATGGTTATCTGATTTTCTGTACGCGTAGAGTGTGTAAAACATATAGTAAAATCACCGCGAGTGGATTGTACTTTATAGTAAATCAATTCAGGCGAATCGTTACAATTCGCCTTAACTGACTTTCACTCGGTACCACGCAAAAAAACTTACACATGATAGAAATTAACCTTGCTATTCTCAGCACTTCAGCGATATTTCCACGAAAAAAGCATACGATGAAATCAGTTGTAGTAGATGTTTGTTTACGATGTAACGTGCAGCGGTTCTTAGAAGTGCGCCACATTTCGATTCATCTGATCTGATCTGTGACCGTTGTGATGAAGGGATAGCTGTACCGACTTTCGGAATCAACCATTGATCAGGTTAGGTCCAGGAACCGAATTAACAATTTTTGTGTGGTGTTTTCGTGTGTTCTGTCTAAAATTCTCTTAGCTCTCAATTTGAACAAAAACCCTTAAGGATTTAGTAAATTTATGAGACATAACATTTTGCAACTTTTTGACTTGGTCAACGAAGGAACTGTCAAAATGGTCCATCGGTTTCGGTTTATCTGCTTATGATTGCTTGACAATGACTAGGGGCGGCACGGGGTAGATACGACAGGGACCGGGGTTCAAATCCTATCCGGACTGCTTCCCCGTAATGAGGACTGACTATCCAACTACGTGGTATCATTAAGTCTAGTAAGCCAGAAATGACAGGCATACCCTAAGAGGTCGTTAGGCTAAGAAGAGAGAAAGATTGCTTTATTTGTTTGATAAAATCAAGATAAAATTATCAGATTTTTAGGCAAAGGTCATCATAGACCCCATTGCTGCAGCATCTCGCGCTCTTTTGAATTGAAGCGCCTCCACCTATCCACGTTACTCGTGAACTTGAGGGGTGATGAGAGCTTCCTTTTCAAATGTATCGCCTAGCAAGAAAGCTTCAACTCCAGCTGTGGTTCGCAATAAGAGTGGGGATAACATACATTCCGTTCCAGATTAATACATTTCTTTAGCACTGCATAGAACGACCGAAGAAGACACACATATGACGGGGCGCATTAATTGATTTGTCTTTCCCGCGGTGTAAATACTTTCGTTCGCACAAGAATTGGTGTTCTCTGCGAATCGGAGAAGATAGCTTCGTTGTAAGATACGACCACCAGGTACCGTGCCAGTGTCGGTGGTGATAATCAATAAACAGTGAAGGTAATGGTGGTATAAACTGACTTGTCCCGGGTGTCCTTCACTTCAGTACATCGCCCACCATAGTCGGCAGCGATCCCAAGGGTTGGTTTTGGGAATTTTTCTTGTTTTTTTTCACTGGGGCGAACACATGGAGCGCAATATTTGCTCAAGGGGGTTACATGTTACATGCATGCAGTAGCATTGCCGGAGTTGGTCATGTTAGTCCTCCCAACCGTGTCACATTGGACCAAGCATTTCTTTTGGACACCATCCAATCCGAGCAGATTGGGCACTGATGTGGGATACTTGCAAAAAAAAAACCGGGAACCGGCGGACCAGCAGACTGCTGGCCGTGCCCGTTTCTTCTATCCTCTTACAGCTTCTCCATCAGCAAGCATCCAGAGCACTGTGGTGTGTTGCAAGCAGCAATCTCTTCGCCGTAAAACCTGAACCTGGTTCTAGCCAACAATATACTCCCGACACGACCAACAGGCATTTTAACCGAACTGCGTGTAACTTTAACCTTACACAACGGCGGCTTTAAACGAACGTCAGCTTGTAAGCGCTCTTCCAGGTTGTGTGTTACCGAGATCCGCGCCAAATACATTCGCTGCATCGTCGCAAAATTGACTGGCAGTCCTGGGGTAGACCAGATCCAGCAGATTTTCGCCCGACGGCGGAAACGGTGTAACTATAACCTTAAACTAAAGAACAACTATGGCTATAAACGGACACTAGAGCTAATGGCAACTTACGGCAAGATTCGGGGTACGGCGTGGTGGCCGTGCTGGTGGTACTGCTCCTGCTTTGCTGCTTGCTATTGGTTGTGCGGTTACGGCTCTCGGGGTCTTGCATTTGGTTGGTAGGGTTGAGAGGGCTTTTTCGTTCCTTTTGCTGCCGCGTTCCTCGGTTCGCTTCTTCGTACGTTTTTGCTGTACATTGTGCGGGGCCCGGGGTGGTGGTTCAGTTGCTTGCTGACATGGCTTGATTGCTTGCGGGTTTTGCTTTGGTTCCATCGTTCCACTCGTTCCACGATACTTCTCTCTCCCCCCCCCCCCCCATATATCACCCCCACTTTTACACTACACTATCCCTCTCCGTACCTTAGCGAGACCTGGAGGTTTTGCAGAGACCGCTACACTACACCATTACCCCCACACCTTCTTCTTCCTCTTCCTCCCTTTTCCCGACTCTTGCGCACACACGTAGGTTCTACCGTTACCGGGACGACCTGCGGCGCCTCGACGACTCTTTTGCCAATTCTTCCGGCGCTGTATGCAAGCAGTGCTCGGGGGGTGCGAACGATTATGGCCCTTGCACACGGGGCTAGGAAGAGGTGTCGGGCAGCGGTTACGGATCGGGTTGTTCTGTCGATCGCACACACCGAGTGCGATTTGCATAACACACTTACACACACGTGTACAATTACGGGCACGTACACGAGCGCGAGCGCGCGCGCGCGCACATGCATGCAACAAAACCACGCACACACACCATCATGACACGGGACACGGGCACACGTAGGCACGCACGCACACACGCGCGGGGACACGGGCACGAATGGGGGAAAGCAAGAGAGGCGCGACAGTGCACGAACACCAGTGCGTCCACCAAACGCTGGCTTTTCTTTGGTTTCGATGATTATTTGGGTGAGCAAAATGGTTTTTCTTTTCGCTGAGTGGTTGATTGTTTCGCAGGACGCCGTTTTCGAGAGGCACGATGCTTCGGGGAGGGGGGAGGGACAGGAAGAAAGTGTGGCGAAGAACCTCACGACGGGGGGGACACACAAAACCAAGCACACAAACACTTCCTTCCTGCCTTTTGTTGTTGCCCACACACGATCTTACGTCACGGGACGGCACTTTACGGGAGATAAACAAGCGGCCAAGTTTTGCAAGACGGGATAATGGTGATACGTTGGTGCAGAAGTTGGATCGGGGAACTTCGGAACCAAACTCCAACTCCAACGACACTTTCTCTCACTCTCTCACATACCATCACACCACCGCAGGATTTTTGGGGGGATAAGCGAGAGCTTTATGAAAATCTTTCCTACTTTTCCTACCATATGAAAATCTAGCTAATCCAACAAACTTCTACTCTGGCGCCACGTTTGGGTTAAAGGGGGAAAAAGCAACACCCGGAGGCACAATTTTCCTAAATATTCCTATCCAGTTTAACAAAAAAAATGTTTCTTCCCAACTATAAACTGTTTTCCATGCATTTGTATCTGTGAATGTGTGTGTTTTATATTGTTCCTTCCGGCTGGCGTTATTAAAGGTTTTTCTTTTTGCACTCCTTCCACACGTACACACACACACTGAAGGAGAAGGTGTGCGCGTGCGCACACGCACACGGTGGTCGTTTGGAAAAAAGCAACGAAAAACGCTTTACCATACAACGCACACACACACATACGCACAGCGGTAACACAAACAAGAAGAAAAGCGCCGCGACTTTTCTGCACTGATTTTCCTCACACACATACACACACACTCACCCCCAGCTCTGGGTTTGCTCCAGGTCGCTTCCTTTTTTGAACCCCCCTACCTGCCTACCTACCCCCTCCCCCCAGCCCTCCAGCACCACCTTCATTGCCCTTTTCCACCTTCACATCCCATTCTAAAGCAATAACGAGGAAGGTAGGTGGGTGGCAGCAAGGGTGAAAATGGGAAAGCGGCGTTTAAAACGCATTATCTCCTGTTACCTGTGTGTGGTATCTCCAATTTTTCGAACGCAGCGAGGTTTTTCCCCGACTGGAAAATGTATTTTCCTTACTGACTTTTTACCAGTGAGCAATGTAAGCTAGCTTTTCGGGAAGATTAGCACGGTGTGTGTGTGTTGAGTGAAGGGTTTTTGCCTTTTTCTGCTCTCTCTCTCTCATTCTTTGATAGCGTGGAAAGGAATGGACAGGAATGGAACAGGGCGCCAGGGGTTGCGGTAGGGATCGTTTCCCGTACCTGTTTCCTTCTCGTTCTCTGCCGGGCGACATCCACCGGACATACTATCTCGCTTCCGCTCTAGCTGGCCATCTTCTGTCCCGCTTCCACTTTCCAGGAATGAAGCTTGACGGTAGCTCTCGCTTTCTTTCGCTCGCTTGTTCTTTCTCCTGTTCGCTCCACGTGCGAAGCGTACTGGGAAAAAGTGGGATGGCGGAGACCGAAGGTATATACTGCACCAAATTCCGCGGTGTGCGTGTGTGCTTTCTCGCTCGCTCTCTCTCTTTCTTTCCCTCTCGCTCTCGTTGACGCACGCGCGCGTACACAACGGTACGCTTCCCGTTTGTTCTCCCTCACGCTCACGCACTCTCGCATTGCCCCCCGACAAACACACACACACACACACGTACACGCACACAGACGAAACTTGAACCGTGATGCCAAAAAGGAAAAAAAAGAAAACCACCGTTCACCGTTTCACCATCAACACACGCACCCGTCGGTTTAACCGTCGTAACGCAACGCAACCAGCGGCCAACGAAAAATTACACTTTTCTTCCATACAGATTTGCTGTCACTGGATACGGTGAATGTGATTAATAGCATTTTTCCTGTGCAACCCGCATGAAAAAAAGGATCTAGCGGGCAACAACCTTCGTTTTCTTTGAATTCAGCACTCCGGGACAGTGTTGGTTGCTGTTGCTACTGTAGCTGCTGCTGCTGCTGCTGTTGCTGCTGCTGCTGCTGCTCCGTTGCTCTGCGCTACTGCTGCGCTCCAGTACGGTCGCTTACTGAACGGTCAGCCGTGGCTGCGTCGTTAGGTTGGCAGCAATGAAAACGCTGTGAGCGCCCGCTCAGCGCCACCGCAATCTCAAAAATCACACAGGTTTTTCGGTACGGGAGTGAGCGCCTATAATCAATTTCGAGCACACGCGCTGGCGGCTCGCTGCTGGAAAAGAATGGCGCGATCAATACGGCGAGAGAGCAGAACCGGTTAAATGGAGAGTGCGAGAGCGAGATGGGAAGCACGAACGCATACGAAATTGGGCGCGCGCGCATACGGCCAATGTACGTGCGCGAGGGAGTGCGAACGAGATGTATGTGCCCTTTTTAGCGGAGCGTGAGTGATTTTCGTTCTCACTCTGTCGCTCTCCCGCTCGTGAGCGCTTACGGTAGAACTCACCGAAAAATCTGATCTGAAAATTTAAATTCTTCGCTGGTGGTTCGATTCCGTCGACAGGCAGCTGCACCTGCGTTCAATGAAATCGCTGCACCAAATGCTTTTTCAGCTCTAGGTGGATTTTGATAAGTTTTAGTTCATGTTTTTTTTTGTATTTAAGTCACTTATGTTTTTTTTAAAATAAATCACAATACTTGTTCCGATCTGTAGTTTGATGGTTCATTTAATCGATTAAATAATGTACTTCAAAATGTGTTTTCTTATAAAAATGATTGAAAAATAAGTTTTTTTTAATTCGTTTGTAATGGCCTGGCCGTATTGCAAAAATGTTTATCTTGCGGGTGCATAAATAGTATTAAGCAAATATTTAAACTTGATAGATATTTTCTTGTTAGTAAAAGATTAATCTGGAAACCATACTTTAAATTAATCAGGCTCCTTCTTCTTCTTCTTCCTTGGCACTACAACCTCGAGAGATCTCGGCATGCCATTTCTGGCTTTCTGTGACTTAATTTTTCCCATAGTAAAGTAGTCAGCTTTACGAACGGGGAGGCGGTCTGGATGGGATTTGAACCCCGGCCCCGCCGTGTGAATCAGGCTGAGCATAACTTAAATTCTTCAACGTAGATTAATTCATACAAAAATCCCAATCACATTGTTCCAGGGACGAAAAAAGAGTTCCTATTTGAAATGGTACGTTATTCTTAAACACTAGGATCGTTATGAAAACTTCACACTAAAACACTAAAAGATTAATTTTTAACAGCATTGTAAAGCCTATAAAGAAAAAACACATTTAGTTGAAATGCATTATTGCACTCAACATTTCAGCGGCATTTTATGTTTAAAGGATGTCTAAAAGACACGAAAAATTTCCTTAAAATAATGATTATCATCTACAATATGCAATGGAAATGCCAACTTTAAGCTGAAAAAATATGTGACCATGGAGAATTTTTTTTAATTTGGTATAACATTGCTCATGCTATCACGGGTGACACATTAATATTGCTTGTTCGTAATAGGCCTATAGGTGGTAATTTTGGTTGGAATAATTCTGAAATTTCTCTGTTAATTTTTTTGTATCCCCTCCTTTTTGACAGAAAATCCCATGCTTCATGTGTGATCTCAGCGATGGAATGATTCTACTTCTCCAGAGTGACAGCAAGTAAATAGATGGTAACTTCTGTCAAATTGGTTTGACAGCAAAATTCCGGAATTATTCCAACCAAAATTACCACAATAAGTGGGATAATTGTTTGGTTTTCAAAATAAAGTATTGTTCAAAATTCAATTTATTTCAACCACCACCAAAGACCGAGCCCGAGATATGATAATTTTCTAAAATTGTTATTTTTGTGAGTTAATGATTCGCAGTTAATGACACACGGTGGTGACAATACGGCGTCAAATCGTAATAATAAATAAATAAATAAATAAATATTTAAATAAATAAATAAAAATTACATTGAATTAGTTTGAACGTGTTTTTTTTAATTGTATTGGTATAAACTCACAAAAGAATGATTTTTGTTTTCAATAAACAAGGCGAAAGTGTTTGTTTTTATGCGTTTGATGAATAAAAAAATATTTAACTATTTTTGTTATCCATGACTTAACATTAAGATGCATTTTTGGCTGTAACATTTCAAACTGCTACTATTATGAACACAATTGTGCCTTTGTAGTTAATTTTCATCGTTCCAACTGTGATTTCATTTCAAAATCGGTGTTGTTTAGTAGATTTTTTTCTACTTGGGGAAGATATGAAATTCAAGTAAAGTTAAATAAAATCTATTAAACCACAATCCTAACAGTTAATCTTTTTTTTCTGTGAGTTGTTCTAAGCAACAAAAAAAGTGCATACATATTTGAAGGCTTTGCGCTGTGAGGTTGCCTGAACAAAATTAATCTCCAAAATTTTTATTACAAAGAAAACAGTCTAAACCAACTTGGAGTATCGTTTATTTTAAACACTTCACATAATACCTCCTTTCGAATGTTTGCTGCCCTTGAGTGACAGTTGGGTTTGCTGGCGATATGTTGTGTTTTCCTCGTTTGTGTTCTCGGTTCGGGTATATGTTGTTGTTCGTTACAATGTGAAAAGTAGTGCTTTTCCATCTGCTCAGGTTGGCGGCTCTGCTGCTAAGCTGTTCTTGAGTCGATGTGTTTCTGTAGCGATACACGGGCGATACACGTCAACATATGATGAGAAAAATGAGAGCTTGAGCTTTGTTCTTATCTAAGAAACTTCAATCATTTAAATAAAAGACATTTTAAATAGACAGACAATTTGAAGAAGAAAACCTTCGCAAGTGTGTTAAACAACTGCCCAAATACCAATAAAAAATTTCTAACGTATCGAAGTGAAAGGAGATAAAACAAGAGAATAAAGTTGTAAAACTACCCCCGCTCGAAGTTTTCAACCGTCAATTCAAAAAAGCCCTTCTTCGCGCATCCACACAACCGCACAAACGTTCGGTTCGATATGACAGCGCACCACGTTCTCGCACACTGCTTTGTTTATTGACCTTCTGCCATGCAACGCGCGTCACATGTAAACACAGCTTCAAACGTCAGCTGGATGGATGCTGCAGCGCTGTCGCGTACAAAATTTCTGCCGTGCATCACTTTCTGACCAGCGCCTCGCACCTTAAGTATCGATTGTGCAGTAAGCGCCGGGTGCTTTGGTTCCGTATTTTACGTTCTTTTCGTTTTAGTGACATAGTTTGTAGAATGCCAAGCGCTCAAACTGCTCTATGAGCGACGTACAACGTAAACACCACGCCCGTATTGCAGAAAAAACCCGTGCCCGGAAAGTGATTGATGATAGCAATTAAATTATAACAGCTGTAGCTGACGCTGAATCGGACAACCAAGCTTCTGCTTCAACATTGGCGCTACAACCTCAAGAGTTCCTGGCCTGGCATTACAAGCTTCCGTGGCTTAATTTACCTGCAGCTGAGTAGTCAGTCCGAAATTGGAGACTGAGTTTTGCCGTGTGCAGATCCGGCGCCGTTTCTGATTCAGCCACCGAATCACGACCGAACAGCGGACCAAGGATGAGCATTTTCACGGGCAATTGCAAGTGTTCGTACACGGTCGGATTGGTGGGTTTGAGCGTTTGTGGCTTCCTGCTGTCACTGTACACATCCTACGTGGAGCTGCGCGCCGAGCATGACCATTCCTACAAAGCGATGTGCGACATTAGCGAGCGCATCAGCTGCACTAAGGTGTTCACCTCAAGGTAGGCCGGTAAATGAGGGGGGGGGGGGGGGGGGCTGCAACTATAAGCCGCAAAGATGAAAGGCTTCAAGCAGCGCAGTGTTCCAAATAACGCGCGCACCCAAATTAATATCATTTAGGGGTTGGTAGATTTTTATTGGCCACTAAAATGAATCGCCAGTGAGTCGATAAAAAAAGGCGACAGAAAAAAGGGAAACGTCTGGCAGAGGCAAAAACAAAATCATGACTTATCAACAACAAGAACAGCATCATTTGCATATACAGTTGCTGTGGGACTCTTAGGGGCCGAATGTTGCGAATGCTAAGAATTTCGCATTTATGGGCTATAAACTTTATCGTCTGCATAATTTGTCGCAGATCGGTAGCCTTGCTATTGGGACCCTGTATTGGGACTCTACCAACAGTGACGGGCAAAACAAATGAGAAAACACACACGCACACACACAAACAGAGGGAAGACAAAATTGAAAACAAGTCTCGGAAAATATAAATATGCGAAAACCAACACCCAACAACCGCCAAACAAAAGTGCATAGCGGGCGTAAAATAAAGCGCGCCGGCGCGCTCTCGTTTGTCAGCCAACATGCACGCGGCGCTTACTGGTTTTGCGCGCCCGACATCTGTTAAAATGCAATAAAAGTTGCATCGTAAAACAGCGGGATATTTGCTACCATGAGTGCTGGAAGATGTTTTGGATTATCTGTTCATGTTGTGTACACTGCCAATTAATATCTTAACACTTGCACAGTTTTATGGCTTTTAAATTGCTCTCTTCCATTGTCTGGATTTTTGTATCTCCCTCTGCCAAGCTCATCCCGAAGTCTCTAACCAGTTTAGGATTTTTTTTAGCCCAAAATATGCGTATCGTTAAGACTTCATCCACACAGACCACTCCAAGGTAAACTAATACGGCTTTTAACTTATCGGTAATAGTTTGCTTCTCTTTTCCAGATATGGCCGCGGATTTGGAATAGTTGGACCGGTTCTCGGTGAAGACTCACTGCTCAATGTACCGAACGGCTTTTACGGCATTTTTTACTACTTTGTCGTGGCGGCATTCAGCTTCAGTGACCATTTAGCCATCTCCCGGCTCAACAGCTACCTGATACTGCTGTCCAACTGTCTGTCGCTGTACCTGGCGTACCTGCTGTACTACGTCCTGGAGGATATGTGCATCGTGTGCGTCACCACGTATGCGGTCAACTTTATCAGCTTGATACTGGCGCTGCAGAAAATTCAGGTACTGATCCGGGACGAGCAGGTTATGCGTGCCTTCAAAGTCAGCAAGACCAAATAGGAAGCACTCAGCACTGTTCGAATCTTTGGTTAAGTTCTTCGTGGAACGGTTAGTAGATGATTGTTACAACAATGTGAACAAACTCGTTTTAATGTTTCTAAACTGTGTTAGTTTGCTGTGTTTTTTTTTATTCGGTACCGTACGTTGCTTCATCGTTATCTCGTCTTTGAATAGCGCTTTTACTGTTATCGGTGCCAAAAATAACTATCTTCAAGCAAATAAGATAGTTCAATGTTTGTGATTGTTAGTCAATAAAAAAATCATTCCAACAAATCAAGAAAGCCAATAGTTTTTAAAACTACACACAAGCATCCCTGTTAACTTTTAGGGTAGTATCATACACATTTTGATATTTCCTTCAAAAATCGATCGCTTCCGCACAAGCCGTAAAGCACAAGTCTGCTTCGTATGGAGTGAAGACTACAAGTTGATTTTATTCTCAAAAAATCCTGTCTTATATACTAAAACAATCCCGAAAGTTAGGTTGTTAGAATGAAAGAAAAAGTTCGAAAGAGATAGCACGTCTTTCGGCCTGAAGTAACATAAACCTATAGTGTCGAGCGTATCCTGAACCTTGAAGCGACGCTCTCTTATCTGTTTATGTTTCCGGACCGTAAGATCACGTGGAGGATCCTTTTTTTATGGCTCTGGGAAATGCATCGCACATCGTCCTATGCATATTTTGATAGGCTAAATCTATAGTGCAAGTGCGTATGTTTGTTTTCCTATTTTGACCTGTGTGTCGTTTACTCTATTCGCGAGTGATTTTCGCGACGAGTTTTATGACACGTGCTGACACGTTACCATTGTTTATCATAGTTTAATTTTTCCTTTTGGTACGAGGCCTTCCTGTGAGTTTATGTTTTTTACCTAAAATAATATTTGCCGGTGATAATTTACCCTAAACATCTTGACATCTTGACAGCATCTTGACCTTGCTTTCCATCAGACTCGGCCTATAGTCAAACAATAGTCTCTCGATGGCGTTAACAAGACATGCAGCATTTGTTCGACCTTGAACGTTTGATAGTTGAACATTAGCTAGATTTTTTCGTAGATTATAGTTGGGACTTCGCACACCCTTTGAAGTTCCACTTTTTTGTTGAGATAGCCAATTTCGTATCTAAGCACCAGCTCACCGCATATTACCGCTTCGTAGTGCCCTTCGACGTTGACCGATGTTATCTAATTGTTGATAGCAGACCAACTGTTTCTGCCGGATGAAGAATGATGCTCTGAAGACTTCTTTGATGCCGGTTGAACTCAGACGTTACTGATGAAATGCGTAGCCCTTGCGCGGGTGCGTTGCAATTACCTGACTTTTAATATAAAGAGAGTCATAGTCGATTTTTTCGAACATTTGAGCTAATCTCTTCAATACTACTCTTTCAGAAAACTAATGTTTTTTTTTTCTCTCTCAATGTCTATTTGACGATTGTTTAATATCTTAAAAATTTTAAAGTTAAAATACTTGAACGCTTCATTTGTGTCAATTTGATTTGATAAATTTTCTTGTCTTCTGATATCATTTTGTGGCATGCAAGAAGCTATTTTCTTTTGCTAATAGTTCGTTGGTTGCAATCAAATATGTAATCAATCCCCTTGTTGTATTACCCAGAACTTCAGCTGAAAAGAGAAATAACATGATTAATATAAAGGTCGATAAATTGTGGAACTATTCCCTGAGGCCTTTGATTAAGCCAATTTGCCTTTTTCCTATAGGCTTAATCGTTTGTGTGATTGCAGTAGCTTTCGTTGAGCTGGCTGTCAAAACTGGGCTTTTGCTGTATCAGGAATTATTTTCTTACTTTTCATCTTTATTGCTGGTAATTCTTTATCAATTACCTCTTCAATCATATTTTCTTCATGAATTCCTATGAAACTACTTTCAATTGGTCCTTTATTGGGTAGCCTTTGTTTCTTGTTTAACGGTGATTCAAACTTTTGTTTGCCGTAAACATTCAAATCCGCCAGTTCATTGACTGGACGGCGGTATTTCCCGTGTAAAGTGTTTACAGGTATAGATCCTTTTCGATCTTTTTTCATGTGTACTTCCATAAAAACGTTGGAGTTTGCGGTGCAGTTAGAAATCCTATTTCTTTTCTTTTTTGTGGTTGATGCCTGAAAAACTGAATTTTCATTTATTAATTTGTAGTCCTTTTGACGAATCTCCCTGGATATGTCTCTCTTAGGCTCATGGCTATTGATATCTCTTCAAATCGTTTTTTCAGATTCCATTTTTCGTCTTTTTACTGATTGTTTTAAGCTTGACTTCGCAATATCCGTAGGAAGAAAAATTTGAAAAATTGGTTTCAATACAGACTTTTCTACTGAATATTTGTTGGATATTGTTTTACAAAGACTTTCTTTCTCTTGTACTATCATGGAATATTCCTCTTCTATGCTTTCGGCTGTTTTTCCGTAAATAAGCCAACCTAATCTTGCCCTCATTGATATCGGTTCTGTGGGTTTACCATATTTATGTTTAAACCCCATCAGTAAATGATTGTTATTCAAGGCGATCATTATAGTGGGTTGAATGTTTTGAAATCCTGAAACAGGAAGATTAGCAAGGTGAGGATATCTTTTGCTTAGATCATCATAATCTAAAGATTGAACAGGTAATTTCAAATCTTTAACCGTTCTCACATTCTTCAGTAGAATACCCTTTTTAGTTGGACCCTTGATTCTTAATTCCACGTTTTGACTTTTTACGTGTTCAGTCTGTTTGCCTTGTGTCCAAAGTAATTGGAGCGGGTTTACTTCCCCATTTAGGTTAAGTTGACGCGCAAATTTTTCTTCTAATAGGGTTGAGGATGAACCTGGGTCTAAAAGCGCATATGTTTTTATTTTGTTTAGGTTATTTAATAGGTTTATTAATTCAACTGGCAACACTTGGAAGTGCGTTGACGTCGCTATTCTTTTTTCCTGATGATTGTTTACTCCTGCGCTTTCAATATTTTGAGGTACATGAAGCATTTTATGATGTTTATCGGTGCATCCATCGATTCCGCAGTGTTGTGCAGTTTTGCACTCGCTTATTGTATGATTGTTTTCCTTCAAACAACCAAGACATAAACGTTTATCCTGTGCAACATTCATTCGCTCAGACGGAATCCTTTTTACCAATACATAACATTTGGTCGTATTATGCGATTTTTTGCATATTAGGCATTTAAGGGTTTTTTTGTCTGTTTCGTCTAATCTTCTTTCGCCTAGAATCTGGTTTTGTAAAACCTTGGGCATTTGTCCTTGATCGTGAAAGTTAACGTTTTCTGCGTACGCCCTTGTGCCTTAAGATTACTGACCGTTTTAATCGTTTCCGCAAACGGCTTCAACCAATTACAGAATTCATCGAGCGTTTGTATCTCGATGTTTGACAAATTCCTGTTTATATATTCTGCTCTAGCAGGTATTAGATTTTCAGGAAGTTTCGTTAGCAATTCCCTTACCAGGCGATGATCGTTTAGATATTCTGGCTCGTTTAGATATTCATCAATTTGATGTTAAAAATGAGATTTTCTAACGCTATCGTCATATCTTCAACCACGGTTTTATTATCCTTCGATTGTATTCTACGAAATCCGTCTCCGAAATCCTTGTTTAAGTGTTCCATTATTTCTGGAAGGTTATCGGCATCCATCAATAACTGCTGAACTTTTCGTAGAGCTGGCCCGTATAATGCCTGATTTAGTCGAGATAGGTTTTCGATATTGTTATATTTACCTTCCTCGGTTGTACTAAAAAATGCCTTTTTTAAATTGGGCCAATCTGATGGATTGCCTCCGAATTTTGCTAACTGCATGAGAGCTTGTCTCTTTACCAGTGTTTCTATGTGCGATGGTTCTTGGCCTTTATTAATCATAGACGAAAACAGCTTGTAAAATTCCTGCGTTTGATTTTTTGCCGGCTCTTGTTGAGCAAGTATTAAACGCGTTAACAAAGCCTCTGTTTTATCTACCTCTAGTGTGCCAAGACCCTTTGCCGTTGCCTTAACCCGATTGAGTTCATAGGCTATTTTTTGGCATTTGACGCACAACCAATGCTCATCTGGCTTAGGTTGTCTCGTCAATTTCGTACATACAAGATGAAACCATCTAAAGCACTCACCAGAATTCAATCTGTTTTCGACTTTTCTTTCGTTTTCTCCAGTAAATGTCGTCTTAGGGGTCCGTTTGCTGCCGTCCGTTCGCTTCCGTTTGGGTTGTTCACAATCACTGCACTGAACGTTCGGTGGATAGCTTATTCTTTCTTCTGAATCGCCGTAGTTCTTCTAGTAATCAAAGCCGTGTTTTTTCACTATTTTCTTTATAGTTTAATCACACTTAGCACTTATGCACTTTGATTTTAGTCAATTACTCACAGTTAACTGACTGTCGTAGCAATAGTTTACTGTCGTAATGACAATTGCACATCAACCCTTTTATGGCGCCCTTTTTATGAGCTTGTAACCAATATTTCACTCACAACGTTCAATCAAGACAATAAGGTTGACGATATTGATCGTGAACCTAGAATTAAAAATTGCTCGTGGTTCGGTCCGTCGTTGTTCGAAACTATCAATGGTCGCGAACTAACTTGCGGATTACAAATCCTCTCTGGAGCCACCAATGTTAACTTTTAAGATAGTAACATACACATTTTGATATTTCCTTGAAAAAGAGAATATCGATCGCTTCCGCACAAGCCGTAAAGCACAAGTCTGCTTCGTATGGAGTGAAGACTACAAGTTGATTTTATTCTCAAAAAATCCTGTCTTATATACTAAAACAATCCCGAAAGTTAGGTTGTTAGAATGAAAGAAAAAGTTCGAAAGAGATAGCACGTCTTACGGCCTGAAGTAACATAAACCTTTAGTGTCGGGCGTATCCTGAACCTTGAAGCGAAGCTCTCTTATCTGTTTATGTTTCCGGACCGTAAGATCACGTGGAGGATCCTTTTTTATGGCTCTGGGAAATGCATCGCGCATCGTCCTATGCATACTTTGATAGGCTAAATCTATAGTGCAAGTGCGTATGTTTGTTTTCCTATTTTGACCTGTGTGTCGTTTACTCTATTCGCGAGTGATTTTCGCGACGAGTTTTATGACATGTGCTGACACGTTACCATTGTTTATCATAGTTTCATTTTTCCTTTTGGTACGAGGCCTTCCTGTGAGTTTATGTTTTTTACCTAAAATAATATTTGCCGGTGATAATTTATCCTAAACGAAAGGTATTTAGTCATTTAAAGTTTTTCATCTAACTCGTGCATGCCTGTCAGTTTAGCTCAATTTTATTTGGTCGCGTTCGCAACAATCCCAATCTGTGGAGTGATGGATTACTAGAAGTGAGTTCAGGTTTTTTTTAATTAGACATAATGCTCACGCTGCTTAATGTTTGCTCATACAAAAAAATATCACAAGCGTGACTAAACTCCAATTTTGCAGCATAAAAAGAGTGAAATAATTTTCTAGCTGCATTTTCGTCGTAAATTGAAGAGTTTTTGATGTGTTAAATTGCTAGTGGTACAAGTGTGCAGGCTCGCATTTCCGCCACAGCAATTTTCAAACATAAACGTCCCATGAAACGTCATCATCGTCTGTCTAGCTCGCATTGACAACCAGCTGTGCGTTGTCAACAATAGCATGCCATCTCGCTCTCTCCTATCGCGATGCAGCTGCCAGCCAACTCAAAACACAGCTGCCATGTCGGGTCGCTTGACAGTTCACCTGTACGTGCACGCACACTTCCATCGCGAACCGTACGCACACAGTCTACCCGCCCCGATAGCGCATTGAGACGTGGTCAATGGTAAACGCCAGTGTGGATGCTTCGTGGACACATATCGAGGCTTGGAAGCAAGGTACGTACCAGCGCGCGTTGGCAGTTGTTTCAAGTGATACGGTGTGCTAATGGTTAAAATTTTGTGAGTACAGAACGTACAGAGCACGAAGTGAAACCATTTCCGGTTGGCGGGCTGAAAGCCAAACACCCTCCCCTCAGAGTACCACGACGACGATCCTGCTCATCAGTGTAACGCCATCTGCAAGATGTGTGTAATGTGTACACGAACGCATTTGTTATCCACACGTCGTCGACAGAGTGATACCGATCAGTAAACCGGATAGGGCAATCGTTGCAACAGTGCGATATTTCCTGCGGATATCTTCCACCTCTCGCTGCCACTCGGCACCATTGTTGCTTGCTTTGCCCACCGTCGTTCACACCCGTCGTCGTCGTTTTCGGGGCGCAGTAACGTATCGTTGTCCTTTACCTTGTATGTAAAAATAAAACGGCAAATCTGTCAAGCGCGTTACGGGCCGCGACGGTATACAAAGTTACGAACGACCACCATTTAGTGGAGCAGCAAGTGCGCCTTTCACCATGGCGATGCTGCTGAAGCGTCCGATCGGCACCCTCGTCAGTGGGTTGCGAAGTGTTGGTGGTGGTAATCGGAACAGTGGTGGTGGTGGTGGTGGTAACACACCCTTACTGGACAACGGGTATGCGGGCGGGGGAACCGGTGTTACGGCAACCGGACCGAACCATGACGGTGGCATGCGCCAAACGCTGACCATCGTGTTTCTGTGCATCCTGTGGTACATCGTGTCGAGCAGCAACAACGTCATCGGGAAGATGATCCTGAGCGAGTTCCCGTACCCGATGACGGTTACGATGATACAGCTGACCAGCATTACCGTGTACAGTGGACCGTTCTTCAATCTGTGGGGCGTCCGGAAGTATGTGGACATTTCTTGGCGCTACTACTTCACGTTCATCGTGCCGCTGGCGCTGGGCAAATTTTTGGCCTCGGTAACGTCCCACATTTCCATCTGGAAGGTGCCGGTTTCGTATGCTCACACAGGTTAGTGGCGGGTTGGAAAAATGGGCCCCTAATGCTTTGTTTTTGTTTGACTAGTACAGGTGGTTCGTACGGACTTAACACGGCAGAATATAAAATCCCGCTCAGAGACAGTTGCCTAAGTACCCCGGATGAAGGGGTGCAATCAATCAAGGAGTGCCCAAAAATGGCATGGCCTTCATCGGTGGTTCTCCAGCAATCAATCACATCCTTCAAAATCCAACAATCAACCCAACCCATCAAACGATTTAATGCAAATCTAATTTAAAGAACCTGCTGTCCAGCTCGCAAACTCTCACTAATGCTGATATCTTTCCGTTTTTTTTACAGTGAAAGCAACGATGCCCCTGTTCACGGTGATCCTGTCCCGGGTGATAATGCGCGAACGACAAACGAAAGCCGTATATCTCTCGCTGATGCCAATCATTGTCGGCGTCGGTATTGCCACCTTGACGGAGCTTTCGTTCGACGTGATCGGGCTGATCAGTGCACTGATTGCGACGATGGGCTTCTCGCTGCAGAACATCTTCTCCAAGAAGGTGCTCAAGGAGACGGGCGTACACCATCTGCGGCTGCTGCACATCCTCGGCCGGTTGGCACTATTTATGTTTCTCCCGGTTTGGATCTATGTCGATCTGTTCAACGTGATGAAGCATCCATCGATCGTAACGTATCCCGAAACAATTTCTCTGCTCCCATTTTATACATAGAATTCACATGAGTGCTTTTTTCCAGGTGACGGGAGACTATCGGGTGATTGCGCTGCTGTTTACCGACGGTGTGCTGAACTGGCTGCAGAATATCCTCGCGTTCAGTGTGCTGTCGCTGGTGACGCCGCTTACGTACGCGGTGGCAAGCGCGAGCAAGCGCATCTTCGTCATCGCCATCTCGCTGTTCGTCCTGGGCAACCCGGTGACCTGGCTGAACGTGCTCGGCATGCTGGTGGCGATACTGGGCGTGCTGTGCTACAATCGGGCAAAGTACTTTGCCCGCCGCCAGCAGGACACACTGCTACCGTACGCGTACGGTGCGAAAGACGGTGCCGGTACGAAGGGTTCCAGCTCCACCCTTGCCAGCAACAGCAACGGGCGACGGTATCAGTACGCTCCGCTGCACGCGAATGGCGGTGTTCCGGTGCCGGAGAATGTACTGCTAGCGAATGGTGGTGCGTCCGCGATGGGCACGACCGTGCACAGTTTGATGCCCAGCGTAGCACCAACCATCCCGATCACCGTATCGTCGAATATGGCCACGTCGAACAGCAGCAGTACCAACGGTAGGTTACTGTTCGTTTAAGGCAGCGTTCTGCGATGAAAAACGGATAGAAATGGACGGGACCTGATCCATGCCTGAGCGCTAGGGACGGAAGAACGACAACAAACGGCAAAACGTAGCTAATTAGCTGAGCGCCGTGCTGCGTGGGACAACGTGGTTATAGTGCGGTAGTAATTTATATGTCTTACAATAATAACGACTGTCCCGACGACCCGATTAGCGCGACTGAAACACCTCCCTTTGTAATATAGAAGACACACATACACGCACACACACACATGCGCGCGATGTATTGTTTTGCCACAGATGCTTAGCCACTTGGTGGGGGAAAGTTAGTTAATACTTTGCTAGAAACTGCTTTTTCTGTTTGAATAACCATTACCTGTGTGACGAAGCTAGGACATAGAATAGGAATTATTTTCTTTTTTGTTTTTTTTTTTCGCAAGAGTGAAAATAATTCTTGGGAGACGGTTATAACTTCACAACAATTTAAGCAAACCATCATTTCTACAACGACAGTATTTTTTTTCAAATAAGGCGAATTGTTTTTTGTCTCACTGTAAGCACCAAGTCTGTGTCCTGTGCTGCAGCAGCAGCTGGTCATCGTTGCGATTGGTTTGCCGACCGTCAACGTGCATACATATATCGCGTGTTTGTTATTAGAAAATGTACATAGTTAGGAAAATTGGGGGAATGAGTTTCACGTGCCCGAAATCTTTTAGCCCAAGACTGTAACGGTTGCGTGAGACAAGAAGCGGGTGACGGAACGGAGTGGTGATGTGTGCGTATGATGCGTTCCTTTTTTCCATTTTTTCCGGCGTTTTGATCGTTACGATTATCTATGATTTATCTTTTCCACGTATCTGTTAACGTTTCTTAAGCAATATTAGTTTTACGTTCAACACACACACGCGATTGTATTACGGTTACCTCTGTGTGTACTTAGAAAGACAGGTAACAGCGCATAGGATCGATCTTGATGCTGAGAGCAACACGAAAATCATTAAACGTCATCCACATCTGAGTTTTTGCTCAGCGCTGCTTGTTTCTACACCCATTTTTGTTCTTTGTTAAATATTGTTTCACTTTGTATATTCCTTTTTTTTAAGTAATTGTTTTTTTCTCATTATTAAAATATTAGTAGCTAATAGAAAACCCTTGAGGTGGTCCAGTGGCCGAGGCGACAGTGGCGCCGGTCTTCACACAGCAGGACCGGGCAGGTTAAAATCCCATCTGGACCGCCTCCCCGTACGCAGCTCTGACTATCCAGGTACGGGTAAAATCAAGTCACAGAGCGCCAGAAATGGCAGGCCCGAGACCTTTCGAGGTTGTAGTGCCAAGGAAGAAGAATAAGAAGAAGTAGAATAGAAAATCTAACCACCAACCCGCAAGAAGTAAGATTTTGCGTAATTGGAAGCAGAAGACGAAATGTTAAAAACCGCTAGACAATTTGTTTAAAAACCTGGTTTTTCGTTCTAAAACAATTAAATTTGCTTAGCAAAACAAATAAAACGAAAACGAAAAAGGAAATGGTGGAAAGCGAAATGCGAAAATGAGGGGTCAGAAATGTGGAAAATAAATGTTGACGGGAGGATGTGGCTATGAGTAAATTTAATATGTTCCATAGCTCAAAAAAGGTTATATTTGGTGTGTTTTTATGTAACTGTAATCTTTTCGTCTTGTTGAATACCGCCTACAAGAATTTCTCCCTTATCTTACAAGATCGACTTGTCCCATTCGTTTAAGAGATAGTCGGAAACTATCAAAGAGGATTCCGAAACGGAAAATCAACCACTGACTAGATCTTCACGATGCGGTGAATCTTGGAGAAGATGGCGGAGCAGCAGCTTCACCATCTCTTAATTGATTTTAAAGCCGCATATGACAGCAAAGCGAGTGTAAGCCTATCCAACGCAATGACCTCTTTTGGAATCCCGGCTAAACTTGCCTTAGACTTGTAAGAATGACAATGGCCAACATTACAGGAAAACTATCAGGGCCCTTTGCTACCACCAAGGGTCTGCGTTAGGGAGATGCCTGGCTTGCCTGTCTCCTTTTCAATCTGGCGCTAGAGAAAGCCATCCGTGACTCGGAGGAGGAAACTTTGGGGACTATCTACTATAAGTCAATCCAGATCGTGGCATACGCTGATGACATAGATATCATTGGTTTGAGGTTCTCCTATGTACCAGAAGATTACCAAAGGATTGAGCGAGCGGCATAAAACCTCGGGTGGAGATTAACGATGCGAAAACCAAAATGATGGTAACACCACCAGCGGCCATGCTAACAAATACTGATCTACTCAAGGGTTATGTATAGATAGGTGACCGCACCTTCGAAGCCGTCCAAAACTTCACCTATCTGATTAAAAGTCAGTCATTGATGTTGAGTTACGCGCAAGGGTGCTCGCTGCTAGCCAGCCAACAGCTCCGTTCTGTCGCGACGGAGGAAGCTGGGACTGTACAAAACATTTATAGTCTACAGTGCTCACATACGCCTCTGAGACTTATGGACTCTGTCCAAAACTGACGAAGCCCTCTTAGCCGGCGTTCGAGAGGAAGATGCTCAGAAGGATTTTTGGCCCCGTATGTGTGGAAGGACAATGGAGGAGCCGCTACAATGACGAGCTCTACGAGCTGTACGATGATCTCACTATCGAGCAGCGCATTAGACTCGCCAGGCTCCGGTGGGCTGGCCACGTCATGAGAATGACACCGGACGACCCAGCCCGTAAAGTCCTTTTAGGCCGTCCACACGGACAGAGGAGGCGTGGTAGGCCCAAATTGAGATGGAGTGATGGCGTTGATTCGTCCGCCAGAACGGCCGGAATAACCGATTGGCAGACGAAGGCGTGGAACCGTGGGCGGTTGGGAGGATTGTTGCAGCAGGCCAAGGCCGCGAAGCGGTTGAAGTTCCGATTAAGTAAGTAATTAAGTAGTCTTCTCGTCGAATGCCTAGGCCAAAGTGCTTGAGTTGCTTGCAATTGGCCTCCACGGCCTATTCGAAAAACAGTTCGAATTTTTGAAAACATTGCAACACGTAATGCGATTTCGAATGGAACAACACAAGAAAATTGAAATCTTATCTCGCATCACAATCGGTGTAGCAAACGTATATATTATGATAACAATTCAACAATGTAACCATTACGGTGCTGCTCGGTGTAATTCATTGTATGGAAAACTATGGAGACATCACTCTGGAACATCCGTCTGTATTGCTTGTCATTAAGCAAAGAAAGTTGATAAGGTACAGGGTTGTAAAAAGGTATATTGTCTATAGCGTAACTATTTTCCCTACACATACACAGGTATCCCATCACTCTGTAACCACTATCTACATGCATACCATTTGAACTGGAGGTTCGTGTTGTGGGAGTACTTCCGTTTAGCACTGAGTAGAGTCCATAGCTCTAATTCTACCTAGTATTTAAAATTGGGTCTGTGTTGGGTATCGCGACCTCCTTTACTGCAGCAACGAGGCAGCAAAGATTTGGCGCATGATCTGCGGCAGCTGGTCCAGATCCATGCACACAAACGCCTTGCCAGCGGTCATATTTTCCGCCACCACCTTCGCCTCATCGTCCAGGCTGCCGATGAAGATGACGTACGCTTGCACCCTCGGTGATTGGCGGGCAAGCGCAGTGTTTAGTTTCCGCGGCGTAATACCGTACCGGGCCAAATTAGCATCGCTCAGCACGATCACGATCGCTTCGTCACAGTCCTCCTTGGCAAGCTCGTCGACTGCCTGCTCGGTCGCGGCAAGCGTATGGTCGCCGCTCCAACAGAACTGTGCGTGCGCATGCATCATCTTGATCGTTTCTAGCCGGCGTTTCGCGTCCTTCGGTGGGTTGTTTTCGTTTACGAACGGGACGGCAACCGCTTCCCCGCTGTGCCCAACGATATCGTACCGGATTTTGCCCTCGAATCCATCGAACGCTTCCATTACCATTACGGTCGCTTCCAGCTCACGGTCCAGCCGTCCATCGTACCCGTTGAAGCGGTACATCGAGCCAGACACGTCCACCACCAACTTCAAGCGTTTGGGTTTCTCCTGCGGTTGACCCGGTTCCGGATCTTGCTCGGCCCGCTGCTTGTAGATCGCTCGTTCACCCGTCAACCCCTCGACCAGCTTTGTGTCGTCTAGTTCGCCAGCACTTCGATGTCGCTGCCACTGGCGCTCGCGAGCCCGGGCTTGCAATGCCTGCAAGGTAATCCGCAACTGCTGAACCTGTCGGCGAACCGGTTCCGCATACTGTTCGTACACCTTGTGCTCGTACGGGCTCATCTGGATTTCACGCAGCTTCTCTTCGAACGCTTTGCGGTTCATTTCGCGTGCTGCCTGCTTTACCTCCTCCGGTATGTCGTCCTTTTCCGCGTCGGACAGCTGATGCACCTTGTGCCCCGCGTCCAATCGGTACGGTCCACCTTTCCCACCGAGCCCGGCCGTATCCCGGCCTCCAGTACCACCCGCCCACGTGTTCCCACCAACGTGCGGATCGTTGTTCGGGTCAACCTTACCGTGCTTCGGCCCAGCCACATCCTTCCCACTGTGGCTACGCACCGTAAGCTGCAGTTCGCGCTGGCGTCGCATCGCCGCAATCGCTTCACAACCCTCCGCATACTCTCCTATCGGTAGTCCGTGGCGTAACAGCACCGCTGTTACTTGGTCCAACGTTTCCGGCGCGTACCGATCGTAATCCAACACATTGCCAATCACTTCCGCCAGTGCATCGGACGGGAAGCGCTCCAAATGGCGCACTATCGCGACAACTTCGCGCGTCGAGTAAGGATAGTGCAGCGTACCCGCATCCGCCATTTCGCGCAGCTCCGCAAACGCATCCACCAACCGACGTATGGTAGCGACCGGTACCGACGGGCCGTACTGTTGCAACAGGAACATCTCCGACTCGGGCAATGGATTGTCCACCGCGTGGCACGCGAATAAATCACCCAGTGCGGCAAAGAAATCATTTCCGAGGAATGGGAACCCGGGTCGGTTCGCGAGCACAATCATTCGGAAGTCGGGATGCGTAGGCAGGAAGCCGTCCGCCACCTTCGCATCGGTGGATGTGCTCGGTGGGCAAATCTTACGCCCATCCGATAGTAGCATCTCACCGTTCTCGACGAGTGTCTTCAGGATGCAGGTTACGTGTACCGGTGCTTTGTCCGCTTCGTCCACCACCAGCACGTGACCGTACCGTACCGCCTTCACCAGCGGCGAGTCCTCGTACTCGATCCGTCCATCGCGTACTGTGGCCTGTAGCGTAAGCGATTGCACCGTGGTGTCTCGGTGCAGCTGTATGTACTCCCTCGGGCGTCCCATCAGCTGTAGTAAACGATCCACGATTTTGTTCTTGCCCACACCCTGATTTCCCACCAGCAAGAGATGTTCACCGAGCAGAAAGTCCTGCAGGAGACGCTCCATTAGTCGTAGATGTTGCGGCAAGTCGTAGAACACAATGTCCGGTATCTTGCTGACCGCTTCCGTACGATAACGTGGCACACTGGTACGTCCAATGCGTACCGAATCTTCGGTTTGCTCCACCGTAATTGGGTTCCTGATGGTGTTTGCCTCTTCGTTGCTAGGTCCAGTGTAGTTTGGCAGATAGCGGCGCATCGCCGAATCGAGCACGTTGCGTGGCAAGCTAGGCATAAACTTGCTCAGGAATGTGGCGTGCAGTAGGTCGGCTGCATTACGATCCTCCCCGTACTGATGCAACCGGCGGGCGATGCGCAAAAGCTGGCGGGTGGAAAGATTTCCGGCCAGTGTCTGCTGGACCGGATCGGACGATGTGCGCAGATGGTGCGCAACGCGCAGTATCTGTTCCATCGTATCGCTTATCGGGCCGTACAGTTTGTCCAGTACGTGGCGTTCCTCGCGTTCACTCAAACCACGCACCTCGTGGAAAAGGAATAGGCTGAGCGTTTCTGCACTGATCCACGCACCGGATGGACCACTTCGTGTAGGTACGCCGGCCCCATCCGTACCAACATTTTGCGCCGGTTCTGCTAGTGCTATTATGCGAAAGCCTGGATGGATGCGTAGCATGCCGCGTGCTGTTAGATCCTGGTCGGGTTGTGCTGTTTGCAATCGATCGTAACGTTCGTGGGACAGCAGGCGCCTACCATCGTACAGCTGGAGCTCGCGATCGTGTACCAGTCGGTGCAATATACCGAGCGTGCTGTGATGCAACCGATGTACACCATCTAGCACGATCGCATGTCCGGCAAGGGCTGCCATCAGTAGCGGTGAATCCTGCCAGACTGTGTCACCGTTCAGACGTGTGGTACGCTTCTGCAGCAGATCGCGCGCTGTCATGTCCTGGTACAGCACCATCGCTTCCATGTGCTGGTCGTTCAGCAACCGGCACAGCTGTTCGGCCAGAATCGATTTTCCGCACCCTTTCGGGCCAACGAGACAAACGTCACCGACGGCAATGGTTTGCAGCAGTTCCGCCAGCAGCCCGTTTTGGTAGGACGTTGGTATGAATGGTTGACGCTTATCTTCCAGCGGGCTAGCGGTTCCTTGGGCTAGTTGAAACTCGGCCATTTTACTGGGCGAGCGCAATCGTACGTTGAGCAGTCCATCGTCCCGTTTGCTAACACCATCAATTTCCATTCCATGCCCTCCATCACTTTCAGGCGCAAATTTAAGCGATTCCATCAACCCGGTCACGTACGAGCTACCTTCCTTCGCGAGAAACACCGGGTAAGGATAGAATCGTCTTAGCAACTCTTGCTCGGTCAGTGTGCCATTATTGCGTAGCAACAGTCCAGCGTACCGTAGGTTATCGATGGGAAAATCGGGCAGCAGGGCCGAAGCGGACTGGATGCCGAAAGCGAACGATACGAGCTTAGTCAACACTTCCGGGTGGTCTAACGGACCCGCAAGAGCTTTTGCTTCGGTCAGTACCTCCACGTACGGTAGTTCAGCAATATCGCGTGCTTGGAACCGGGAACGGAGCGGTGGATCGAGCGGTGAACCACGGTACCGAGGGACAGGGAGTCCCAGTGCAATGACGCGAAACTTTTCCGACACACGCACCAAACCCCATTTGTCCAGCTGGTCACGGCTGAAGCGCTGTTGGTTGAAAAAGAGATTTGTTGACTTCTATGTTTTGATAACGTCAACTGCGATGAGCTGTACGAGATAATCTGTTATAGACTTTGTTTATGCTCGCCAGCACTAATCACACCATAGCAACATTGTCTCCAGCAGATCCATAGGTTTAATTACTTGACCGACTCTCTATGGTATCACTCACCTCTAGCAAAGCATCGTAATTTTTGGCCGCTATCAGAAACCTTCCATCCTCCAGGTGCATTTCTCGATTTTCCAGCAGATTGTTCAAAATCGGCAACACATTACGTTCGGTTTTCTCCACACCCTCGATCAGCAGTATGCGACCCTCGATCGCAGCACGGACCGCACTCTGATTGTGGTAGGACGCGGTCCCATCCAATATTTCACGCCGCTGCTTCAAATCACTTTCGGTCGTGTCGCGGTTCAGCAGTATGTATTCGACTTCACGACGCGTTAGCTCCGAGTACTGCATCACGATGCGGCGCCGCAAACCGCCGGGCCGCCCGAGCAGCAGTATGTCTTGGCCGAGCTTATCCTTCTGAAGCATCCAGCGGAGATGATGAAGGCGCGTTTGAGACAGCGCAGCCTCACCGGTTTCGCTGATGCTAACTGCAAAGAAACGATTGACTGTTAATCCTGCCTAGTTTCCAAGTGGGAATTGCAGGAAGTGAGCTGCCCACATACCATAACCATTCGGGACCAGTTCGGGACGCAGTGGTACGTCGATCTCTTTCTCCACGTCGTCTATCTGGATGGTGCCACCGGTGGTGGTGTTGCTGGTTGCGTAGTGACGGTTCCATGACACGCCGGTACTTTCCGCTAACGTCGGTTGCTGGTGGGCCAGGATACGCTGCAGCACGTTCATGCGCCTGATTGTTTGCACGTTACGCTGCATGGTGGCACAGGCACTGGCAACTAGGGGTCGGGCGAAAGGGGGAAGCTGGACAACGTCCCGTGGTTAGTTAACTCCAATTAAAGCTGATCCGGTGGTCGGGGTCAAAGTCTGTTTCACTAGTTGCGTGTTCATCGTCGGCACTCGGCACACACGACGATAGGCAACAACCGGACAATGTTTGTCTGTTTTGGCAGCTGATTTTGACAGTCGGGCGAGAGTGAGGGCCTCAACTATCTCTCTTGCTCGCTCTTTCTCTTAGCCCAAGTACGCAATTATTTGCTTGTTGTGAAAGTGTGTAGAAAAAAGACAAAACAATAAAAAAAGGAAAAGTTTAAATGACATTTTCCGCTTGAAAAAAAAGAACAATATTTGATTGTATGAACAACGTAAGCTACCTTTTTCATTTAAAAGAAATTCAGAAACATTGAATTTTGTTTAAAATCATAAATCAATGCGGCAAAAGCATAACATATTGCATTCGGTTTAATAAAGCATATAAACAAAATGATACATGTCTGATAAACAGTTGTACTATGATTTTTGTTTCGTTCACATTTGATTTTAACAGCAGACATATGGTTACATCAGCAGCAGATTAAGCCGGTTCTACACGTTTCGTAATTTGAAAGCTTTTTCAGTGTGTGTATGTATATGGGATAAAGTTTGGCCTAAAGTGTGAATAGATGGGATAAGGTCTGACTAGAAACCACCCCCCAAGCGCCACAAATTGCTTAAAAGACTTCTGAACGGGGTCGTTTAGACTAAAGCTTGAGTCTAAACGGAATGTAAAACGACCACATTTAGCAGGGGTTAAAAGACTGAGCATTCAGGTTTGTGAAAAAGACAAAAGCTACTCAACAATGCTTTCGCCGTTTTCCCATTTTTGCTCATTTTTGCTCATGCTACTTAAATTTAAGATAACTAAGTACCGAAAAGTGTGCGCCGTGAGTGGGGGCCCATGCGCCACAAATTATGCTTAAACCACTGGAAAACAGAATGTCCATATAAAAAAAAATAGAAGTTTCAGAGCTTCAGTGGTTTGATCACTAGATCGTCCTCTCGTTATCTCTGAGTCAAAAAGTTCGGTAAAAGACTCGAGAAGGCCCCCCCCCCCCCCCCTGGAATCTTTTGTGTGCAGCACTGTGGTCTGTCATTTTTATTGCACAGTGGGATATTGTATGGTCATAATCGTTTCATATAAACATTGTGCATTGTTCCCTAATACTGTTACTGGACAGCGAGTAGAGCATGATAATATAAATTGTTAGAAGTGATTTGAAATGTTATTATTCTTATTTTCCTCCTTTTTTGAATATCTATGCCCGGTAACAAGTATCCATCGAACCAAAGATCCGTTACAGTCCGGGAACACAGTGTATGTTGTAAGCCTAATTGGTCCCTCCCAGCGTGACCAAAAATTATTACGTAGCTCCTGTAATCCAATATAAATGGTCAGGATAGAGAAAGGGGGATTTAATCGAATAATAAGCAATTTTTCATTCGACTTCATTCAACTATTTTTGACCACACTGAAAGCACATGGTGAAGCTTTCACAACGTGTACTGCGATTTGCATACATTACGTACATTACGTACAGGCGTAAAACATATAGTGACGAACAAATTTTGTCAGGGGGGGCCTTCTCGAGTTTTTTACCAAAAAAACGTACCACCGCCGAACTTTGAGGCAAGTTAAAAAGACCGTGGAACTTGATGGAGCTATGAAGCTTATTAACAAACGATGCAAGGGGTTCATCCGAACTATGCGGCTTATTAAGAGGCATGCGGTACTTCTTGGAACTTTATACCCATTTAAGAGTGAAAGATGGCCCTTCATGTTGTTTGTTAACAGGATTATGTCAATAGGACATTGCTATCTGCCATACGTCTTCAGAAAAACGTTGTGTGGAAAATGTGGAGAAAATTGTTTTATAAAGCATGCTTAAATCATGCCTGAAATATTTGAGAACGAAGACGACTGCGAGATAATCGATATTCGGAAGATGATCTTGAAATCCCGAAACAGATGCCTTGCATGAAAATAAATAGCACATAAAAACTTTCTTTAAAAGTTCGGAAGATGATCTTGAAATCCCGAAACAAATGCCTTGCATGAAAATTAATAGCACATAAAAACTTTCTTTAAAAGCTCGATGTACGAAAGCTGCTTAAGGCCCGGTTAAGAGTACAAGGAACTATGACCCTGCTTATCTACTGCAAAAGACGTATTAGATCAGTGATCTTTAGCGTGCTGAAATTGGATGCTTAAGATAATTTGGCTATTTGGGAAGAGAGATCTCAACACTCTCAAACGTTTTGTTTCGCACTATTTTGTACGTTCCTGTCATTGGACGTATCACATGGCATCATAGACCAAGTTGTAACGCTTCGAGTTAGCAAACGGGTGTCTCTGGAACAAATCCACAATTAAAGTCATAGAACAAAAAATATCTTTCGCCTTCCACACACTTCTTGAAAAAAGTCCAAAGTTAAGAGAATAGAAGAGAAGAGGAGCAAACGAGGGGTGTCAAAAGCGTAAAAAACGGCGAAAACATTGTTGAGTAGCTTTTTACTTCTGTGATGAGCTTTTAACATCTTATCTTTTTCACAAACCTGAAGACTCAGTCTTTTAACCCCTGCTAAACGTGATCGTTTTACATTCCGTTAAGACTCAAGCTTTAGTCTAAACGACCCCGTTCAGAAGTCTTTTAAGCAATTTGTGGCGCTTGGGACGGGCACTCATTTTTACAGCTACGTTTTTTTCAGACTTTTTACTATAATTATTTATTTTTTTATTATTTATAATTATTATAAATCATTATTACAACAATTTTTAACACTTTTGCTTAACTTTAACCTAAATTTAAGGTAACTCAGTAGCGAAAAGTGAGTCCCATGAGTGGGGGGGGGCATCTATTCAGACTTTAACCAAAAAAAAGAACACGTACACAGTGTCTTATAAAGGTTCACAAAAGTTGGCGGCCAAAAACCTCATAATAAGTCATTTCTCGCATAATAAGACAGCTTTCGCGGTGATTCGTTGCGCGATGATTTCGGCATATGTAGAAATGGTGTAAAGCGTTATTTCAACGGTCGTTCAAATTGGTCTGAATGCATTCTATTCTAATAATTTTACGAATGTCAGATGCTCAAATTACAAGCTTTACAAGCTAATATACAGCCCTAGATGTATTACATTTGTATCCAAAAGAGAATGAAATATGTTGTATCGCAAAAGGAAATAAGCGTTTCAAAACAAAAAACGCTTGGCAAAATTGACAACGTGTGTCAATGTCCGCCCTATATTTCTCTCTCGCTTCTTTTTATCGCAAAGGAAAAAGAATACGTTATGCGCCATTTTCCTACGTAAGCTTGCACCTGTTCATCAAGCAAGGTCTTGCGGGCAACCGGTTTGCAATATTCGTTCGACAGTATTATCTACGGAAGCACGCGGTTTCGAGCGGCGTAAAACAACAGACACTTTCTATCGTGTGTTGCAAATAAACAATAGGAAACTCCAAAATGTCCCTACAGGAGGTAAGTGTACGGTTGTGCTTTGTTTGTTTTTGCAATAGAAAAGCGAATTACACAGGCCCCGGCGTAGCGAGGTTATCCTACAATTGCTGGAATCTTGTTATCCAGCAGACACCCCAGATGGGAGAGAAAGAGTAAGCTATATTATATATAACTTTTTCCTTCTCCTTTTCTACTTCTGGTCCTGTACGCAGAACTTCGACAAAGCGGTTGAGGATGTGAAGAACCTGGTCGCAACACCCGCCGATGCCGATCTGCTGGAAATCTACGGGCTGTACAAACAATCTACGGTCGGTGACTGTAATACGGAGAAGCCGGGCTTCCTTGACTTTAAGGGAAAGTCCAAGTGGGAAGCTTGGAACGGCCGCAAGGGCATGTCGCAGGATGACGCCAAACAGGCGTACGTTGCGAAGGTGCAACAATTGATCCAGCAGCATGGTCTAAAGTAAGAACCCCCATCCACCAACAAAAGGGACACACAGCCATTAGGTAAAGATTTTGGACAAAAACGGGCGGCAGAGTATGGTACAAAAACAAAAATGGCCATCAAAAGGAGAGATGGCTTTGCGCTATCGTTTTCATGGCTTCCGGACATATTATGAGTTTTTACATGCGACTCGCTCTCACACACGCCCTAGGTGGCGTTTAGTGATCTGGAGTTTGTAGGGATAGCGGACAAAAAAAAAAAGAACGAACGGCACATACTCATATGCTCAAAGCCGATGTGTGCTTGTGTTATTAAAAACACACACAGGACGCGTTCGAATGTGCGTAGTTAGGGAGCGGTAGTAATGCTAATTTAGAATTGCAAATTTCGAATAATCTCTACGTTACATACGGTGTGTGGAACATGAATCTTTACAATGCTACTTCGCTCTAGTATGATAAATTAATTTCGTTGGAATTTGTTTTTTTCATTAACAATGTTTTTTTCTCTTGTTTTGTTACAAAATGTCTAAAGACGAATTATGAATTGAATACTCTTTCTAAAAGAGAAACGCACACACATGGTGACAGTGAATAAAGTACTTGAACTCAAAAAATAAAAATGATTTTTTCATTCCCATAACGACGAGAAAAAATATTTTTCGGATGATGATAACACTAATACGGCTATTTTCTCACCGTCTTAATTTGATCAAATAGTAATATATTCGTTTTATTAATGGAATAAATAAACAAGCACACGAGCAAATGTTACCCGCGCTCCTACTTCCTTACTGCGCTTCCGGTATCGGTTTGGTATCGACTGGTTCCGACCGCTGTCGGTAGTAGAACTCTTGCGTGAGTTCGCTTAAATTACGCTCCAGTGTAGCAACCTCTTCGAACCGGAGTGCTGCCCGTGCCTGCCGGATGTAACCCTTGACGATGTTAATCTGATCGATGAGCGGATCGGACGTAGCGTTTGACGTTGGACCGGTTTGTGTACCGGTCCAGTTGTCCATCGTCGAGACGGCCGCACCGTACCGCCCGTTCGTCATTTCCGCCGTTGAGGCGGTGCTGGAACTGGAGGAACTTCCATTCTGCCGGTCATGCAAGCTGCTGTCCACGCTGCCACCGCCCGACTGTAGCTCTAGCCGCTCGAACGCTTCCAGCGCAAGCTGCCGTTCCCGCTCTAGCCGACGTTCCGTTTCTTGCCGCTTTCGCAGCTGTACCTTCTTTATCTCCTCCTCGACCGGAAGCGGTGGGATGGACAGCATCTGCTCCTTGATGTACGAGATGCACCCGAGCCGGATAGCTTTCTTGAGCGCATCCTCCCGGCTACCGACCGCCGAACGAAGCGTTTGCAAGCTTTTACTCACGTTGTCCAGCTTTTCCGCCGACCGACCAATCTTTTCCCGCAGCGTCGATGCGTCCGACAGTCGATAAATGACGTCACCGTCGTACAAACTGTCTAAAATGCGCCGATACATGCCGATGTGCGGTTCAATGTCGGTACGCTCCCGGCGCAGCGTTTCATAATACTGCCGCACCAGTGGACGCTCGCGCTTCCAGTCCTGCATTTCCATCCGGATCAGCAGCAGCCGCATGCAGTGTTCGCACACCCGAAAGTGACTCGTTTCGTTCACTGGTTGCGCATCCGATTGGGCCTGTAGCGGTACAGCGGATGCCGGGCTAATGGCGGTCGGGTTCACTAGCCGGCCCGCTTCTTCCAGCGTCAGATAGCGTGAACAGCTTTCGCACATCACCGAACCACACACCCGACAGTGATGCTGTCGGCGCGTGATACCGAAACTCTTCGCACAGGTCGGGCACAGCTTCACCAGTTTACCGTCGATCCACGGCACCTTGCTCTGCTCATGGCGCTTCTTCTGGTCCGGCTCGGTCGGCAGACCGTCCAGCAGCTTGTCCAACCGGATGATCAGTTTGTTCGTTTCGGCCGCGTACCGTTCCAACCGGGGACTACGGACCGCCTTGAAGTACGCCATATGCTCACAGCTGCAACCAATCGTCTGGTTACAGCCGGGCTGCAGTAGCGGATTGTTAGCCGTACCGGCACTACCGATCGCCACACCCGACTCCGAACCGAGTCTGGGTGCGGACGGTTCGCTGCCATCGGTTCCGCCCGGCTGCGATGGTTTCTTCTTCCCTTTGGATAGTATACCCTGCCGGGCGATACTAAAAATTTCCTTCAACGATTTCAGCAGATCCTGCTCCTCCGAATGTTCGTGCTCTACGTGCACCGTCAACCGTTCCGGTGTGCGAAGATCCCGTTTGCAGATGGGACAGAGAAACCCTTCGAGAATTTCACCGTCCGTCGGTAGAAGGAAGGCACCGGAAGCTGACTCTTTATCGTGCATATCGAACGGGTTATCCATTATGCAAGGATAGTGTAGGAAATGGTTAGCAAGCTGGAGGGTAGGATACAAATGTGTAGCTATGCACTGGAAAGAGAGATAAGGGGAAAAGATCCAATTTATCTACATCGTGGATTTTGACCGTTTGCACATGTTTAGGACAACACTAACCTCATTGTTGTTGCCTCTAGGAGGCGTTAATTGCTTTGCGGCTTGTGTTTTTTTCTTTTTAATTGGACGTTCACCTCATTGGAAGGTAGTATTTTTGGGGCGTAGATTGGAATGTTTTTGCGTGCCGTCGCTGCTTTCCAAATTGCTGCTGAAGAAAACACTTACTAGTTTTATGTTACGAAAGTGAAAAAAGAACAATAACAAAGCAGTAGAGATGTGTAAAGCCACTTGACTTACACACCGAAACAAGGGAGAAATCAATTATCGCTCACCGTTGTCCTGGTTTTCAACTTCGATTACTCACGCAGTTTGATTGAGAAGGGCGAAATTCCGTGCAGAGACCGCAGAACTGATTGAAGTGTAGTGTTGTGTGTCGTTGCTGGAACAGGAAACAGCAGATGTGTTGGCTATCTTCAGCGTAATTGAAGGCGTTAATCAGCAAGTGTAGTAGGGAAAAGGGGAAAAGATCCAACAAAAACAGATTTGCGGCCCGTAAAAACTGCCTTGTGGTAAAGGAACATACAAACGGGCCGTAGAGATAAACGAAGGAACGATGTGACAGATAGAGCACACACACGCACACAGACACACTAGAGAGGCGGTGGTCTCGCAAGGTTGCCATTTGAATTGGCGGTTTGAATTTCAAAACAAAATAACATTTAAATAATTTTCGGTTAAAGTCTGACTAACAAGCCTCTCCCCCACACACGGGCACTCATTTTTCGCGACTGAGCCACCCCGAATAGGCATCTTTTCCCCCCTTTTCTGTTATTTTTTATTTTTGATTTAATATTTATTACCCATACACCACGATATAGATAATCTTCTATGGTCTGGTCTGAATTAAAGCCCATTCGACCCTCCTTATTGAACGTAGTGCGGGAGATCTGCTAGGGAACGGGGATGATACCTATCTAAGGTCTATTTTTGAGTTCTGTCGAGCGAATGATACAGTAGATTAATACCTTTTCTTCCTTCCTTCCACCACTGCTTCTGTTTGTCTGTTATATGTGTCGTATATCGCTGGTATGTGTGATGATGAATGACTGGACTTATGAATGAATGTACGAATGAGTGCGATGATAGAGGGGCTTGGTATGGCATAGACGGAATATCCTGGATAATCCAGGACCTCAAACTACGTCGTTGCAATGACGTGTTGCAAAGGTCAAAGATTGCAGACAAGGCAGAGTGATGGGAGAACGCTGGCTCTCGAACCCCATCGAAATACCTACGAAGGCTTACGGGAAGAGATGATTTTACACGATACCAAGCAAGGTATATGGATATAGGAGGTAGAGTTGTTTAGAGCAAATTGACATTTCTCGACCTGACATAACAGTTCTTTGGTCATCGAGGGGAAGGGTATTGAGAAAAGTGATAGAAGCATCGGAGGAGGCGCCGGTGGTGGTATCGCTTGCGATTTTTTGATGAAAAATGCTTCCAAATGTCTTCAATCCTCTGTGAGACAACATTGGATATGCGAAGATGACCCATAAACTAGCGAAATTGCTCAAGGGACTGAGAATCGAGGCTGTTTGTTCATGTTTGTAGCCCCATATCATATGATTTTGTAAACAAACTCTGACATAACTCGACTTAAATGGCGCCCTGTCAAATCGATAAAAATTCACCTTCTAAATACATGCACATTGATACCAAGCATCGCAACCAACACTACCAGGAATTTGGATGACAGAA
Source organism: Anopheles stephensi (assembly GCF_013141755.1). NCBI lineage: Eukaryota > Metazoa > Arthropoda > Insecta > Diptera > Culicidae > Anopheles > Anopheles stephensi. The sequence continues at coordinate 16,161,431 of NC_050201.1, forward strand.
CTACTATTAACGGATCAGCCGAGCTCACCCAGGATAAGCTGCCCTTTCACTATTTGAAGAAGTAAATGTCTCCAATGTGAAATGTATTATGTTTTGTATTGTAGTTTTAAACAATACGGCCTGATAGTCCTTTATGAACAAAAAATACTACTATTAATTATTACTATTACAATAGTTATTTACATTTAAGCTTAACTTTTACCTACATTTAAGGGATCTCAGTTGCGAAAAAAGAATGCCGTGAGCCGTTCGAGCCGTTGTGAACGACCTACATGGCCGGAGCCTAGCGAGTTTAACTCGCTGCACAATAGTAAGATGCTGATTGTAAAGGCTCTATAGAGCTCCATTGTCCTTTCACACATACGAAGCCGATAATTGTTGACATCGTTTTCCTCTTGAACACGTCACAAAGGAAATTCGTCCGCTTCAGACATAGTTTATGTTTCAGATGCGTATGTTAGTACTACTTATTTACTTATCAGGTGCTACAACCGCTTCGTGGTTTTGGTCTACTGCAAAAATCCTCGATATCTCTCACGATCTAGCGCCGTCGAGTGTCCACTTTTTATCCAGGCCATTCTACATGCTCCATGGTTCTACCATGCCTCCTCTGCACATGTGGACGACCTAAAAGAGCTTCAAGGTTGAGTCATCCGGTGCTATGGTGTTTAACTCGTTCATCTCCAAATACCAAATACCAAAATGTTTGTCAGTGTTATTCTTATAAGCCTAATAAGCTTGGTCGACACTCCAAAAAAGTTCATAGCGTCGTATTGTTTTACCCTGGTTATGCTGTTATATGCAGCTTTAAATTCAATAAAGACATTATCGGGGTACAGCTAGTGTTCTGTTATTTTATTCAATATTTGTCATGTCATTTGGTCATCAGGCCAGCAGGTTGTCTTCCTTTCCGGTATTTTCTCTGATTGTTTCCAACTACCTTTTGAGGCGATTGGTACGGTCCCTGTAATATCGGTCCCTGTAAGTCGGTCCCTGTAATATCAGGAAAATGTTGTGTAGGCGATACATCCCAGCCATGTTAAACATATCGCCCGCGGGCTGGATGCGGCCTGGAAAACTTTCTGATGTGACACTAGATAAAAAATGTAATATTTTTGAACGCGGTACATGAAAAAGTTATTTGAGTGCATTTCAGCCCGTGAGTTAGAATGAGTCTGACATCATTGAACTTATCGGAGGTTTTTTAATATGAAACAACAACCTTCATATATTCCCTTGCTTATCTCATGGCATGAGAAACACTAAAGAAAAAGGAAATAGTCTTGGACCGATAGTAAGGTTCGCTCTCTTCTTTGGTACTACAACCTTGAAAGGTCCTGGCCTGACATTTCTGGTTTGTCTTGACTTAAGTTTTACCCATAGCAGAATAGTCGTACAAGGAGGTTGTCCGGATGGGATATGAACTACCAACTCGGCCACCAGATTGCCCTGGATAATGAGGTTAACTGGAATAAAATTGTCGAACGCAGGAGGGAGAAGGGTCTTCTTGTCGGGTTCATTTCTTCCGCCAGGATCTTTCATTTTGCCACGTTCGTTCCTTTCACCAGGTTTTGTTTGAACATACCAGGTTCAACATTTTACCTGACCTAGTTCGGATTGCTCTGTTAATCGGGTAGGAACCGAGGCTCCTTTCGGGGTTACACAGACTCTCCTACCCAACTCCTATTCCGACACGTCCTCGTCGTACAGAGTGGTAACTTTCCCCACCACATATCCAAGCTTGGGTACCCGGGCCTGTTCCAACCCCTTGGGCGGATGATGGAGAAAGGCTAAACAGTAGGGGGGTGGGCAGACCAGGCTGCCTGTACGTCGGGGGGGGGGGGGGGGGGTAACCAGACGTTAAACCGAACTGCCACGAAGCTCTCCAGAGGTACCAGGGGGCTTAAGCACAGGGCCAGTCACCCTGCCTCAAGTAACGTATCGACTACAAAAAGCTTAAATAATTATGCGATACCCGGATTGCACGATAACAGACCCCCGCACCGTTCAAAAAATAACATTCTTATGGGCTCATGGAACGTACGCACTCTCGACAGAGTCGGAGCCTTGAAGCAATTTGATGACGCCCTAGCCATACTGAACATGGACCTCGTAGCTCTACAAGAGATCTGTTGGTTAGGGAATGGTGTGCATAACAGGCGTGGTAGTAACCGCTACGACATTTACTTCAGCTGCCACGACCGCCACCATATGCTCGGAACGAGTTTCACCGTCGGTACGCGGCTGAAATCCGAAATCATCGGCTTCAAGGCTATCAATGATAGGCTATGCACTCTGCGCATGCGGGGCAGATTCTTCAACATCAGCCTCATCAACGTTCACGCCCTACCGAAGACAAGGATGAAGAGGAGAAGGACCTGTTCTACGGCCGCCTCACAAAAATCATTGACCAGTCTCCCAGGCATGATGTTAAAATCATCCTGGGGCACTTCAATGCAAAAGTCGGTAGGGAGCGAATGTACCGCCAATACATTGGAAGTCACAGTCTACATGAGCACAGTAACGACAATGGTAGTAGATTGGTCCAGTTTGCAGCTGCAAACAATCTGGTTGTGGGAAGTACCAAGTTTGTGCGCCGAGACATTCACAAAGCTACGTGGGTGTCTCCGGATGGAGCCACTTTCAATCAGATAGACGACGTGTTGATTAGCCGCCGAAGACAGTCGAGCTTGTTGAACGGGGCCAACATCGATTCCGATCACTATTTGGTTGGCTTAGTGATTCGTTGCAGAATCGCCCGTCCCCGCGCCAATGGGGGCGAAGTTAACACGCAGGCTCGGCTCAACACGGACAGTCACGGCTCCCTAAAGGACAGTCACGTCCAACAGGCAGTCAAGGAGAAGGAGAGGAGAGAGGAATGGCCATCCGTCGGCTCAAGAACAACAAAGCACCAGGCACCGACGGAATAGTAGCCGAACTGATCAAAAACGGTGGTGTAGCACTCGAACAGGAAATTCATCAAATTATTACTGAGGTATAGGATAGCGAATCGATACCTTGTGATTGGAATCTTGGTATCATCTATCCCATATACAAGAAGGGAGATAGGCTAGAGTGCAGCATTTACAGGGGTATTACGGTGTTGAATACCGCCTACAAGATCTTCTCCCTAATCTTACAAGATCGACTTCCCATTATCGAGATCCCATTCGTTGAAGAGATAGTCGGAAACTATCAGAGAGGATTCCGAAACGGAAAATCAACCACTGACTAGATCTTCACGATGCGGTGAATCTTGGAGAAGATGGCGGAGCAACAGCTCCACTCCTACCATCTCTTAATTGATTTTAAAGCCGCCTATGACAGCATAGCCAGGGTAAAACTATACGACGCAATGAGCTCTTTTGGAATCGCGGCCAAGCTTACCAGGCTTGTACGAATGACAATGGCCAACATCTCATGCCAGGTGAAGGTGGATGGAAAACTCTCAGGGCCCTTTGTTACCACCAAGGGCCCGCGCCAGGGAGATGGGCTCGCCTGTCTCCTCTTCAACCTGGCGCTAGAGAGAGCCATCCGTGACTCAGAGGTGGAAACTTCGGGGACCATCTTCTATAAGTCAATCCAGATCCTGGCATACGCTGATGACATAGACATCATTGGTTTGAGGCTCTCCTATGTAGCAGAAGCTTATCAAAGGATCGAGCGTGCGGCACAGAACCTCGGGTTGGAGATTAACGAGGCAAAACCCAAAATGATGGTGGCACCACCAGCGGCCCTGCTAACAAACACTGATTTACGCAGGGGTGATGTACAGATAGGTGACCGCACCTTCGAAGTCGTCCAAAACTTCACCTATCTGGGGTCAAAAGTCAGCACCGACAACAACATTGATGTTGAGTTACGCGCACGGGTGCTGGCTGCCAACCGGTCATACTACAGCCTGAGGAAAAATCTTCACTCTAAATACCTGTCGCGACGGACGAAGCTGGGACTGTACAGAACATTCATAGTTCCAGTACTCACATACGCCTCCGAGACATGGACTCTGTCCAAAACTGACGAAGCCCTCTTAGCCGCGTTCGAGAGGAAGATGCTCAGAAGGATTTTTGGCCCCGTATGTGTGGAAGGACAATGGAGGAGCCGCTACAATGACGAGCTCTACGAGCTGTACGATGATCTCACTATCGTGCAGCGCATTAGACTCGCCAGGCTCCGGTGGGCTGGCCACGTCATGAGAATGACACCGGACGACCCAGCCCGTAAAGTCCTTTTAGGCCGTCCACACGGACAGAGGAGGCGTGGTAGGCCCAAATTGAGATGGAGTGATGGCGTTGATTCGTCCGCCAGAACGGTCGGGATAACGGATTGGCAGACGACGGCGCTGAACGTTGCAGCAGGCCAAGACCGCAAAGCGGTTGTAGCGCCTGATAAGAAGAAGAGTTCGGATTGCTCCTTATGATAAACAATTTTCAGGGTCAACTCGGAACACCCTAATGTCTTCCAACGTGTTGGTGATGATAGCTCCCAACTAGTGTCTTTTACCTTGAAGTCCTCCACCAGGCTAATTTTTCCGTCATGCCTGGGGTGGGGGATCAATGGTTTGGAGAGGCAGCCGTTAACATTCCGTCGCTCCTTTTTAGCTACGTGCTACGGTAGCGATGCATAATGCATAATTAACGCTTTAAATGATATTTTTTCACACTTATTCTTGTTCCTATTCCTATTTTCTATTCTTAACTAGTCGTCATTTCTAAACCTACCTCCTTAATTATAATGTATTTAAATTTTAGCTTCTTGTAACCTTTTTATTCTTTTGGAAAAAAATGTTTCTTTAGAAAGCCATTGTTTTGGTGCCGTCGGCGATACTTGTGCTTTGGTAGGGTCGTGGACTTTGATGAGGTTGATGTTGAAGAATGTTGTTGCATGCGTAGGGAGCAAAGACTATCATTGAAAGACTCTCGGATTTCAGCCGGTGACTTACTAGAGCATATGGTGGCGATCTTGGCAACTGTAGCAAATTTCTTAGCGGTTACTACCGCGCCTCTCCCACCTATCGAATCTCTTCTAATGCTACGAAATCCATGTTCAGTGTGACTAGGGCATCATCCTAGGGTAGGGCCCTCATGGCTCATGATCTTGGGGTGGATTTTATTGTAATTCTGGGATTTATTCGTAATCCTGAGGCGGTGTGGAAGCATATTGTTATGAAATCCAAGTATCGCAGAACTATTCGAACTTCCTGTAGTCCTTTATTTACTTTAGATAAGATGTCTGGCGCCCAAGCCTACATGTACCTATAGAGGGCTTCGTGATAGTTTAATTTAACGTCAGGTTAACCTCCCAAAACTATTTCCGCAATGTAGCCCAACCCCCTCCCATTCAGCCATTCGCCCAAGGGATTGATAATATCCAGTGTAGGAGAACCTGTGGAGCCCTCGGAGGCCTCTACCTCGTTTTATTTTTTAATATTGTATTTTTAGTATATAGAGATTTTAGTATTGATACTCTAAATTTTCTATGTAGTCCCAGTTCTGTCCGTGGTAATTTATAGGTTTGAGCTTGAGACAACATCTCAACATGTTGTCGTCGGTGCTGGCCTCTGATAGGTGATATTTTGGATGCCGTCAAAGATGCATTTATCCATACATGACCCCTGCGTATATTTGTTTACGAAGCTTGATATGGTAAAAGACTCGAGAAGGCCCCCCCTAGAATCTTTTGTGTGCAGCACTGTGGCCTGTCATTTTTGTTTATGTCATTTTTGGATTTTTGTATGGTCAAACCCCATTTGATATAAACTTTGTGCATTGTTCCTTAATACTGTTAATAGACAGCGAGTAGAACTTGATAAAATGCATTGTAACAAGTGGTTTGAGATTATGATATTCTTATGTTTCCTCCTTTGCTGAATATCAATGCAAGGTAACAAGTATTCATCGAATTACTGTTCCGTTACCGTCCGAGAACGCCGTGCATGTTTTAGGCCCGATTGTTCACCCCTAGTGCGACCGAAAACTAGTACGAAGCCCCAGTAAGCCAAAATGAATGGTAGGGTTAGCGGAGAGGAGGTTTTAATCAAATAATAACAATATTTTATTCGACTTTCCACAACCAATTTTGACCACACTGAAAGCACACAGAAAGCACACTGTGAAGCTTTCGCAACGTGTACTGCGGATTGCATACTTTTAGGCGTATATCCTATAGTGCCTAACAAATTTTGTCAGGGGGGGGGGGGGGGGGACTTCTCGAGTCTTTTACCCTTGATATACTTACTTACTTATATTACTTATCTTACAACTCGTAGTGCTCGTCATTGTAGCGGCTCCTCCATTGTCCTTCCACACATCGAGGATGCCTGAGAGGGTTTCGTCAGTTTTGGACAAAGTCCATTTCTCAGAGGGGTATGTGAGTACTGTGGACTATGAATGTTTCGTACAGTCTCAGCTTCGTCCGTCGCGACAGGTATTAAGAGTGGAGTAGTTTCCTCAGGCTGTTGGCTGGCTAGCAGCGAGCACCCTTGCGCGTAACTCAACATCAATGACTGACTTTTAATCAGATAGGTGAAGTTTTGGACGGCTTCGAAGGTGCGGTCACCTATCTGTACATCACCCCTGCGTAAATCAGTGTTTGTTAGCAGGGCCGCTGGTGGTGCCACCATCAATTTGGGTTTTGCCTCGTTAATCTCCAACCCGAGGTTCTGTGCCGCACGCTCGATGCTTTGATAAGCTTCTGCTACATAGGAGAGCCTCAAACCAATGATGTCTATGTCATCAGCGTATGCCAGGATCTGGATTGACTTATAGAAGATAGTCCCCAACTCGGCTTCGGCGGCTAATCAACACGTCGTCTATCTGATTGAAAGTGGCTCCATCCGGAGACACCCACGTAGCTTTGTGAATGTCTCGGCGCACAAACTTGGTACTTCCCACAACCAGATTGTTTGCAGCTGCAAACTGGACCAATCTGCTACCATTGTCGTTACTGTGCTCATGTAGACTGTGACTTCCGAGGCCATCACTCCATCTTAATTTGAGACTAGTACACCTCCTCTTTCCAACTAGACGGCCTCAAAAGACTTTACGGTCCGAAGTCGTCCGGCACCAGTCTCATGGCCTGACCAGCCCACCGAAGTTTGGTGAGTCTAATTCGCAGCGTGATGGTGAGATTACCGTACAGCTCGTATTGTTTAACTATAGATGTCCTTCTGAGCATTTTCCTCTCGAACGCGGCTAAGAGGGTTTCGGAAGTTTTGGACAGAGTCCATGACTCAGAGGCGTATGTGAATACTGGAACAATCAATGTTCTATACAGTCCCAGTTTCGAAGCCTGATCACCAAACATCTTTTGATACTTTATCTTTTCTCAACAGGAAACAGTAACAAATCCACAACGATTACGTTGGATCTAATTTATAAGATTTTTATTAGATATTCTGTTTCACGCGTTCACTTGTTCTAAATACTTCCCATACAACATTTTTAGGAGTAGTGCATTACAGTCTTCTTCGTCTTGTACGACTCTCCCACTCTCTTCAGTGTCTTTGTGTGTGTATGTGTTTAGTTTTTGGTTTTTATTTTATTTTTTTTCTCTTGCGAATGGGAATTGCCTTTGGTCGACATCTTGCGCCTTTCCTTCCTCTAGCTGTCTTCTTCTTTCTTGGTTGCTTTCTCTTTTCGCTGTATGAATGTGTTCGTCTCCGGTGTACACTAATGTTATGTGTGTGTGTGTGTGTGAGTTATTTTTAAATGACATTGTAACTGACCGCATTCGTGGGCAGTTTACTACGGGCAGATGTATACCGCATCTGCGTGTTTTTGTGTGATGATGATGCCGATGATGATGATGAATGTCACCGAGTAGTATTTCTCTTATGTATAATAATATATTTTTCTATCCAGTCATCAGATTACGAGGGCATTGCTTCATGATTGGTATATTGTATACTAAAAACTATAGATCCTTCGTTTCCGTGGAATTGTTTCTCTCCCCCGGGTGCGTTGATTTCTTCGCATTGCTCTTCAGTTTCAGTGTCTCCTTCTTCGCTGCTAATTTGATTTGACTATTCGTACAAAACGACTGCCTTCTTCTTCAATATTACCCTCCCTTCTTTTTCATATAAGTGTTTGTTGTTGCACATATTTAAACACTAATACCGTTTATTATCCCACTGTTTACGCTTCATGCTTCACTGGTTGCTTCTTACTTTCGTGAATTATTATTACTATTCCGATGTTTTCGATAGAAATGTTAAAAGTGAAAGCAAAGGGAGAGAAAAAGTGAGAATGGTGCAGTGAAATTCTTCTACTTAGCTACGCCAGAACAGTTCATGCGTTTGCGTTTATTGCGGTGATGAGATGAAGGTGAGGTTTATCATGACAGGAACAAAGTTAAAAAATTATGAAACGTTTATATTGAGATAAGTCAACGTTTCAAACCAAGTGTATCCAGCTGGGGCCATAATTGTGAGCTTAATGGCGTCCGAAACTGTCTTCGAAGAAATAATCAGGATTTTTAAGGACCAAGTACCTCCTTTGAACAGCTACTCAGGTCAAAACTTTCCCCAGCAAACAAGATGGAACTCCATGTCACACGTCATATCGGACCCAACAATGAGCCAAACATTTATGATCTCCTGGAGCTAGACTGCCGGACCCAAACTAGTAAGATTATTCAATTTGGGCGTATGTCCTCAAAATGTAGAGACCCTGGAAGCCTATTCCACTTGGTAGTGGAATGGTCCACATTCGCTTGATGTATTCTATAGCTTATTGGGTTGTCTTGAGAATGTTATTGATCAAAATGGTGGACAAAAGGTGTAGGCTTTGTTTTGAATGTACCTCTGTACGATTGTATGTACCCGAAAATGTTGATAATATTGCTTTTCTATGTGATTGGTTTTGAGATGAGGATTTCTATTCCTAAGCAAATTTTTGCCATTTTTTCTCGGAAGCTCCTTCTGTCCTATCATATCCGCCATGATGGTGCCATAATGTGCGTTGCAGTTCTTATTTTGTTTTGTTAATGTTTTGTGTTTCTTTGCTTTTTTTTTCTCTGCTACTTCTTAGGCACTACAACCACGTAATGGAGGAAAAAATAGGCGGCTTCAGGTATGGGAGGTATCGGGAAGTTGCTTTCGTTAATCTGCCATTTTTATATTAAAATTCAATCAATTCTTCGTGCAAACTAACCAGTAAGCCGCCATAAGGAAAAGCGCCGCTCGTGGAATTTCTCATAACACTTTCGATTGCTTGAAGATATGAAGATGATATTGCGACTGTAGACAGGAGTTTTGGGAAACTCATTTAAAATTAGTGCTAAAGCTCAATTTGACTAAAAACACCAAGGAATAGTAAACAATTTTGTGAGCAAAGGACCAATAGAGCGAACGCATATAAATGTATACAACACCACAAAACGTCAGTTTGTTAACTAAACACTTTCCATATAACAAGGGCACCATGCACGGTGCCAGGAAACACAGCTGTTTTTTGTTATCGCTTGTAGGCTACCGTTTAGGTAAGGTTTGGGGTTTTTGCTTTTGCATTTTCTTTTTGTTTTTCTTTTTTCTTCGTAATCATGGTTTTGCATTTTTGCCATCATCGTCATCTATTGCTTTATCGTTGTATTGTGTTTTGTTCTTTTCTTTTACATTTCTTCTTCCGTTTCGTTTTTTGTTCTTCTTTTGTTTGTTACTTTACCTACCAAGTATGTATATAAATTTCGATATAAAATTGAGCTCTTATCGTTTATCGATAATGTGTTACACCGCTTCCTTCTCTTTAACGCCTTTATTTTGACGCAGTTTGGTTTTCGTTTTTTTTTTCTTTTCTGTTTGTTTGTTTGTTTTGTGTTTTGTTTTCCCTTTTTTATGCTCCCTTTCTTTTTGGTTTCGATAAAGGAGACCACGCGCCCTTGTTAAAATGAACTGCTTTTGTTTCGTTCTATTAATGTCTTGTAGTTTTATTGCAATTCTTTTTTTTTTCAAATGTTTCCCAGCCATCCGCTATAGAATGAGTGTGTGTGTGTGGGTGTGAACTGCTGAGATTTGAGAGAAATATATAAAAAACATTACAGTCGTAATATTGCTGGATAAGTTAATGGTATAATTATCAGATAATAATATGCTTCTGGGTGCCTAAATCCTAAATTGGGATTTTGCTGTCATTTTCTTACCTTATCCATTTTGAAAAGTTGCTTTAGTCTAACTGGCTCTTCCAACGAGAACGTGCACCCCATATCAGTTGATGTAGAATTTCTTACAAATCTGAATATTTCGTTTATTCTCGTGTTTTTTTTTTTGTTTTCTTGGGTTCATGCTCCTACTGTGCAAACTCATACCCCTGTTCTGCTGGGGTTAATCATTAGCGTGTCACGTTTGCATCATTTCATTTGGTTGCTTTATTAGTTTACTCTTTGCTTCTTATTTGTTTTGCTTCTTCTTCTTCTTTTCCCATATAATACTCTGTTTATTCTCTCTTCTGTCTTACGTTGTCCTAACCTAAGCAATAACCATTGTCAGACTTTTATGTTTCAATACAATGTACCAAACAAATCAAAGAAATTTGCGGGCGAAAGGGCGTTCTCCTCTCTTTTCTACGATCCACACTGTTGCTGTTCGAATCCCTGTTCGAAACGGCTGTTTATTGAAAGAATATATTTACTATTTATGTAATCTTTGACTCTACGATTCCACAGACATGCATGCACGATGGGCGTGACCTTAGGTGTGAGTGTTTTTTTGTTTGTTTTGTTCTCAGGCTGTCAACATAATCAATACATCAATAGGAACCGAGGGTACTGTCACACTACTGAGGATGGAGACTGGCGTCAGTGTCAGTGAACTCTTACTGACACCACTAACGTTAGTGTTTGTTCGAAATCCGCCATCAATTCGGACAACTATCATTAGGTGTACTGACAGCTAGAGAGCGCCAGCACCAGTTCCTTTTCAAAATGTCATGTGTCAAGTGTAATTTGTATTCACACATCCGGTTTATCAAACAACAACTAAGAGGTTGTTTTCCACCCCAAGAATGTTCGCTTCTTTACTGAAGGCGATACTAGAAGTCTCGGTGGAAAGAAAAACAGAAAATGATAGTACTAGTAGTGGTTGTAATAGTAGTAGTGATAGTAGTAGTAGTAGAGTTAATATGTACCATCGATAGAAAATATTGATTAGCCCTTTTTGTTATGTTGGTTTTTTGTTATCATAACAATAAAATTGCACATTCAATAAGAACTTTACTACCAAACCATAGGTAAGAACCAAAACCCTTTTCGTCACGCACACATACACACGTCCTTTTAGTATAACCTGCCCAGTGAGGTATTATTAGTGTGACGTTAAAAAATTCATTCGATATTAACGTTGCCTTGTCACATTAATGGGATATATACTAGACAGAAGTTATCAGTTAGTTAGAGTACACGTACACACGTATTTCCTGGGAGCAAACCATATATGGCTATCGAGTGGGACAGATGCACTATTCGTGACAGCGTGTGTTAACACTGTTGCCCTCCCTTTTTTTCTAAGATGACTGTTATTCGTACAAATGATATTTCCTGCATGATAGCTAAGGGGCCTGGCGCATTTCTACACGTTATAGTTAGGTTAGGATATATTTACGAACCACCGGTGAAAACGTTCTGGACTTGAGTAATTGCTACGCTCGTCATAAACTCCATATAAATACAAAGAAACATTATAAAACTTATCGACACAGACAACAAATCTATAAGGTGATATCCCTACTAGTAATTATTCTGGTATATTATCATATATGTTTGCCTTGTTTACCGCTATCTTTTGCACCATCTTCTTTTTAACTCCGTTTCGACAGTCCTTTCCAAACTCGCTATTGCTCAACTCGGTTTCTGGCAGCTCGATTGCTGTCACACTGGTGACAAATTGCGCCTGCAGAATCCATTCGACAGCTATGTTTTTGCATACGTATGTGAATGAGGATTTTGTGGGTGTTTAATGGAATTACAGGTAATTATGATCCTTTTTTAGATGGTTAATTCTTATCTGAATTGAAGAAACAAAACCCGATCCCAATCTCAAATACACATCTACAAGCGCGACCAACTCTGCAAAAGGAAGAAGCCGTAATAGAGAAGTGTTGCTTAGTTTCTACTACAAACAGAGGGTTCGCCGGTAGGAATGGCAGGAGTAGGGGGCAGTTTATTTTCCTGGAGATTTAATTTTTAAAATCTGCCTAGTAATCTTATTATGAAACTGTTCTAGGATTCATCTGACAGGAGAAACGCTCGCGTATGTGGCGTAGTATACTACTACTCCGGCTATCTGTCATATGCACTGACCGTGCTATTCTTCTATGCAATTTTATCATACGTCGCTTGGGAGTATCCCAGTGTTATCTCTCAATCGCTCGTTTAGTTACCCTTCCACTCTGTTCTTTGTAAACCGAAAACACAAGAGCCAAAAACACAAAATAGTAGGAGCATAATACGTTGAAACGCAAACGCTCTACAGCCTACGCAGTATATCTGTACATAAATATATTTATATACTATATATATATATATCTATATATCATCTATATATATGTGTCTGTATAGGAATATTCAATATCTGTTTTTTTCTCTTCTCTTTATTCTCTTATTACTTTTTATTCTTTCTCTTTCTCTCTTTCGTTCTCCTCGTTACGTTTCTCGCTTTATCTCGGGAATTTCCCAGAGATAAATGGAACACAGTACTACCGGTGGCAGAGGAGGACCGCGTTAACCTCACTTTTGACTTTACCACTAATTTTGCTCGTTTCGTGTTTCACGTCTCTTTTTTCCCCTTCGGAAGCCAATTTTAATCATATTTTAATCATTTATTTATTTTTCTTTAATTTCTCTTTCTGTTTCTCTCTCCATCGCTCTTTCTTTCACACACATTATCATTTTCTTTACCATGTGTTGTTTCGTTATTATGTGTTAAATGCTTTAAATGTTTTGTTACTATAAAAATAATCTGCTTTTGTGTACGTTTGTGTGTATCTGTGTGTGTGTTTTTTTTTCTGTCTCATGCATGTGTTGATACGAATTATACATACATTTTTATGACATCTTTCTTAAGATCCATCTTTTTCTTCTCTTCCACAATTTTTAACCTCTGCTTTGCGCTCTGTTATATTTTGTTTCGTGTTATCAAATGGTTGCTTTCGTTTCACTGTTTTACAACATACTTACTACATACTATTCATTCTGCGTTCTTTATTGAAAATGTTTACTCTGTCTCTCTCTCTCACACACACACACACACACACATACACACACACGTGCCTTTCTGAAGCTGGGTAGTAATAATTATTCGTTTTCTTATGCGTTTTGGTACCACAATGCTTACGTTCGTTCCTCGCTCTCTTTCTTTCTCTCTCTTTATCTCACTTTCTTGATGGCGACTTCTAATTAGACGACCGGTAAGCCTTACAACAGGGGTACAAACATAATTATTGCAATAAAATGCATGGGAATTCGCGTAGTGGTGTACAGAAACGTACGGCCTAATGCACCGCGAAACGTTGGTTCTAATCTGATCTTGGGGAGGCCGAGGCGACAGCGGCGCCGGTCTTTCACAAGGCAGGACGCCCGGGGTTAAAATCCCATCCAGACCGTTTCCCTCTGTACACAGGGCTGACTACTTTGCTACGGGTAAAATCAAGTCACAGAGCGCCAGTTATGGTAAGACGAGACCTTTAGAGGAAGAAGAATCTGATCTTGGGTAATCTTTTTCTTAAGCTTGTTTCGCAGTTTTTTTTCTAATGAAAAATGTTAAAAAGAAATTTAATCTAGAAATCTCTGTGCTGGTGTGAAACTTTCCGGCCGTCTAAATTAGAGATCACCTTTCTAATGCATTTGATGAAGATTAACATATATAGTTTTTTATAATAATATTTTCACTCTTTGTTTTCCTTTGTGTGTTATATCTCGGCTCTGCACTTCGTTTAAATGTTTGATTAGTTTTAAGCGCCTTGGCAAATGGTTGTTGCTTTTGCTCTCTCTCTCTCTCTCTCTCTCTCTCTGTCTCTCTCTCTATCCCTCTCGCTCTCTTAGCTTTCTGTTTAGCTTCATATAATCCTCTGGACTAATAATCTCATCATACAACGTTTTTGCGGAAGTGTCGTCTCTCGGACTCTTAATGTGTCCGACATCTTAACTATCTATCTATCTTGCTATTTAAGCACTTCATCACTGTAAACGCCACCACGGCCCGATGTTTCTACCTCTCTTTCTCTCTCTCTCTCTCTCTCTCTCTCTCTCTCTCTCTATTCTGCGTTATACATCGTCCCGAGACCACTGCATAAATACTATCCGAATAATAAAAATAAACTATGCAGAAAATAAATTAACCATTTACACCAGGTTGGATCATCCAATTTTCAAATCAATGAACGAATCTAAAATCCCGCTCCAGGTAGGTAAAAAAAGCCTCATCTTTAGCCGTTTTACTTTCGCCCGTGTGTTTTAAAAGTGTCAAGATGAGCAGCAGAAGTGCCTACTGCCAACGGATGGACCGCCCCCGGTACATCATACCAGAGGATGAAACACAAAAGCAAAATTAAACCAGAACCTTGGATGAAGGCTTATAACATGTTGTCTCACGAGCGTTCGTAACAAAATACTAATAGAACGTAAAGCAAACCTAACAAACATTATACTTCATCTATTTCGCTCAACTGGCGCGCTTGTCGCTCGTTTCCTCTATAATCAATCAAATATTGATGTCCCCTGTTTCGTTTATGTTGCCTTGCTTTTACATTTGCTTTATATATTTATGTATAAATTAATATTAAATATTTCTTCTATACACGGTTTACTCTTCACTACGCTTCTGCCACCTCTACCCTTTGTCTGGTTGCCCCTAACAGTATCGTTTATGCATTTACTTAAATAAGAAATCGCTTTGCCTACTAAACCATTTCGAGGGATGTAGGTATGTGTGTGTGAAAAGTTAATGAAGTAGTATTAGTACATGATTACACAGTGATGCACCCACATATATGTGTATATATAAATATATGATAAACATGACAATCCGTGGCCTGATTGTTAAGTTATGGACTGTCTGATCTGCATTCCGAATGAACTTCGTGATCGTTTTCTTCAACTTCACCATGTAAAACTGAGCCTTTCTCTACTTTCGGCCACATACATTCTCTATTCTCGCTTAACTGTCTGCGATAAATATTATCCTTTTGACCGTCCTACCTGACCACTGCACGCACGAGAGAGAGAGAGAGAGACAGAGAGAGTTCCTAGGACAGAAATCGGAATTATTGTCGAGTTGCGGCATAGGAAATTCGAATAGAAATTCGAATGTATCTGATGTGGTTTATGAGGTTTAAATCAAGCTGTCAGGAAAGAAGCGGGTAAAAGAACCTTTGGACACGTTTGAAAAGCTTCCTCGGGCCTTGAAAGTTCACATTCGAGTGTGTAGAGTAACTAGTTTGAATTTTGAATCATTAGCTTTACTGAACGTAAACGTCAGACTGACAAGATGTGGCAAACATTACATGACAGTTCTCTTGTTAGTATCTCACACACCTTCTTGTACCACTCTGGTGCGGTGGCAACTCTGTCAGTACTGGCAAACGCCGTTCTAAATAGGAGATGTTCCTTATCCTGCTTCCGCTTCCTACCCAGAGAAAATCTCTCTCTCTCTCTCTCTCTCTCTCTCTTCTCTGTTCTCTTTCTCTCTCTTCTCTGCTCTCATTGTTCTGCTCAGACAAAAAATTCTGCTTGTGCATGTGGTTGCCTTGAGTGCTTTTAATCCTCACAATCGATAACTTTTCTTTTGACTGGCACACTACATCTCGAAATAATTAAACTTAGCTGTATCAACTCACACAGGGGAGCCCACACAACTCAACTGAGGAGGTCCAGTAGCCGAGGCGATAACGGCGCCGGTCTTCACACGGCAGGACCGGTTTTCATATCCCATCCGGACCGCCTCCCCGTACGTAAGGCTGAATACTTTTCTACGGTTAAAATTAAGTCACAGAAAGCCAGAAATGGCAGGCCGAGACCTATCGAGGTTGTAGTGCCAAGGAAGAAGAAGAAAAAGTATCAACTCACAAGAAAACAATCTTGCCGCAGTGCTCCAGAGACAAACGGTACTAGATAGGTTCCAAATCGCGCTACAGATGGTTCTTGCGTAAGCAATGGAGCAATTTAGCAAACACATAACAATATCTCACATAAAACTATTCTACCGTGCGAAAAAGCGTAATACTCGCTCAAAGTATAGAAATTGCCCGCATTACACTTTAAATTGATTATTCGCAGTAAACAATAATTTCCAAAAAAAAAAACAAATAGAAAACGAAACAAAATATCATAAAAATTGGTAATAAAAATAGAAACAACTCGAAAGCAACTCGCATGGTTCTAAATCGATTAACAACTGGGGCTGAGTACATAATCAAAACGAATTAGCTTACAGGTTAGTATGAATGCAATATGATTTTCCTGTACACTTTTTTGAGCGGCGACTGACCGTTTCCGGTATGGTTTGACTGCTTGATTTGGCGATTTCCTTTGCTCCAATATCGCTTCAAAGACCTCGAACGCGCAAAACAACAGCGCACCTCACTTAATAACCTCTCTGCCCTATCATAATGATTTTCCTCCGCTTTAGCAATGCCGTCGTCAGGGTATTGCTTGTACATAGGCTCGCTTCGATTAGTTTGTGCAGAAACACATTGCAAACAAATAAAAGCATTAAATAAATCTTCACGATCGCCGAAATTATCGTTGAAAGATAAAGTCGTCCGGGCTGTAAGACACGGAGTTTCTCGGTGACGAGGGAAGCGTCCAGACGAGGGACGAATTGTCCGTATCGGTCGTCGTACCGGACGTTTGACTTTCGCTCAGATTCTCCCAGATGCTGCGGAAGTCGGGAATGTGTTCCGCACCGACACCGGTAACACTGCCCGGTCCGCCGCCGCCGCCGCCACCACCCATCGACGTCGGCGAATTGTACGCGTTCGAGCCGGACATGTTGTTGAAGTACTCGAGCAGATTCTCGATGATGAACTGATTGCCCTCGAAGTCGTGCTCACCGATACCACCGAGCAGACCCCCAACTCCGTTACTACCACCGTCGTTCAAGGCACTCGACAGGCTACTATTCAGTAGCGTCCCCTGATGGTGATGATTGTGATGATGATGATGTTGTTGATGATGGTGATGCTGCTCCTGTAGATGGTGGTGATGGTGCGTGTGATGGTACTGGTTCCCGTTCAGCAGCCCGTTGCCACCGCCACCACCGAGAAAGCCACCGATCAGTGAGCCCGCACTGCCGTTTACACTCCCGGACAGGCAACCCAAGTTCGGACCGTTCCCATTGCTGGCAACACTGGACGAACCCGATCGGCTAAGGCCACCGGTACCGATACCATGCCCGGACGAGGAGGAAGATGATCCGCTGGAGCTGGTGGTGCTGCTACTGCTGCTACTACTGCTCGAACCACTGCCAGCACTGCTACCTCCACCACCGTTGCCACCCCCGCCGCCACCGGCCGATGCCGACGTTGTGCCAGCCCGGGTTGCGATGTGCTCCTCGATCAGCTGCCGGGCCGTGTGTACGTTCGTCGGCAGCCCCGTTATCTCAAACACCGACTCCTGGTTGCGTTTCGGCGTGATGATGTAGGTGTTGGTCTTCAGCTGAATGTTCTTGATCGTGGCACCCTTAGGGCCAACCACCAACCCCACCACTTTCTGCGGTACCCTGATCTGGATCGTGATCTCATCCGGCATGCTGTACCCGAGCATATTGCGGCTCTCGGCCAGCAACGCAATCGCTTGCTTCTTCGAGGAGCGCAGCGTACTGAAGTGATCCGCCGCTGACAGGATTTCCTGCTTGGCACGCGTCACATCCTCCTTCGTGCCGGTAATGACGAAGATCGGTTCCTCGCCCCGGATCGGTGTCTTGATAAACGTGTTCGTTTTAGCCCGCAGTGCCTTTATCTTGCATCCCTGCCGGCCAACGATTTCTGCCACATGCTCGGACGATGGCACTGGGACACACTCGGTGTGTGACTTGTACTTCACCGGACGATCCTCGAGCTTGCTGTTGGTGCTGTTTATGGAGTTGTTTGCGTTGGTGGTGTTATTTCCACCACCGCCGCCGCCGCCGCCGCCACCACCTCCACCACCGCCACCGCCACCGCCACCACCTCCACCCTGCTGCGTAATACCGTTCCCACCGCCATTGGTGACACCGCCGTTCGTACACACACCGGTCAACCCGCTAACCATCGCGACGAACGTATCCAGAACGTTGGTGGGAGTGTTGCCGGTTTGTCCGCCACCGTTACCACCATTACTGCAACCGTTGCTGATACTACCGGTCAGGTGGTGGTGTCGATCGATCAGTCCACTGTCCGGACCGGCTAGCGATGCGAGTGTATGATGATGATGACTGTGCAAGCCATTGATACTGCTAAGCCCGTTGCCTACCAGACCATTCAGTAGGCTGGCCGTTGTAGCATCACCATTGCCAAGGTGGAGATCATCAAACTGCGACGACAGTTGTGCTAGCGTGGTGGCAGCCGTTGCTACCGACAGCGACTGACGGTTGTCGTCGAAGGCTAGCGAAAAATCGTCCATTCTCATACACTACGCCGATCTTGCCTTTGGCCGCACGATGGACAACACTTTCTCGGTAATAGAGTTGGCGCGCGCAGAACGAAACCACGTTACAGAAGGGCGTTACAAATTGTTTCAATTATATTAGTTGCTATTGATACAAATGGTATTGCCTTTTTCCCCGAGTCGCTGGCTTACAGTTCGACGGATTTATGCACTAAGTTATTGTATACTGATGTACACCTAAAAGAAAAAGAGACGATAGAACATGTTAGAACGAAAGTTTAATTGTAATACAGGATTCTTAATTAGGAATTTGTAACTAATTACAGAGATCCTTACTCCATGGGACCTATGATAGTGATGAGATAAACCAGGTTTCATAACAATCGCTTTGTCTCCTATTTCGTTCTTCTTTCTTGGTGAGATTTGAACCCCGGTCCTGCCGTGTGAAGACCAGCGCCGCTGTCGCATCTACCCCTGTTTCCTATTTCGTTACCCTTCCCTTTATTTCAATTTCAAGTTACATAGTTCATGCTTTTCGAATAACTTTTGATAGTATTTTATATATTTCTCCGTTCTTCACACGGTTGGACCGGGGTTCAAATCTCATCTGGGCCATTCCCCCATAGTGAGGACTAACTATCCAACGATGCGATTACAATTAGTCTGGTAAGCCAGAAATGGCAAACATGACCTAAAATGTCGCTAAGCCAAGGAAGAAGATATTTTAGGTATGACGGCAGCTGTATTTTCGGCTTTTGATAGTAATCAAAATGAGTAAAAACCTAAAACCTACCGTCACGGTATCGCAAAAAGAAAACACATCTTAATTCCTGCTCGCCTGTGATCTACGTCTTCGTCAAGAGCCTCTCTTCAATTGTCTTTTGCTAAACTATTCCAGAGTTGCTAGAATTCCCACCAAGATATAAAATGTCCGATGTTTAACATCAGCCAACCATACCAGAACTCACAACGTCAACTTTTTGGCTAATTTATTTTTTGTAGATGAGCCACTGTAACTAGCGATCATGTGTTGCAAACGTGTTTGATGATCTTGTTTGATATTCTTCATGCCGTACGTAATCCATATACAATGCCGATTCGCTTTGAACGATATTCTTCACTTTGATTGGGCTCGCATGGATGGTTGGTTGATAGGATGATTGGGCGAGGGTCTCGGATATATTACTTCAGGATATTTTGACGATCTTTACAACGTTAGATCGTTAGAATTCTTGACGTTTCACCAATACATTGGATGATATTGAAGATTTCCATCATGTTCGCTAATGTAGATCGAAATATCCTTTAACAACTTCCCAATAGCCTATCTCTGGACTCGATTATGTATAGCCCAGAAGTTTTGCTAACATCACGACACATGGATACTGCTGCAAAACTATTCAAAAGAAGCTACGCGATATTCCGTAAAACAAAAACACTGGTAAACCGGAAAAGGCACTCTACGAAACGAGGTTATAAGCGTCGCTTAGCATTTAAGGACAAGGCATCGAAATTAGAACAACCACGAAACTAACCATAAAACGTAGATGTAGAAACGCGCACGTGAAGAGGAACATTCGCAATTGTTTAATTTGCTTCTTTGTTTTACTTTCTCTTTCTGCTCGCGATCAATCCACACACTTTTGACTACCGGGCCCGGTAACGAAGATATTTCCTACACTGTTCAGGGCACCAGTACCGTATTTCTGCAACCCGGCAACACGCGCCTTGTTGCGATTAGAAGCCCACGTTAAGAGGGTACGCATGTGTGTCGTATAACGCGTACCAACCCTCGGAAAGTCACACTCAACGCATCGCGCACGGTATTAAACACTAAGGTGGCACAACGAAGATCCGCGCGTCTTGACAGCCATTGTACGAATGAGAGACACTCGTGGACCGGTGCGCAGCCAAGCAAGAATTGCCGGTAGCAGTGCGCGCGCGGATCAACCCCACAAGAAGCCTCAAACGCAACGGATCCAGACCTCCGCAAATCAGACCATACGTCGTCGTCCCGGTAGGGCGTCTGTTTGTGTGTGTGTGTGTGTGTGCTCTGTGTGTGTGAGCGTGTGCGATTACGTTTCTCTTTCATTTGTCAGCAGAGCAGCTGGTGTGCACTGGGAACATTGCGAAGCAGAAGGAGGAAACCAACGTTGATAATTAGATGTTTAACTCGCTCTTACGCACATGCAATGTGGATCATCTCGGGCAGGATGCAGGGTTCCCTGTTCTTTGAAGCGCTGTCAGTTAGCGGCGAATCTGAGACTGAGGACGTTGAGCTATAGAGACCAAACCTCCAATCTTGCAGAATCGAGCAGGCAATGTAGGAACTTTTGGTTCCTAACTTAGTTGAGCTCAACTACAACGTTCTTGGATCTCGTGGACATCATCACTTGACCGAGATTCTCGTCTTGAAAAAATCTTCAAAACTATCCATTAATAAAGTCCAATGAGCCAAAGCATCTATAAAACAAATTAACCAACACTACCAATCGCACAAAACCCTGCAAATGCTAATGCAACTCTCCATTTCGCCTTGAGAACGCATCGCACACCGGTGGTCCGCGGTAGAGCTGGTGGCAAATGGATGTACGGCAACGGCAGCAGTTGCTAGGGCAGAATCGCCGAAGGGGCTGCTCTTCGCTCGTCTGAAAAGCACGTGGTTTTTTTCTCCATTTCTGTCTGTCCCTTTTGTTTCATCTCTTTCAGGGTTCGCTTCTTTCTCGAGGTTTTGCTTTGTTCTGTAATTTTTTGTTATGTTTCGTTGCTTCGTCGTATGCGTTTCCCATGAAACAGCCAGAAAACGGCAAATAGCAGAAAATGGTAGGACTTAGAATAAAGGAAACGGATGATAGACGACATTGAAGAGAAGGCCACCAACAAACGGTAGGAGGACGGAGTAGCTAAATCTACTGTTTCTGTTGTCTTCTATCGCTTAATATGTTTCTTGTACGGTTAGAATATATTTTAGACTGCATGCTAGATACCAAAATGCCAGGGATATTGTACAAGATTGAGCCCTGCTCGACCACAGCCAGCTCGAGCTGATTAGTTGTGACCGATGAACTCTAAAGACTCAAAGTTTGTCGTAGCTTACCTAACAAGCATTCAACCTGATTGGTTTTGCATGTGGGACTAGCTCCTGTTAACATACTTTGACTAATGTCGCTGAACTGATAAGAAGGGTGGAATGACCTCAAACACCTTTATGAGCTGTGTAGTCATGCTGGAACTAATACCTACTTCAACATTTTACGGCTATTAAAATAAACGTTTTACATTGTTCGATTTTCTCAAGATCAAGAGATCAAGATCAAGAATCCTACGTAGCCTTAAATGATGCAGACGCTTTTCTACAATATCTGCCATTTTGTGGCGTTTGTTGCAATGCTATCCTTTTATTCCTCAAAATTAAACCACATACACGAGATCCTTTACAGATGCACAATTTTTCGCGTTTCTTCTTCAAAATCTTTTGCTTGATTGCTACATTCTCTCGGCCTACTTTCTAGCTGTCTTCTTTTTCGCGTTTTTAGCAAATCGAACTCTCACTCTCACTTTTTGGTTTTGGCAACCAAGCAAGAACCTCTTCAGCGAAACATACCCGGGGAGGATACCCGGACTTGCCAGTGAATGTGAGAATTCGCCGGTTATGCCAGAGCATTCATCCGTACCATGTTTAAGCCGATCTCCCATGCAGATACACACACATACACGTTTGCTAACATGGGAATATGTGAGGTAGAAACAAATTTAAAAAAAATCACGGGGAAAACGAAGAACTACGCCAATAGAGACCTCTACCGAGCGAATGAGACAGCACGGAGCAACAAGCAACGAACCTCCCTAGAGTGCGCATGGTTCAAAATGCATTTTGCAAAACGCAGCTCTACACAATACTCACGGAGTTTGAATCGTACAAGCACAAAAAGACCCCTTCGGATGGATTTGATGAAGGTTCGATTGTAATAAAATCGGACAAATCTGAAGGCACCGGAAATCTTCGCTTGAAGAAAAGAGCATGGCTCGAAACGAAATTGGAACAGATAGATTTTGTTTCAGTCTCTCGTGGTCTTTACATTTGCATTTGGTTTTTGGGATCTACAGGAAACCTAAGATATGTTTTGGAACCCATTAATTTCCATTTTTATTAATATCTTTGCGCAATAATATCGAAGATACTTCCATAGCCTGTGGGAGTAAGGAAGAAACACAGTACGAATAGTATAAAGCCAGAACATCGCTTGGACCCCAAATATTTCCGCATGAGATCTTCTACAACAAGCACCTCATTGAAATTTAGCTAAACTTGGAGATTGACGAGCCCAACTTACAGGTAGTTAGGCACAGCTTTCCTGATATCTTATCTAAAAATCATATAAAAGATAAATTATCCATGTTAACTAATTAAAGATTTCCTGCAGGACACAACAATCGCCATTTTTACAAGATTTATGTCTTTTTTTTTTGTTTTGTTGGGAAACTTCATCTTCAAGCACCATACATAATAATTAGAGCACTCCAACATGGCGTCTCAAAATCGTCGAAACGTTTGATATGATTCGTCCGGTCATTCTTCTTGCTATCCCATCTTAAGCTGCCGGAACACCGGGCCGACAACACGGGACAACCAGGTGACAGATGCAAAACCTTTTACAATCTACAGCACGCCGATACAATAACAAAAAGGACTCGATCGTAATAACTTCCCAAGCTATTACCTGCCAGCCACGTTTCCCAGCAACGGCGCGGCAAGACGTAGACGAGCCCTTGCTGCTCCGATCAGGAGGTTAACTGCTCTTGCTTTATCACAAATCAAACGCAGGACCCAAGCATTAGTCCTTACGCGTACACGCACATACGAACGAACAACCCATTCTCTCTGTCTCAGCTGTCTGCCACCTTTCGCAACCACCTCGAATAACCTTCCACGGTACACGATGGTATCCTGTTTCCTGTTTCTGTGTCCTAAAAACACATACGCACATCTTAAGGTGTGTGAGACGAGGACGAAGACCGGCAAGCAGCACAAGCGGTGAGGCCAAGAAGGACCATGCTGATTGTCGCGTGAACAGATGTGTGGCAGTTACGGGAATGAGATCGGCTGTTGATCGTTAAAAGCTGCACATCACCTTCCTTCTAAAGACACACACACAGGCAGCCGGCCCGGCATGGTCCTGCTGCTCCCGGTGGTATGCCATACCACTTCATTTCCGAAACATTCATTACCGCTGTTCATTACGTATGTTGCACAGCAGCAGCCGGCCACACTTTCATCGCAATGAAGGCTTCATCACACAGGTAGCTTACCTACGGCCGCAGTCGCCGAGGGAAAGTGTGTACGCGCGCACATGGCATGGCGACGGAAGTAGAAGAGGGGGAAAATAAAACGCCGAAACTCTAAAAAGCAGCTGCTGCCATTCCTTTTGCTCCCTTTTTTTTTTTTGGTTAAGTAAACCGACAACAAAGGATATTTCGAAGACATGCGGCTGCTGTTCAATGTTTCATTGCATACAAGCCATCGTACTCGGTGTGTGTGTGTGTGTGTGTGTGTGTGTGTGTGTGTGTTTGCTCTGAAAATTTCTTCAATTAACCTTTTGTTTCTCTTGTTGTTTTTTTGCTCAGTTTGGAAGGATTGCAATGAAAATTGCTATTGGGAGGAAGCATCCCACAGTTGAAGTAAAACCTTGAAGGATAACTGGATGACTAGACAAATAATTAGATCTATGTCAGATTTTCGCGTATTGGTAGGTCTCCAGTGTCTAGATCTTAATTGCTCCGGATACTGAGTTGCATCCCGTTAGACAGCTGAGGGCCTTTGTTGTCTGTCTCAAGCCTCAAGACTCAAACCGCAAGACTACATCCTACCAGCCAGGATGTATGTGTCTGTGTGTACTCCACTCCCCCGCTGGTTGCTAGACGAAGCATAGCAGCTGGGGTTGGGGACCAAGAAACTCTCCAAGAGCTCTTAAATGGTGGGCGACCACAGGGGGAAACACTTAGCGATGATTGTTGTTTTCATGGCAGTGGTTTTTCACGCTGCCAAACTGTCGGTAAAACTGCAATACCGTTGCTTGCGATTCCCGGGTTTGCGAATCGGCATCCAAATAAGATCAAACTCGCACAGCACACTTCTGCGAGCGCTCTGTCCACACGCACATATAGCTTGGTGAACGCACCTATCCCCGCGTGTTGGGAAGACACACCAGTGCCAGCCAGCCATGGGCACTGAAAATGGGTTTTACATTTCCTTTTTTGTGCTATGCTGGCTAAAAATATCTTGCAAATGTCAATTCGCGTTAGGTGCATAGTTTAGTGTGGTGCAGCATTCCCTGTGCACACACTGTGGTTTGCGAAATCTCTGCCCGTCCGATGCAGCGGGACATGGGTATGGTGGATGGCGAGCGGAGCGAACGGAACCCGTTAATCCGAACGCGTGACAACTATTTTGGCCCATTTCAAGGTTTGAGCAATGCGTTGCGAGGCGGACAAAAGCCGTAGAGTTCTTACTGATACCGACGATGGAAAGATTGACGGGGACAGATCATATTAGTGGAGGAGAATTTCTCCCGATGTGCTCATGAATGATAGGATGGCGAAACAACTCTGCAGTTGAGTATTACTCTTTGCAAAACTTCCAATTCAGTTTGCTCGAGAATTCTCGGCCTGCCATTTCTGGCATTCTGTGACTTGATTTGGCCCTTAGGCAAAGTAGTCAGCCCTGCGTACGGAGGTGCGGTCTAGATGGGATTTTAACCCTGGTCCTGCCGTATGAAGACCAGGGCCGTTGTCGCCCCAACCGCCCCGCTCCCCTTAATAGTCTAAAAAATGATGATGGGCAAAGTTTGACGCGCGATTGACAAATTAAGCTAAGAAGGTTCCAGGCTTAACGACATCAAGAATATTGGGTTTTTGACACAAACATAGCTGCGAGCCATGCGAATCAAAAGTACGAATCCAAGGTTCGGAGCATAATGGAGCGCAAAACGTGATAACCTGCGATTGAAGGATCCCCCCACCCGCGCAGTGCAGCGTCATTACACATATCGGATCGTGAAACTCTCCCATCATATCAACGATCAATACTAGCAATCGGCTACATCTATGTGCCCTAATAATGCTAATTGTTTCTGGAAAAAGAGCCCTTTATCAAACAGAACGCCCAGATCTTTAAAACACACTGTCTTAAATGGTGCTGTCTGTTTAAAGCGTAATTAAAGATTGTCGGCGGCCGTGACTCAAAGTTAAAACTACACATATCAAAAGATTTGAAGCATTATAGAAGGTTCTGGATCTGGAAGCATTCTGGTCATCAGAATTCGAGGAAGTCCAAGTATATACGAGAAACGCACTTTCAGGTACACTGTCATAGTATTATAATCAATATAATATACTAAAGAACACATTCGCCGACAGATCTACGGATATACTGGATGAGGAGTCTAGTATAGAACACAATAGGAGACACATCTCCTTTTCTTTCTTGGCCTAACCTAGTATTTCTGGTTTACTAAACACCTATTGGTACCGCGTGTTTGGATAGTCAGTCCTCACTACGAGGGAACGGCCCAGATGGAATTTGAGCTCTGGTCTTGTATGTGAAGACCGGCGCCGCCGTCGCATCTACTACCGGGCTGCCCAACAATAGGAGATACACATGTGGGTCTGATATAAGGGGACACATCACTAGCTTTAACTCGTGTTTCAATAATAAAATTGTTCAGTCGAAGTTATCGAAGCCTCTCGAAGAGCTTATCTTCTTCATCCTTGGCACTACCACCTCGAGAGGTATCGGCCTGCCATTTCTGGCATTCTGTGACTTGATTTTACGCGCAGCAAAGGGGAGGCGGTCTGGATGGGATTTAAACCCCGGTCCTAACGTATGAAGAACGGACCGCCCCAAAGAGCTGATTATTATGCAAATTCTAGAGGTCCCTAGGGTTGATCCCCCATAAGCAGCTACACCATTCTTCCTTGATATGATCTTTTTACTATTGAGTTACATGAAACCACCAGCAAACATCAATCGTCCAGACTCGTGGATAAATTCTATCCATTGCATAACCAAAAAAAAATCGTAAGATTTTGCTCATTAAACTTCATGAAAGCTCAATCAACAACCTAACACCTTCAGTTCTAGCTTCCGTGCTCGTACCACCATTTTGAATTTCCTGGTCGTTGCCTTCTTGCCAGGGTAGCCAAGAACACAACTCGATACCGGGTTTTCCCCAACAACACCAAAACAAACACCCAATTTTCACAGCACAGCGAGGGGGTGAGAAGAAGTTGCAGGAGAGAAAATTGGCATTATAATAGGCGCGCAACATTTACTCTAAATTTGTTTGCTCGGTTCGGCTTTTCCGTTTTCAAGAATCGGCGTAATATTATGATAAACGTAAACAATACAAGCTCTGTTGTCTAAGTAGTGTGCTTTGCGAACCACAAATAAGGTAGTAGCCATGTTGAGCGGTTTCAGTGCAAAAAATGGGGGTAACTTCGTGGAGCAGAATGGGGGCTCAATGCACAACGTCTGGCCATTGTGTACCGTAGTAAAACTATACTCGGAAAACCCCCCTCCCGGCTAGTCAAAAACCAAACAGGGTGGTTATGTGTATGATTCTTGGCACCGTCCAGACCCTCCCCTGTCTTCTTCACACTCACCCTTGCTTCGCCAAACCCCCCCCCCCCTCCCTCTTCTCATCCTCTACCTCGTCATTTGTCACGCACATTTCTATACATAACAGGCTACATAAATTGTGTATAGAAACAGCAGCAGCCAGCAGGTACCCACTGGTACTACTGCTGTGCTTCCGCATATTCACTCCCTTGTGTTCTAGTGTGCTGTGCGATGTGTATGTATGTATGTGTGTGTGTGTTTATATGCGCGCAGACGCTTCGGCTCCGGTTTTGCACAATTTTTCACCACGCACCAAGGTAGTAGACGGGAATGGGGACAAAGGATGAATCTGGGGTGTGTTTGTGAGTGTGCTTGTGTTAGTGCTGTGCTGGAAAGGTCTTTTTTCCCTTCGTACTACTTTGACGGGATACGGGCGCGCCCGTCTAGTCTATTTGGTTCGGTGTTACAATGGACGTCCCGCAACTCCTTGAACGAGAGATCCCTGTTCTCTCTTGCTCTTTCACTCTCACTCTCTCTCTCTCTCACTCATTTGCAGCGATCGGTGCGCTATGGATACCGGTAAAACAAAAACCCTGCCCACGTCGCGCCGGTTAAAAGGTGCGTTCTTCCTTTTCTTCCAGGACGACACACACACACGCACACCCGAAATATGGACACGTGGTTAGGTGTGTGGGTGTGTATTTGCTAGTCCGAGCTTTGGCAATGTAGTGTGCCCCTCGCAATCACTTACCTCGTTGTTCCTAAGCAATTCTGGAGCACACTGCTGCACTCGTTGTTGCACACGGTTGATAGACGAAGGATAGGGTTGCAGGGACCCGATGGAAACGTTCCGTTCCACCAACAACAACAAAATCAAGAAGGAACACAGAAAAACCCTACTCCGGTGGGGTAGCAGTAGTAGTAGTAGTAGTAGTAGCACCTTCGACAACCAGGCGGTTTCTGCAGGTTCGGGATGAAGTCCCGGGTAAGATGTCCCCACCAACAAAAAAATAAAAGGTTGATAGCTGACAAACGCGGACGCGAAGAACACACCGATGCCGTATCTTAGGTGGCCGGCCTTCCACCATTCACATCCGACGCGCGTGAACACCCACCTTGAGGACACCGATGAGCGCAAATGAAAATCTTCCGGCCGGGTAACACGACACGCCACTTCACGGCAGCACAACTCGGTTTTTTTTGCCGCAAGTAAAGCTACAAGCACGCACGTTTTTGGCCGCCCGGGTCGTTGACGGAAATATTAAGAAGGAACAACGGAAACACACAAACTCGCACGCACGCCACACAGAGACACGTAAAATTCACATAAAACAAAAAAAAAGATTGCGACTTCCGTCCGTACCCCGACCGAGGAATCTCTCTACCAGCCCGATCTAGATCGCTTTCACCCGACAAAACAACGCAAACGGCAGGGCACCGCTTTACTAAACTAATGCCGTGTGAGCACCTTGTCTTGGAACGCTGGCGCTGCCGTGTGTAGGGATCCGGAATTTTGAGCTAAAACCGCACCGCACTCGATATGTGTCCCTAGGATCCTCGTTTGCGCTTCGCACTGTTCGCGTCGTTCGCGGCAAATAAAACGTTCTACGGCGAACAAGCGTGCTATTCTGACTCCGTGAAACGGCGTCGTCGGCAATGTACCCCCAACGGGTGCGCGCGCTCTTGTCCGTTGCTACTGCTCCCCTTTGAATGTGTGCGAACGGCACTGCTCCTGCCGGCTTTCTGTGCTGGGGCGAATGCGAACTCCTATTTGTCCGTCTACACGGCCACGGACCAACCTCGCGCCACACACATTCGCGCCGATGCGCGTGTGAAACGGTGGAGCCGGACACAATACATGCAAACACGCTTGCATACGACACCGGGTATACGACACACGCGTGTGGAAACGGTGCGAGCAAAACACACACACACACAAAAAAAGTTGGTGTCGTTTGGCTGGGAGATTCCTGCGCGCTTAACGTGGTTAGAGGTTTGCATGTAGCTGTGTGTTTGTAGGTTCCTTAGGTACTTGGGATGTAAAGTAAAAGGTACCGAGCGGTGGAGCTCAGCGGTGAGGAGAAGGGATGGGAATGGAGGCGCCAAATCGCCCGAACTCTCGAGACCCCGGAAGTTGTTGAAGCAAATGATTCCCCTTAGATAGTACGAATAGAAGGTTGCTGGGTAACATTCGCTGGTGAAAGGGATAAGTGTTCTTAGCTGTGGAAATATTACGTGCTGCAATGCAAGGATATTATGTTTTCTCTCCCCTCTCATTCTTACGCTGTTTCTCCCCCCGCTCTCTCTCTCTCTCTTTTAGTTGCTCATTCCATCCCGTATGTCCTAAAGAACTGTCATGCAACTATTTCACAAAATCTTCTGCTCAGGTTCGTTCCTTTTTCTAAAGCATTTATTTGTCTTAACATTCAGCCAAGTTACGGCAAAACATAGACACACATACATTTACTCTAATCCCTGTACATGCATTTAATTGTTCCTGCTGCCATAGCACCACTTGCTCACCCTCATTGGATTGTCAGCCATTGTTGGTATCGAAATACCTTTACATGTTCGGCAACCGCCATGGGTAGGTTGCGTTAGCCGGGAATGTAGCCGCTACTACTACACACGCACACACTCATACAACCCCGCACAAAAAAAAAACGCGGTCAGACATGCCACTAACACAGGCGCAAATCCACCCAAAAAAAAAAGGATATTCCCAAACTGACGGTGTAGTGTTTGATACAGCCGACACTCCCAATTTTATGCCGGTTGCGAATGGGAGAGGAATGGCTTAGTAGTAACTGTTCGCAAGTTTTGGCTCCGAATTTTTTCTATCTCTCTTTCTCTCTCTAAAAAGGTAAAGTTACGATTGCTACGCTAATGATCTCCTGAACCCCGGAAATGGTGGCATTGCGTTAATGCAGCCAATTTCTTCAACTCCGGTTACATCCGGGAGTTGATCTGAGTCTGTTAAAGATCAATGAGTTTTGAAGTGTGAGAGCTTTTATATGGTGACAATGTCAGTATCAGGATCATCTGTACCACGCTTCGCACGTGCAGGCATATCTCAGGGGTTCCACCTAGGTCCGGTAGTATTTTATCGTTGGGAGTATTGCAACGCTTTTTGTCACCCTAGTCTGCAGCTAACACAGACACCTCACGCCTCATGGCCAGACCTGTCAACATAATTACCTAGTACCGGGGACCAATTGTTTTTGCTAAGGGTTGGATCGGAGAATTTGTACCGTGTTTGGGGCTTGCGCAGCAGAACACATACCGCTGGAAATGGAATGACACACCAGGCCACAGTGGCTTCCAATTTTGTGATCAGTGGCAACTGTGCATAAGTGTAGGGAAGATGTAAAGCAGGGAGCCGCCCGATACTTTACATGAAATGCAATAAAAACATTCGAGCAATCATTTTGAATTATAGAGCAATAGAGAATGCAGATTACTGTATGCCCATAACTGATGTTCCCAAAAACTCGTTCAGAACTGCCAACACCTTCGCAGTCTTTGGCCCCAGTATTTCCCCAAACTTTCGCGGCAGATATTGTTTATGCTTTCTCGCACGCACCATAACCGATACACTGGAACTTCGCTAGAGATTATGCACCGAAGCGCTTCCTCGGTTAGTGAGCTTTGGGCAAAGGATTCGCAGTAGGAGATCGCCTGACATGGGGGGCTGGGGGAGCTGTGCATCTGTCGGTGTACGGTGGATGCTATGTGTTCAATGACCCAGCCAGTAGCACACTACGCAATGCACAAACACAAACACACTTGCGCAGCCATGGCGTGATTTGCACCCCCCCCAAGTCCAGGGACGCACACCAACCAACCGGGGTGTGTACGAGCTGGATGAGAGAGGTACACCGCTCATACTCGACGATCTCGTCCGTGTGCTAATGTGCACGGTGGGAAAATGGGAAAATTGTGTGTTGTGAGTGTGCGTGAACAGGGAGCGGTCCAAACCATTTGCCCCCACCCAATTACTCCCCAAAAACCTCAAATCAACAAAGAACATGTCCGGCAATAGCTGCAGATGAAGAGCGACTACCAGACTAGCTTGGAGTCGGTTTAAAGATATCAAACGGGAGGACGAGTTTTAACTGGGTTAGCCTTGCATAGCGGAATGCTCCTTAATGCATCACATGGTCTTTCCACTGTACACTGAGGAACTTCCGGGTGGATGTAAATACTTCGCAAGAGTACACTATGTAAAAATGGCAAAACATAGCCTTTATCTTCGCTGCAGAGAGGTGTCTACAGAAAGATCTAGAATGAATTGAACGCTTCCTTTTGTCTGGGGCTAGAGATGGACGGGAAGAAAAAAATGGTCTAGCGAATCAATTCACCCCTTTGAACAGACCGCAAATCGTCAATTTCCTTCCCTGGGCGCTTTCACAACAGTTCTACTCTTTGTGTCTACATCAGCAAGTTGGAGGTGGAGGTTCTTCATAGTGGAGCATCAGATATTACATATATCTAGACTACCAAGGCAGGTGCAATACACCTGACACTTGTAGTGCAATGCTGGAATGTTCTGGAATCTGAAGAACAAAGTGATCATTACTATAGGGATATCTATGCAACTGAGAGATGGTAAAGCCCCTTTGGCCCCAGGCTCCAGGAGGAAGGCACCAAGAGGTAATAGGTTGCTCTGCACTGGGAGTGGTCGGACTTCTCAAGACCGCACTAACTAAACAAAACATTTCGGATGATATTATACTAATGCGGATTACAGCTTTTACTTAGTTACTGTTGTGTTAATATTTTATAGAACCAACATACATTGTTTTAACCCTTTCCACTGCTGCTGCTGCTGTCGTGCCCTCTTTTCCTCTACTCCCAATCTCTACGAAATATAGTAACATCGTGAAACCTACCGCACCACACACGACCGTATAGTTTTAACATGAATTTTAACAAATCAAAACAAAAACGCAGTCAAACGAATCAAATAATTATACACATCCATCATCTAAATTCTAGTACACTGGAATGGCCCAAAAGATAACTAGTACTCCTATCCGTTACATTGGTTTTCCTATTGTTCCCTACAACTTGCTCAAGTAATCTTTTTCTTCTTTGACCTAACGACCTCTTAGGTCATGCCTGCCATTTCTGGCTTACTAGACTTGCTGATACCACGTAGTTGGATAGTCAGTCCTCACTATGGGGAGAACGGCTCCGATGGGATTTGAACCTCGGACCGGGCCGCTCTAACAATGCCACGTTTGTTTGTTCGCTCACCGCGTTGATTCACATTTGACTGAGTAATATAGGTTATTGTTCTAAAATTAACCGTGGCAGGGTATGTAAAACGGTGTAAGTTGAAAGTTCGACTAGACCGTGTACCTTTCATACCGCAGCGTGTTAACCTCATTCAGCTCGGTACAAGCATCGATTTTTTACGCATGAAATCTATCATTATGGAAAGATGTGAAATGAAAACTTGATGTGCTGTCTTATGAGGCACGAATGGTACAAAAACGCAACATACATTCCAACCGAAGAAAACCTAGACAACTAAATCGTTTCTTCTTTACGATACGTGTTCTACAGCTATATATCTAACAAACGTTGCACAGCTTCATCAACTTTGATGGCCAATTATTGGCAGCTGTTTTCCATCTTTAGCGAGCGAGTGGAAAAGTGGTGTTGTAATTTAGAACAGCACACATTAAGATTTGAATTGTAAGTAAAGTGACCACCCGCCAATATGTGATTTTGTTTTGTACAACCAGCCTAACAGCATAACAGCATTTTGCTTTCAAAATCTCCATCACGATACCGGTACCTCTTGTACATTTGACTTATAGTATGTGGTGGTTATGCTTATCCCTGATCTACTTTTCGCAGAAACATAGCGCAATATTATACAATACAAACAAGCAAACATGCAGGACGCATATAGGACCGATGGGTTAATTGCTTGTTAGCGTAAATAAAAAAAAAGGTTGTCTTATTTTTGTTCTACAACCCAGCGGAAAATTAAAAAGGTTCAACAATCAATCCCTTTTGAAATATCGTCATAAGAAATTATTAAAAGTATATCCTAAGGAATTGCCTATTAATTCTCTCCTCCTATTTGTCTTGATTATAGATAGATAAATAGTTACTCTCGTTACTTCTCCTTCTTTAAACATAGTTTTTGGGCCATTTTGGTACACAACACACACAATTATAGGTTAGACAATTGGAAAAGCGCATTAGATAGTAACATCATTAAGTGTAAAATTGTGTTACGATGAACATAAAAGCCTTACACTGCCAACAGCTGGCTTCCGGTTGGTAGGGTAGCACACCGCTTTACGCAGCATGCTACTTGAAATAACCGACGAGCATATGTTTTAGCAGGAACAGGACGAGAACTCGAAAGATAATTTTCGAGATATCCGGCCAATATCAGTCACCCTTCTGCTTGCTGCTGCTGCTGGCACCAGCATTGACCACATCCAGCACCAGATCACTACCGTACGACCAGACGAGCGGTTCCTGGAACTTGTCCAGATGCACCAAATTCTTATAGTGGTGCAGTGCTGGATGATCGATGTACGCATCGCACCCGTAACACCACACGGATAGATCGGTAAAGCTGAGGGCTAGCGGGTGGTCCACCGTTTCCGTACCGTGCCGTAGCATATGCTCCTGGACGTAGCGGCCACAGTACACGCCAAAGCACAGCAAACAGATCCAATTTTCCACCTCTGCACCACAGTCGCTGCAAGGTGTTTGTGTGTTGATGGCTGAAGAAGAGAGACAGAAAGGACGAATGGGAGTGAAACAACCCTTAAAACAGGATAAAAGCAAACATCACTTACAAGCGGGGCACGTTTCCGGGCGCAGTAACTTCAGATGTGGACAGTTTTTCAGTGGTATAACAGCAAACATTTCTTCGTTTTGCAATGCCTACGAGTTATGGTGATGGA
Source organism: Anopheles stephensi (assembly GCF_013141755.1). Classification (NCBI taxonomy): domain Eukaryota; kingdom Metazoa; phylum Arthropoda; class Insecta; order Diptera; family Culicidae; genus Anopheles; species Anopheles stephensi. The sequence goes on from NC_050201.1 coordinate 16,195,559, forward strand.
CGAGAGTTAAATCAATGATATTAAGCACTGTCTCACGCGATCGCTTACCTCTAGATTAGCTTCCAAATATTCAGTCAGCGTTGTTGCACGCTTTTGACTCGTGGCGGCAGCAGATGATGAGGCGCATGGTTCATCGGAACCTGCCCCAACCGAACCGGACGTGGACGATGGCGATGAGGTGGTTTGTGGTGTTTGTTTGGAAGAGTCCGGATCGTTCAAGCTCATAGCATCGAGTGCGTCGATCAGCGTACCGTCCGTCAGTGATTGACAGCTTGGTAGTTTTTTGTTGAAACGCAACGATCGCCAGTACTTCTGCTGCACCGCCAGCACATTCCGCAGTGTCTCTGCACAGGATACACTGGTTGAACTGGTGGTGGTCGCGGCAGTGCGCGTGCTGACCGGTGGAAGAAGCATCGGCAACGGATCCCCCAACAGTGCCTTGGTGCACATGGCCATCGCGTGCGAGATCGAGTTAACGTTGTAGCCGCCCTCCAGGCACACCATTATCCGGCCGCCAGCAAGCGCCGACAACCAGTGCGTAAAGTGTCCGTACGCTTCCGGTGTAACGCGACACCCGCCAAGCGGATCGCCGATAGCCGCATCAAAACCGGCCGAGACGAGCACCAGCTCCGGATCGAACTCGTAAGCAATCGGTAAAATAACCGACTGGAACGCTGCCACATACTCCGCATCACCCATGCCCTTGCGGTTCCAGGGAATGTTAACGTTAAATCCCTCGCCCTGTCCACTACCCACCACGGTATAGTTCGCGTCCGTACTGTTCGGAAAGAACGAACCATTGTCGTACCGGTGCACAGAAATATACAACACGCGTGGATCCTGCTCGAAGATGTGCTGCGTCCCGTTCCCATGGTGCACATCCCAATCTACAATCAGCACCCGGCGCAAACCGTAATATTCCACCGCGGCCCGGGCCGCCACCGCAATGTTGTTGAAAATGCAAAACCCGTGCGGTGTGTCCGATTCAGCGTGATGTCCGGGTGGCCGTACAATGCACACCCCGGACCGTACCCGGCCACTCAACACTTCTGACAGCACCTCCAACACAGACCCGGCCGCCATTCGGGCACTATCGTTTGTACTGGGATGGAAGTAGATCGAATTGTACTTGACGGCCATTTGCTTCATCGTATCCAGGTCGAATAGCGTTTCGATTAGCTGCACATGTTTCGATTCGTGCACCAGACAAAGTTCCTCAGTCGTAGCCAACCGGCCCGCTATCCGTTGCATGCGCTTCACGAGCTGGTAATCGATGGACAGTCGCTGCATTATCTTTGCAATGCGCTCCGGTTGCTCCGGGTGCCACTTTTCCTGGCTGTTCCGATGTTCCAGCATTAGCTCGTCGTACACGAAGCAAACACGACTCGGCGGTACGGTGAGATCCGTGTTGAAGCGTAACCATGTCAGACGTTCCTGGATCTTGGTGCGTTCCTCATCCGACTGCACCGGATAGCAGTTGCGCGTTTCGTAGTATCCCGGCTGTGCAGGCGGTTCCGGTGGAATGTAGCATTTGATCACCTTGTGGAAATCATCCTGCGGATTAGTGTTATTATAATCCTCCAGGCTGTAAACAGTAGGCAGATAAATTGATTAGAAGGAAAACAAATAACAACCGCAAGTCCAACAGTGGACGATGCATCCAATTTGTTCATACTTTTGTTCGAAATTACTTACTCATAAAGTTCATAAAACTGAAGACACTTCCAGTACTTCCGGTGGCTGTGGATACAGTTGAGGATCGATGTTTGCATACTTTCCGATGGTGGTTGTAGCTTCTCTGCCAGCCTCGGGCACGGATCGCCCAGCAATGTCCTGAGCGTGAGCGTGCATCCTTCGGCCAGTGATTCGAGACAGTAGCCACCCTCCATCACGACCGCCACACGTCCCTGAGCCAGTGCGAGCAGGGGACTAAGCAGGTGTGAGTAGAAGGCTGGCGTTATTTCCATACAACCCTATAAAAAAAAAAACAGTTACGTTATGTTAAAAAATGACAAATAAAAAATCTGGAAGGAGACGTACAGGGTTTCATGAAAGGATTAAAGAAACAATGATTGTAGTTAGTAATTCCATGCTTTTGTTAAGTTATGCGCGGCGTTATTACTTAAGCATAAAATTTTTTACATTTTCTTTTTTAGCATACACATAACTCCAGGAGATCGTGTCCTGATTTCTTTGGCTTTCTTCGCTACTTCTTTGTTCATACGTAGCGAGAAAAACAATGTCGTACATAGACGACAGAATAAAGTCCGGATGGCACTTTATACACCTGTTCTGTCGCGTGAAAACCTGGCACCGGTACCAGACTGCCACTTAGGAACTTTTGAAATGTTTATTAGTGTAATACGATGTAATCATGGACTGTTAGAATGAATTCATGAAATGAATGAATGAAAAAAGAGTTCAACAAGCAATGATGGTAGTCAATTGTTATCGTGTCAGCCATGGATGGTGATGGCGAAACGAAGTCATGTTATTGTTGAAAGATACGAAATCCCGCACAAAAAAGGCCTGATAAGCGCTACCTTCTCATCGCCCAGCGCCGAATCATAACCAGCCGACACGATAACCAGTTCAGGATTGAACTGCCGAGCGTATAAAATGTGAAAGAAAATAATACGGAAACAAACAAACAAAAAAAGGGCACGCGCACACAAACATGGAGTCACACGCGGGACAGCGGGAAATGGTTGGAAAAAAGGCGGGAAAAAAGAAAAGAAAGAAACGGAAAAGAGATACGGATTAGTTAACGGGTCAAAACAACGGCAAACACACCTCTGGACATCCGTAAGCAGCGTCGTAGCCGGCTGATACTATTATCAGCTCCGGTTGGAACTGAAAGTAATGACGCAAGAAAAAGAGAAAGATTCTTATGATCAAAATGGAAATGAACGAAAATTGATAGTACAGCCGGGAAAGGACTGCTCTGATTGTGGCCCCCACCAAGGCTCTTGAGAGATAATGTTAAAATTCTGCACCGTAATGCTGTAAGAGATTCCAGAAAGTTTTGTTTGCACTGAGCGTCGTGTTCCTGTGGGACGGTATTCGTACCTCTGCGGCTACCGGTAGTAGAATCTGCTGCCAGATGGCAAGGTAATCACCATTCGTCATGCCGGTCTTGTTAAGCGGTACGTTAAAATTGTATCCCTCACCATTACCTTCTCCGATATAGTCAAAATCGGATTCGCGTAAATTAGGCCAAAACGTACCATGCTCGTACCGATGGATGGAGAAGTAAAGCACTCTGTAAATTAAAGCACCGTTAAAAATTGCTTTCGAGTAAAAAAAAAGACAAACAGATCGTGAACTAACCTCGGATCTGAGTAAAACATCCGTTGCGTTCCCTGACCATGGTGCACGTCCCAGTCGACGATCAGTATCCTGCGCGTGCCGAGATGGTCCAGTGCGTGCTGAGCTGCGATAGCGACGTTATTGAAGAAGCAGTACCCGTTGTACTCTGCCGTCATTGCGTGATGGCCCGGCGGTCGCAGGATCGCCATTCCATTCTGCACCGTACCGTTCCACACGCTCTCGACGAGTTTTATCGTGCTACCAACCGCTAGCAAACTTGTCTCGTACGATGTCTGTGCGTAGTGCGCGGAAAGGAAAAACACAAATTATTCACCCATTTTTACGCCATTCTGCCAAGGGCTCTAAGGCGAGGAACAAACCCCTTACCGGATGGATAAAGATAGCATCATACTTCGAGCTTAACCGTTCCAGCTCCGTCTCGTCCTGCGAACCGTGCGTTTTCTCCAGTATCGCAATCTGCTCTGCGGTGTGTTTCGTCAGGATCTCCGCCTTGGTGGCTTCCCGCGGTGCAATGAACTTGCATCGCTCCACCAATTTCCCCATTGCAACGCGCTCCATTACGCGCAGATAGCGTTCGGGACATTCCGGATAGTTGCTGTCCCAGAGGCAGCGGTGCAGCGCGAAACGATCGTCGTACAGGATGCCGGTAGAACCGCGCTCGACACTGCTCACACTTTGCGCGTTGTGAAAGATGTCCTTCAGCTGTACATCGCTAAAGTCGGAACTGCGCCGTTCGTCGGTGCCGTTGGCTGACATTCTTAGTTTGCCTTGCTTTTTCGCTTCCGCTATACTGCCTTTGCCGGACGTCCGTTGGCCACCGTAAAACTTTACCCTTCGTTCCTCCTTTTCCGCTTCGATCGCTGCCTGCTGGGCACGGGTCCGTATCTTCGACTGCTTGGCGCTGCTGCGTGTTACCACGTTGGGGTTCTGCAAAGAAAGCATTATGATAATATTACTATACAGTATCACAGCTCTAACGATAATCAAGAAAAACGAAACGAAAAACAAACACACGCTTTTGAACTACGGACAAAAGCAATATTTTTCCTCAACGTAAACAAGACACCCCGTGATTGCACCTTATTCGCACGCACCTAGGAAAACACTGTTTATTTTGATGGTTTCTCGGCGACCTATTAAAGCGTATTGATTTTATTCCCACCGCTACGTAGTGCTTTTAATTTCGGCAATCCTCTGATAAGACACTCGGTGTATTCCGTCTCACTGCCTGTATGCTCGTTCTTCCGTCCTCTATTTCTGACAGTGCGCCCTGCTGATGCGTCCCGGTTCAATCAATTTAATCCAGTGTTTTTCAACTCTGCAAACATGTTTTGCTATTTTAGAGCGTATGTTTCTTATTTAACATTTAGCCACCTGGGAGAGGAGACTTTTCGGTGCATGGCTATTATTCAAAGAATGCAGGAAAAAATTGTGCTTGGCCGATTATCTTTATGGAGCTACGTGCATTCTGAACAATTTGAGTTTTTTATGCTATTTTTAAACGCCAATTTAATTGTAAGTGTATATTTGGGATAACTTTAAGATTTTTACTTTCGCTTTAAGATTTTACAAGATTTGCTTGCAATAGCGAAATTTCGAATAATTGTTTTATAACATAAAGGTTCAAAATTATATCTGATGATTGGTAAGCAATTTTGAAGAATTTTTGAAAGCAATTTTTCGTTTTGTAATTTTAATTATTGCCGCAATGTCCTAATAAGAGGCGTCATATACAATTAAGTGTATATAATCATTTTTTTTTATAATTTCAATGCTTTGACTCTCAAAGCATACTGTTTTTATGAAAAGACATAAGAAAAGCAAAAATTCTAAACATAAAACTTATCACAATTTTGTATCGCAATGCAATGCTCGAAAGGCATTGCTCGATAACTGAGAGCACAGCCCATCTAGAGATCAATGCTCGTTAACTGGACTAACGTTTCCAAGGAGACACAGATAAAAAAATACTACTACAATGGTATACTTCTTCGTCTTCGGTGGCACTACAACCTCGAAAGGTTTCTTCCTTGGCCATTTCAGGCTTTCTGTGGCTGTGATAGCATACTTAGTTGAATTTTATTCGCCGAAGGAGATTTTTTTACGTTCTGCACGGCTGCAGCCCACTTAAATGGGATATTAATATGGATATATCATCGAAAATCGCAGTTTGCGGCCACACCAACGGTTATCCTCGCTCTGTCTGCTACTCCTTCATCCCCACGTCCTAGCATCCGATGCGCTGTTTAACGCTTACCACCACTCGAGAGTGAAAAATCCAGTTAGGATGGGAAGCCATTGGTTAGGCTGATCCCTTTTACATGCAGGGTGTGAGTGTGTGTGTGTTCTTTGCTTCATAAAGGATGGCCTGGCCGTATTGCTTAAGACGAGACTAAACTAAAACTCCTTAAAATTACGAAAAAAAAAACAATAAGAGGATAAACCGAAGATTCCTCTGTCAGTAGATTTTGCATTTTCTCCGTCAATGTTAGACTTTAACACGAAAATGTCTTACTCTGTTGTAATAGCACATTTGTTCAAAAGTTATTGAAATTAAAAAATGTTTTGCAATATTTTTTTCTTTTTCTTCTTTGACTTTACACACATTTTAGCTTCCTTAACTTTAGCGTACCCATAGCAGAATAGTAGGTACTGTGTACGGAAAGGTGGTCCAAATGGGACCCGATACCCGATCTCATCGTTTGAAGACAAGCGCCTCTAATGTCCCTGCCGTCGTACAACTCCTTCCATCCAAATAGGAAGTTAATAAAAGAACAATACAAAAATAATATGCTATATCTTAATACCAGCAGCTGCTTCGCATTCTTTAAAAAAGAGATGCTACAATGTCGATGCAGTACCACTGCACGGCATGGAACAGAAAAATAAACTACCCTTGTGAAGGACAGCACATAATCTTTATGGATGGGCTGCTTGCGGACGATATTTTATTACACTGCGATAGAAAATTCTGGCGGGAGAATGTGTAATGCCATGTTGTGCTGAACCTTCTACGTAAGTGGAGCAAGCTTAAACGCAACCGTAATTGCCCTACTTCACATACCCAAGGCCAATTGTCAAAACTGTGATTACGGTTCGATATTTATTCATGTATTCTGATCATTAACGTGTAAGTAAGGTTTCTATTGATTGTTGGAGCAAAAAAACCAAAGGGGCCACACTGCAGTGGTTTTGTAGGTGTACCAAATAAAAAAGCACAAGCGAAAGGTATTACCAATGAAATGAGGAGTAAAACATATAGCTATCAGTCCGCCAAATATGGTCACAAACCGTTAAAGAGGTGTGTGTCGTATCTTAAAACGATTTCTTTACTTACCATTTTTCTGTATCGGGATCGCTTCACAAGTTGATTGCTGTGCTGAAGATAGTGGTGGATGGCTGAATAATTTCAGTACAATTTCTCTTTCCCAATTCGTTTCGTTTTTTTAAACGTTTAAGTGGTTGTCTTTTGGTTGATTGATACACAATACTTTACAACGAATGCCCTTGTTAGCGATGGGTAGCAGACGAGTCAATGTTTTACTACGAATTCACTGTCTTAACCTTAGGATAACACAGCTTCCTGTGACCGGTCGGCTCTCGACAATCGTCACGGATTGGATACTTCTGGTACTATACTTCCGTCTCTCTGCTTTAGGCCTGCGATGGACCCTAGAACAAAGCGAAAACAAAACCCCACGGCATCGTGGCGAGCGATTACTTCATCGTTTCCTTTTATGTAAGCTTCGGGCGCTTTGTCCGCGCCTGGTGGGTTGCGTATAGCTGATCCGAAACACGCATTGCTAAATATGTCGCAGCAGACACTGCCGCAACCCACGCAAAAACCCCGAAGCGTAACCCACTTACCTGCAGGTTCGCTCAAGAAGCAAATACGGCGCTCAAGAAGCGGCAGCAGCAGCAGCTGTTCGGGTTTCTTGGCATCATGCAAGCAAATCGGGAAGCTACGCGCTTAGAAACTTACAGTGTTTCTAGTTCCCGGGAGGATGTTTTAGTCCTTGCTGAGCTAACGCCACTAGACTCTTCACAATACGACTAACTAGGTTTAGTTCAACCAATTTACAAAACACCACCGTTCTTAACTTAGGACACACACACTCGCGCTTAGAACCACTGTGTTGTAAATAAGCCGAGCGGTTCTGTTGTGGAGGGGTTTTCGATGTTTGGATGGAAAGTTTACATCAAAAGTTCATTCTATACTTTGAATTTATGCCCGAGAACTTCTCAGCTAAAGCCAGAACAGCGTGCAAACCCGTCTCCAGGTGTAATAACGCCCGACCGCAGAAGGAAGATACACGCGAACGGGGATATAAACAATTGAGCTAGCTCGAACTGACGATAGTCGAGCAGCGTGGGTGCTCGAATTGCATTTGCTCGAAAAAGCTAATTTCGTTAGTGGCCATATTGGATAAATGCTTGTCAATATCCAACTTTTGCACTGGTATTCATCAAATAAGTACAGTATAAATCTATTTTTCAGATTTACAAATACGTTATCCCCGATTGCCTACACGTAGTTTTCTCTATATCGGTATAAAAGTAACAAATAATTTCAAAGAGGATAAATCGAGTTCTATTTGCAAATTGCATATTCGAGCTGTCAAATTTGATGTGCAAATTCCGACTGTTTACATTTGTTGTAACGAAATTTTACAACTCAGGAAGAAATGTTTGCGAGATGATTGGTTCGTCATCCTTTCCGTGGAAGATTGAGATAAATTAAATTCCGTCCCACTTTCTTATTAACGTACTGTTGGTTTTACCAGTCCTTTGCAAATAGCTTTAAAATATATTATTATTACAAACACAAACGTCACAAGCATTGTCTTACAGTAATTATTAGCAGGCTTAGAAAACAAACAATTCCTGAGTCAATAATAGTTGCTTAACATCTACCTTAAATGCCATCCATCAGCTCCTTTTGGCTCTCGCCGCCCAACGGTAGCAAATCGCATTCGAGCGTGTGCCGAAAGCAGTCAAGAAATTCTTCCGTAACAGACGCAACACCCAGCTCCGGTCGGTTCAGTTCCTGCGCTAGTGATGTAACCGATTTCCCAACCAACCCGCACGGTACAATGTGCCGGAACCAACCCAGATCGATGTCACAGTTGAGCGCTAACCCGTGCGTCGTTACGTACCGGCTTGCGTGGATTCCCATCGCACAGATCTTCCGGTCCTCGATCCACACGCCCGTGTCAGCGGTCGTTTGAGCCCGCAAACCGTACCGCCTACACAGTTCTATAACAGTTCGCTCGAGATGACACACGTACCAGCGAACGCTTGGTTGAAAGCGTTTTAAGTCGAGTATGGGATATGCTACCAGCTGTCCCGGTCCGTGAAACGTTATCAATCCGCCCCGGTTGGTGCGGACAAAATCGGCCCCGAGTGCACGTAATCGATGTTCCTCCGTTTCGTCGTAGCCTTTCGTACGAATGCCAATGGTGTAGACCGGTTCGTGTTCGGTTAGAATGAGCACATTGCAGTAAGGTGATGTTGGTGCGACGCTATCTTGCGGATGTTTCGCCTGCTGCAGTAACCGGTTCGCAATTGTTTGCTGAAGCTTTAGTGCCTGTTGGTAGGGAAGTCTTCCGGCCCGCAGGACATGTACCAGACGAGACATGATGGGATTGGCTGTGTTACACTACAGACCAATAACAGGTTGTTTGGGGTTGTGGTTACTGTTAGTCAATGGTAACCCCACGGCGTCTGCTGTCTCTGGACCTTCAACTTTCAAACAAATTTTAGTGTCGATGTTTGCTTCTGGTACACAGTTATTAACATTCTCCTGTTGGCGTTGTTTTTCCGCAAGATTGAGGTACAGCTTCTGACCTATCTGCAATCGGCAGGGAGAGAGAATCAAAACAAAGGAGATAACATTAGTCTACCAGGCACTTGATTGCGTCATATCTGACATTACGATTGGCTGGCGTAATCGGCGCCACAGTGGGATGTGACGATCAACGGCCTAATAATAATATTAATTTACAAAAAGAAAATACAAACACGTACATAAACATCGATGGCTGCGTACAGCTTCTGGTCTTCGGACAGTGGCAATACGTCCCATTTGCTCATCCGCACCTGTTTGCTCTTGTTCATGCGTAGCCTCAGTAACTGCTCCACCAGCCGGGCTAAACTCCACAGCCCGGTGGAACCGTTCAAACGATTGTACCACTGGCCCAGTTCAACGCACCGCGCTATTAAGCGATCAGCGTCCACCTCCGGAAAGTCGCGCGCCAGTTTCCGAAAATCGTTCTTAATATTGACACCGTGCAACACCACCCGTGGATGGTAGAGCAGCTGCGTCAGTGCGGCAGGCAGACGCTTTAGGCAGGAAATTTGCAGCAGTAAGCAACAGTCCGTCTTAACGCAAAGCTGCATTAAAGCCGTACGCCCTGGGCCAGTCTTAAAGCTAAAAGGCCACTCCAAATCGAATGCTATCGGGATGTCTTGGTCGGTTGACTGGAGTTGCTGCGTAATCTCCTGCATTAGCTGATCGCATCGGAACGCCATATCCTGCAGGGTCGTGTAATATTCGATCGCTCCCGTGTACTCGATGAAAGGAAGATATTCAACCTTCGTATCGGGCTTTTTAGTTTCCTCCGCTGGAAAAACGTAATTACTTCGCAAGCGTCTTTTCGGCGCATCTTCATTCTTTACCGATGTTGGGACGCCTTGTTTCATATCCACGATTGGCGCGTCTGGCTTTACCGTGCTGCCACCATCCTCTGCTGGTTCATGTTTTACGGCACTGCATGCCCAAAGCGGCAACTTCCTTTTCGACATTTTTGTAAAGCCAAACTGTTTTCACTCTAGTAGTTTACCAGTGGCGTCGTTTGGCCACACTACAAAAACGAGTCACCTACATTAACATAAGCGCGTTGTGGAAAGAGCTATCAGTGCGATTTCGCTTACCTGCTTATCTTCTGTATCAAGCGTCCCAGTTAAACAGTTTGTAAAAAAACGCTTACAATCCCAAAACAAAAAGTGATAACAAAATTCAACGAAGCCGTTTGTCAGTTGCTGCCGGAAGCTGTCAGTTTGATTGTTGGCAGTTGGCTGCATTGAGGCCGCAGCCACACACACCGTAACAGGTCGCAATGAAACATCGAAAAGTAACGCTTCGTAACGCTCTTTGAACGCTCGCGGTTGTTTGATGGTGTTTCCACCTGCTTAGCTCGCCGAACTATTTTGGTGTCGGGCTCGGGACGGGTGTCGGGATTTACATTTTGCACAGGGAATTGTTAAAAAGATTAACCGCCCACACTGTTTTCCATCACATGCGGGTGTAGTCCCAAATACGTTCTGGCCCTGTAACCGGGCCACATTCACTAGTTTGTAAACAAAGCGGATTGTTGAAGGTGCGAAACAGCTACATGCTATGTTCTTACCATTGCATAAGGCGAGTTCTGCAAACTATTTCGAGTTTAATTAATTTTGGTTCTGTATTATGTACTCCGTTTTCTCGAATAAAGCAAAATTACGCAGTGAACTTACACAACATAAAACATTGCGTATGTGTATTGACAACAAGCAGCTTGACAGATGACAGCTGGGAATGGGTGTTTATATGTTTTGATGTTGTTATGAATCAGCTCTACGCAATTTGATAAGGCTTGGGGCATTTTATCAGCTTTATTGTGAAAGTAAAAGTTGAGTGAAAACCAGCTTTTTTATTGTGTGAACAGTACTATATCGTAAGATGTCTCTTCTTTGCAATACGGGTGATTGGTTCACGTTGGGACAGGGAAATGCCTTCAGGTAAAGTATCTGCATTCTGCTTCCAATCGAGCAAACGCTGTGTTGCAAAATATTTACCGCACGCTCATGACCATCTTCAGAAAGGTAGAACTTTACAACATGGAATGGCCGGCGAGCATTAATCTGGATAACATGGTGGTGTATGCCGCGCCGTACGGCGGACCGATCGCTATCGTGAAGGATCCAAAACTATTCATCAAACTGGATGGCAGTACCAGCACCAGACCCATCATTAGAGTGTTCAACTGTGTTGGCAAATTGCTATCGTCAATCAATGTAATGTTAGAACTGTTTGCGCACCGCAATGCCCGACCATTTTGATCACAAAACCAATACCACGTATTTGCAGTGGGATTGCGGCAATCTGGTCACGCTCGGGTGGTCTGATTCGGAAGAGTTGATCGGTGTGCAGGACGATGGTACGATCTTCATACACGACATGTTTGGAAACTTTGTGCATAAGTTCAGCGTCGGAAAGGACGTTACGGATGTGGCGGACGCGAAAATATTTACTTCCGCGTCCGGCACGGGCGTGGCTGTCATGACATCCGGGTTTAAAATCTACATCTTAAACAATATAAAGGACCCGAAATCGAGACCCTTGTCGGAGCTGCTAAGTATAGCTTTTTTTGTAAAGGAGAATTCACAGATTTAAACTCATAATTGTTCATCACTGTTTGTTTGCTAGATATAACAAGCAATCTCTCGTGCTGGGAAATGGTTTGTAAGGACAGAACGACGAGCTGTTTACTAGCGACTGGGAACGAAATTACGCTTGTCCGTCATGGGGACAACGTGTTCACGAACCACACACTAACGATGAGAAACGAGTTTCATTCGATAAGCTTGCTATCCGTTTCGTTCGATCACGAGCACGTCGCCTTCCTCACCAATACCGGCTGCCTGTGGATGGGTTCGTGGGATCTGAAGCACAAGTATTGCGAGTTCGTTACCGGCCGGCAGGAAAAAGCGAACCAGCTGGTGTGGTGTGTTGATGGTGGAAGTACCAAGTACGAATCACAGGCTGTCATCGTAAGCTATATGAACCTAATACTAATCGTTGGCGCGACGGGTGAATCAAGCGTTTACACGTACGACTCGCCGATGACGCTCATCCCGGAGATGGACTGTGTGCGGGTGCTGACGAACTACTATCACGAGCTCGTCCAGAAGGTGCCGTTGAGCACGAGCAAAATCTTTGGCATCAACATCTCCGAACCGGCAAGCTTTCTGTTCGAAGCACACCGCAAATTTCAGGACCGTAGCCACCAGTCGGACGAGTATCTGTGCCTGATCCAGAACAAGCTACCGGCAGCGGTGGCCGACTGCATCGATGCGGCCGGCCACGAGTTCGATCCAAACACGCAGAAAAGTCTCATCCGGGCGGCGTATTTTGGGAAAAGCTTTATTATCGGATATAATTGTTCCGATTACATAACGATGTGCAAAACGCTAAAAGTGTTGAACGTGTTGCGTGACCGAAACGTTGGCATTCCGATCACAATACAGCAGTAAGTAGTAGTATTTATCGAGCTTAGAAAGACGAATGAACGGTTCCCATCTCTTCTATTCCTTCGAGGTTTAACCATTTGCAGCCGGTTGTTATTTTGGATCGTTTAGTATTTCGCAAGTATTACGGTTTATCCATCCACATTGCAAAGTATCTGAAGCTACAGGAAACCCGCATTCTGGAGCATTGGGCGTTTCAAAAAATAATACACGATAAAAGTGCGTAAATTCAATTCATAAAAAAGGTGTGCGTAACGGTTTCGTAACACAATAAGTTCTCTACTGTTGCAGACGATGATGAGATCGCCCGCAAAATAGCGGCCAAATTCTCCAGCGCCGGTCTCCACGAACCGATGTCGTACGCAAACGTGGCCGACAAAGCGCAGCAGATCGGAAAAACCAAGCTCGCTATTACGGTACGAGATTTTTTTTGCTTTGGTTTTGAGCTGTAATCCAGCAACGATCCTTACGTTCGCTCTCTGTTGCTGTCTTTATAGCTGCTCGAGCTGGAGACGAAAAAGAAACTGCAGGTGCCATTGTTGCTGAAGCTCGGTGCAAGCGAGAAAGCGCTCATCGCTGCCACCCAGTCCGGCGATATTGATCTCATTTATATGGCAATACTAGAGATGAAAAATACGACCGCACTCGCCAAGTTTCACATGACGATCCGGCGCTACCCGTTGGCACAGAATCTATACAAGAAGTACTGTCAGCTAAACAGCCTTTCCACGCTCAAGGACATCCATTCGCAGGAGGACGATTTCCTGTCGCAGGCCGAGCTCGCGCTCCGGGAAGCTCTGCAGCTGGGCAATCTGGACGCCTCGATACCGGACATTAGTGGCAATTATCGGAAGGCGAGCAAAACGATTGAGGCAGATCTGGCGGACGAGACGAAGAAGCTGATACGCCACCAAAAGCTGCTGCAGGACAAGTATCAGAAGGATTTCTTCGGACTGGCATTGCACGCGATGGTGCGCAAGCTGCTGCAGCTCGGCGATCAGCGGTACGCCGAGAAGCTGAAGAGCGAGTTCAAGATGTCCGACAGGCGGTACTGGTGGCTGCGGATACAAACGTACGCGGAAAACTACCAGTGGGATGAGCTGGAAAAGTTTGCGAAAGCGAAGAAAAGCGTCATCGGTTACGAACCGTTCGTGGAGGTGTGTCTGTCGAAAGCGAACGTGGCGGAAGCGAAAAAATATTTACCACGGTGCAGCGAAGAGAACAAATTGAAGTGGTATCTGCGGGCAGGGTAAGAGAAGAAGAGAGGCCATCGACCGTGCTCTACCGGGAGAGGAAATAAATCGATCAGTATTATTTCTCTTAAACTTTTATTTGCAGTTGCTATGCCGATGCAGCTACGATTGCGTTTATGCAGAAGGACATCGATAGCTTGTTAAAAATACACGATCACTGCAATGATTCGTCGCTAATGTCAACGGTGGAAAATATGATTGGGCAACTGTCCAGTAAGAAATGATTCACGAAAAAAGCATGCAAAGGTGTGCTTTAATAATGGTGTCCGGGTGATAAACGATTGCTTGTGCTAGTTGATGCTCGCAATCGCGATGTAGAACAGCGAATACAGCACGTGTCGATAATTATATATGTGCATCCCTACGCTGCATCTTTGCACGTGAGCTTGATTGATTGATTAGCTCAGAGAGATGTTGAGTTTGAAAACTACATTCGTCTCTTTACAGTGAAATGTTAGGTGAAGATCAATCAGCTGTGGAATTGTAAAAGATACCGATCATACACATATGCAATACCGATAAAGTGTTAAATTGCTATAACAAATTGATGAATACGCCTAAACGAGTATGTTTTGTATAACCAGAGACGTATCTCGATAATTATAAATTACCACAATTATTGTATTATATATAACAAAAGGGAAAAAATACACTTCTATACAAATTGGCAACATAATTATCCACCTTGTGTTGAGAAACGATCAATAACGAATAGAAGGGCGATTCAACTTTTTTTTTTTAGAATATATCTGTGCAATACGGCATCAGTCCGTAATCATTAACTAATAATAGAAAAATATCTGTGCAAGGACACACTGGTCCTATTATAACGCGAGGCCGATAGGATTCGATTGAGGATCAATGCGATGAAGACAAGTACCTGCCTACTGGAGACTTTGACCATGAAAGAGTACGATTCGGAAGCAGAGCATTGGGTGACAGCGACGATCTTGAGGTAGTATAGAAGTTATGCTAACTTGGACAACCGTAACTTCGGACAACAACGTAAGCAATGAAATCCGACGGCGCATTGTTCAAGGGAATCGTACCTACTACGGGCTCCAGAAATTCCTGAGATCCAGAAGACTCATAAAACGCACGAAATGCGCCATATATCGCACACTGATACGGACGGTAGTCCTCTACAGGCGCGAGTCCTGGACTATACCGGCGGAGGACTCCAATGCACTTGTCATTTACGAGCGGTGAGTGCTACAGACTATCTTTGGCGGTGAGTGCGAGCAGGGCGTGTGCAGAAGGAGGATGAACCACGTGCTAGTTGAGCTGTTTGGCGATGCAGACATCCTGACGGTTACCAAAGCCAGAAGAAAACGCTGGTTACGGCACGTGATGAGGATGAAGTACTCACGCCCTACCAGGAAGGTGATCGCTAGTGACCCGTTTGGCACGAGGCGTAGAGGAGCACAGCGAGCTCGTTAGCTGGATCAAGTGGAGTCAGGCCTGCGGGAGATCGGATGCAGTCGAGGGTGGAGGAGTGCAGCCATGGACCGTTTTCCCTGGCCACGGATTGAACACTAGGCCAAGTCTTTAAGACGTGCACCTCAGGAGCAGGCTAAGAAGGAAGAAGAGAAGGACACACTAGACAGTGAGAATCGATTTTGGACTGGGAGTATAGGAGGGTGTGGTGTAACCGGACAAAGCGAGCGTCTCAAAGATAGAATATGAGGTATATCAAGCAAATTGGTCTACTATGGCTAACTCGATCGACGCCCACATTCTTATATCCACGACTGCAGTCGATCTCAAATCTATCCATACGAACTCGTTGTACTTCAAGATACATCATGGTTCGCATCCTTGGCCACAGTTAGCGTACGCTCTGCTCGCATCACTCCACTGCTATGCTTACTCTTAAAGGTTGTCTCTTGCATCAGCCCCTCGAAAATGACACATTGGTGTCTTCCGCATGAAATGATGATTGTATGACAAGATCCGGATCGTTCTACAATAGCAAGAGCAGAGCAAACTAGCTGACTTCTTAAAAAAGAAGACTCCAAGAAGTCAATAAATGCCCTGTCTTTTTAAATAACGTTTCAAGGAAGCTGAACTTATTTATAACCTCGCCGGCAATTGATTATCTCCCTTCCAGTCAAGATCCATCACGGTCAGAGCATCATTTAAGAAAAAAAAATGGAGAAACCGCGTAAAACCATTGAATTCCACGCTTCACTTAAGATAAGAGTACGGGATGTGTATAAAGCTACTACTTACCAGTTAAAACTGGTTATGATATTTACAGAACCGCTTCCACTTTAATATCCACCCCTGTGAAAGACTTCAAAAGTAGGGTAGCGATAAGCTAATGTTGCCAGTCACTCGCAGTTTGTTTTCTGTCTGCAGCTTACAGAGCTCACCCCGTCACTGCTTCTCGAATGTGTTCACACTTCGAAAACAGAACTTTAATTATCGTGTTTTTGAAACTGCTAATTCAATCAAGTTAGGAAAGGGACGATTCCCCCTACTAACCAAGGTAAAACCAATAAAAATGGAAACGCAGAGTATAAGAGCCAGCTGTATCTATCCGTTCAAGGGATTCAAGGGATGTCATGCAAAAAAAATCCAGCACTACTAATCCAATTAAGTAAATTCTTCATAGGGAAAGATCAGTGTGTCATCACCGTTGTTGAACCGCTACGCTGCTGATCAATGCTTTTTTTTTTTGACAGCCGAGCCGCCTTTATTTATATCAAGATTTTAAAAATAGCGTGTTGTACATTTAATTTCCATTTGTTATCTCTCTTCAAAAAGCAGTAGAGAAGCAATTGTGTAATAACATTTGTTGTTTTTTTTTCTTACATTTTTGTTGCTTTTTTTGTTTTAAACAGCTAATTACTACAGTTAGTCACATTACACGACGTAAAATGTTTGTAATTTGAAAGTTTACGTGTATGTGTGCGCGCGCGCTCAAATAGATACATAAAAACAAAACCTCCACCAACATTATTTAGAAGAGAGAGAGAGAGAGAGAAACTATATGAAAAATATGAAAATAATCCATAAACACCTAATATACAATCAACAAGCGCACTTGTCACATCCACACATCTACACACACACACACACACACACAAGCGCGCGCGCCCTTTGCACATATACTATTGTTTTCGACCATTATTTCGACAGTAGGCGCAGCGTTGTGGTATGCACATCCACACACACACACGCACAACCACTCATACAGAGAAACAGCACACCTGTTTCACGGTGTGGTCGTCGTAGCAAGACAAGATTTTAGAAAAAGAAAAACAAAACAATCTAACGAGGCAAACACAGTGCTTTTCAAGTTATATAACAAGCGTCCACATGTTTAAAACAATGCGGTGGTTTGAGATGAAAAAAAAACAAACCAAGCAATCATTAGCAATCTAGCCCTGGGAAAGATTGGGAATCTCAAGAACGAACCTAGCGATCCAGGGCAGCTTATCAAAACTGCTCGTCAGTATAATGTGCGGGATATATATAATTGTAACGTTAGCCTAATATAAGTGTGTGTGTGCTATGTGATTAACTCAAAACAGTAAATTACTAAAATTTGCCAAATTCTTACACACTAAAACACTCCTAACCGCTAGTAGCAAGAGCCAAATCAGCGTAGATGGGAAGAGGGCGATGGTGGGGGGGGGAGGGATGGGATGATGGTGTTTACAGCAGTGCCAGCTTCATGACCGCCTTGCGCCACCGTTGGCAGTCTTGCTGCAGGCGACGCTCCTCGTACGACAGCTTCTGGTGCTGGGCGCTCAACCGGTCCGCCTCCATCTCGAGCTTCAGCTCCCGGTCCTTCCGGTTGATGCGCGACTTCCGTGACGCTTCGTTGTTCTTGTCCCGCTGCTCCCGGTACCGCCAGTCGGCTTCGCTCAGATGCTGATACTGCGATCGATCGCGCACCGTACCGGCCGCCTTCGGTGGTCGGCCCCGGCGCTTCGGCGTTTTGGTGGTGCTGGACGAAACGTCCGAGCTGGAATCGCCGCAAACCGACGACGCGGACGAGCGGGACCCGATGCTGCACACGCTGCTGCTGGCATTGGTCCGACGGCCGGTCGTGGTGGCGGCTCGCGTAGACGAGGCCGAATCTTCCGACGCGTTCGTTAGCTGCCGGAGACTGTCTAGCGTTAGCAGCTGGTAGATTTGCTTTGCGGCGTCACCCTTGCTGTCCTGTCCACCGTCGGCGGTGGCCTTCGATGGGCGGGGCGTCGATGACCTCGGATCGTCTTGGTCGACCGGTGGTGCCTTTAGACGGTCCGTGGACGTGATGGATGGTGAGGCTAGCAGGTCTAGTGTGGGTTTCTCGTCTACTACTACGGTTGACTGATAGCAGCCAAATTCTAACGATTCCTGTAGATGAGAGAAGAGAGAATATGGGTGGTTAAAGTGATAGCACACACACAGCAAAGGCAGAGTAGATCAATTATTAGGTTCGCAATCAGGTATCAGGTATCAGCAGGCGTTGCTCTGAGCTACTACACTGTGCCATATCTTAATTGCGCACCTAGTAATAGTAATGAGCGGAGATACTTACGTCATTGGTGTCGATGAATGACAGAAGATCAAACTTTTCATCCTCCAAATCCAAAATGTCGTTGGTTAGGTCCGGCGTGTTGAGTGTTGCTGCCTGCTGTAGTGGCAGCATGCGTAGCGGCGGTTCATGCGATGGGGCGTTGTTCGTCGTCAATGTCGTCGTTGTCGTTCCTGTCGAGGCGGTGGTTTGCAGCAACACTGCGTGCCCAGCAATAGTGCTGGCAGGCGATGGCTTCGGTGTCACGTTTACAGCAAGCGTCGGTGCCTTACGGCTGGCAAGGGATAGCTTTCGGCCCATAGCGTTGACCGCGGCAGTGGCCGATTGTTTGCTACTACTGCTCGCCGCTGCAGCTGGTGCTGCGTGACCGAATGCGGAAGGTGTTGAGAATTTCGCCTGATTGCCGGTGGTCGTAGTCCAGCCAGCATCGCTAAGGTGTTGCAGTTTGGGCATCTTGGCCTTGCCGCCCATGGTAGTATATTCGCCACTGACATCCTCCTCCTCCTGCAGGCGTCGCTTCATGGCGTAGTAATTGTGGTCACGTTGTGGATGGTTTGCTGAAGTATGCGTACTCGCAGTCGTCGTTGTCGTTGCGGTGGTGGTCGCAGTAGCACGTTTGCCTTGCGTCAGACCGTTGATGTTATGGATCAGATCGAGACTCCGCTCGAACGTATCGTTCGTGTGTGCGGCGGCGCTGTTGGTGGTTGAGATTTCGTTGCTGGAACTGCTCGGGGGCTCGAAAAAGCTGGCAGGCGTTTCGACGAGTTCCGGACGTACCGGGTTGTTGTTGGAAATGTCCTCCTGCAGCCACTTGAGTATGTTGAGCGGTATCGGTTCGTTGTCGTTCGCGGAGAGACCCACGAACGGCAGCGGATCGGCCGCCGACACTAGATGGTTGGAAACGTCGCAGTCGAACGCACTGGACAGCTGTTCGATCTCTTCGTGAAGCGAGACGGGCGGGCTGTTGGTGAACGGTGGTTCGGTTAGCTCAACCTGAAGTTCGTTAAGCAGGTTCGCACAGTCGATGCTCGTCTCGATGGTTTTCGCCTGGCCGGCCCGGCTAGCTCGGCGATATTCGTCCAAACTGCGTTCCAGCTCAATCTCGCTAATGCTTGGGCTGCTGCTGCTGTTGCTGGCGGTTGGCGAACTTAGCCACAGGTGACGCGGATCGCCAACAATAGTGTTGGTGAAGCTGTGCCCGCTGCTGCCGCCGCCGCCCCCGATACAAGTCTCATTCGTCCATTCAATGTCGGGTAGTAGTGATGTCAGTGCGGTGACCACCTTGTGGCCACCTGTGCCAACAACTGCCGCCTCCGCTGGTAGTATGGGGGCCGCGAACGGCCTACTACCGGACCCACTGCTGCTGCTGCTACTGTGGTAACCAACGCCACCACCACCACCTCTATTACTATTACTGCTATCGCTAATAATGCTACTGAAGTCACACGGTTTTTTGGGGGAGATTGACAGGTGCTGCTGCTGTTGCTGCCCGAGGGTGGCAACAGCGGCGTCCGAGGGAGAAGCGGCTGCAACAGTCCCACTACCGTTGCAGCTACCCGAGGCCACATGGCTTCGTGCTCCGCTAGAAAACTGGCTGCTGCTGCAGCCGCCGTTTCTGCTGCTGCTGCTGCTGATGGTCTTATTACATACGTCGTGTACAGTTACGCTCGTTTCAGTACCGCTGAAACGTCTGATTTTGTCAAATTCATTCCGGCAGACATCCGCTGCTGTCTTTCGCGCTTCCCCCAGCGACCGTTCACCTGTTGTAGCGCTGCTGCGCTGCACGTCCGCCCGACCCTTCCTGCCGTGCTGACCCGCCGCCATCTCCCGCACGGCGCAATCGTCGCCGTCCTCCTCCACCTCGACCTCCACCTCCGGAAACAGGCTGTCGGCGGATGTTGGCGCCGACCACCAGGGTGCGTGCTCCAGCTCCACCGACGAATGTGGCTGCGTTGGTGGCGGTGGCGAACACGCTTCCAGCATCGTCGTCGTGTTCATCCAGGCCGTCGCCGTATCGTCGTCCACCGGTGACAGCAGCGACAGTTCCGGCGTGGGCGAGGGCGAGAGCAGCCCGAGCGGTGACGCGTCCAGCGACGACGAAAAGGTATCCCGATTGCTTCGGTTGACTAGGCCTCCGTAAAAGAAGATCGTTTCTTCCACCCGTCGGTCGTCCGACGGCTCCACGGCCGCCGCCGCCGGACGACTTTGCCGATAGAATTTCTCGCCATGAGCGGCAATCGTTGACGAACTCAGTTGTTTGTGCCATCGGGACAGTGACTGATGAAGAAGAGCATGTTTGGGGGTAGGGGGAACAAGAGGGAAGTACGCATATAGTTGTCTGTCGGTGGTCGGGGTACACAGTGGAAGATGGTTGGATGATAGCGTACGTCGCACGCTACTGGGGGATACTTACGATAAATTCACCGTTTAATTCTAATGAAATTTTAACGCTTTAGATAACGCCCCGAATTGAGTTGAGAGTGGCCAGCCCTCAACCTGAAACGAAATGGAACAAACAAGCGGAAGAAGGAAAATGTGAGTTGATGTGTCATTCGTTATCGAACGCTCGCGATGGCGCTCTTATCTCCTTAGTAGATTATTCTCAACACAAGGGTTCGGCTGGGAGGGCGGGGGATGTTTTCTTTCGTTTAAATGTCGTTTTTGTTTTATTGGACAAACTCAAAAAAAATACAGCAAACACAGTCATTTGTGCTTGATGACGATATGCGTATGCGTGCTGCTCAGGTATGTCCATATCAACCCAGTGATGTCCCTTCAAGCAGCAACTAGAGTGCCCGAAGCTGTGCCTCGCTTATCGCAGCCCGTTTTTGTTGGGGAATTTCCTAATGGCATTAGTGATGTGACTACGGTACGGTTACTGGTTTGCGGTCTGTTCTGCCGTTGTTAGATAAGATAAGCCCTCAGCCCCGGAAGCAAATCTTCATTAAAATGAACCCTTTTTTTGCCGCATCTCGTAATAGATTTCGAACGCCAAGGTCTCTCCTCGACATCGAGGGACGTTCTAGGGCCGAAACCATTAAAATAAGTTATACAAAAATAAACAGACACAAACACACACGCTGATACGCATAAAACTGTGCGTGTCATAAATGTTCTAGAACCTCGATCTTGCGTCAGAAACACACCACCTTCGTTTGCTTCCATTTTTTTTATTGTCGCATATTTCAACCCC
Source organism: Anopheles stephensi (assembly GCF_013141755.1). NCBI lineage: Eukaryota > Metazoa > Arthropoda > Insecta > Diptera > Culicidae > Anopheles > Anopheles stephensi. The sequence continues at coordinate 16,217,157 of NC_050201.1, forward strand.
CATTCGGTTGGGAAGCGTTCAAAAGGGGAGAAGGAGGCGGTAGACCTCGAATCACGAAAACAGATTTACAGACGGCAACCACTGATGGTAGAGCATAAGGGAGGCAGCAAAAAACCTGGTGCTAACCATGGCATCATGAAATGGAGTCGAATACCATAAACTCGCGCGCTCGCTCTCTCTCTCTCTCTCTCTCTTATTCGTGATGTTTTCGAAATGTTCCAGAAAGATCTACAATCCCAAAACACATAAAACGAGCATCAGTGTGGGCCGCAAGGGGCCAAGCGGGGCTCGCGCGAGAATTGGTTTGTGCGAGCGTGTATGCGTACTAGCGGCGGGAAATTGGACGACGAATTGGTTTTTATCAATAAATTTTCGTCCCCCTTGCCCAAAGGCTTGGAGTTAGGTCCGTCCGACCAAGCTAAGGACTTTCTGGTCCATCGAAGGCCTTGTGGCCTTTCCTTTTCGGTTCCCCCCACCCCACTAATGTTGATAGAAGAAGCAATATAAGGGGGGGACGGTTGGGAGTTAGGACATGGAGTGAAGAAAGTAACGCAACCTATGTGTTGTATGTACGCGCGAAAGCGAGATGGGATCCGCTACCGAAATTTCTAGAAAAACACCTTGTCCCATTCATTCCCACTGCGAACAAGATGCGCCATATACAACCGTTGTTGATGACGTCAGAGATTTTAACCTTCCTCCCAGGGGTTGACACCCAGATGGAGTAGCGAAAATGTTGTTGCTTCACACTGTTGGATTTAGAGAACCGGGTGGTCGAATTTTTGTACGACGTTGGGATTTGTTGATCACGCAGATGTAGGCTAGCGCAATGCTTCCAGAAAGTGTATCACCGGGAAATTTAAAGCACTGCGCTGAAGGGGAGATTTTTTTTCAGCAAAAACACGGTCGATGTGCCACATGATCTCACACATCCGGTTTCTGTTGGAATCTTCTCGAAGGAAAAACTCACTCTCTCGCACACATGGCGAACGGAATCGAAGGCGTAGATCTGGTTTCGCACCAGCTTCTCCTAGTATTGCTGAGGCACGGTTTTTTTGATACGTTGTTCTTTGCAAAACGACATTCTAAAACCCCCCGACACTCGATCGGTCAGCTCAAGTATCAGGCATCGCAATAGCTGCGCCTTCACATCAAATCGCCATGTTAGTTTGTTTTTTTCTTCCACCGTGTGAGATCATCATCACCCACTTACCCACTAATGTAGCTTCGCTCGCTGTCGTCTATTTCAACCGGAAGTGGGTACCGCCTCGTTGGCGAATATTGATACCGTCCAAGGGTTTTTGCTGAAGGGTTGATAGAAGATTTAGCGCCCAGTTATAGGCACCGAAAAGCACAATCGGTGTTATTTTTACACACCAACAATTCCTTTGTCACACACACTCACACAGAAAGAGAAAGAAAAAACAAAACACTCCTAACCGAGTGTTGCGCGCACACGATCCTTTCACGAACTCTTCACCAGCGGTAATGAATGGATTCTACCATGGAGCATAGGTCTCAGGGCTAACCTAGGGACTAACCGTGAGCGTTTGGAAAGAAGTATTTTAGTTGTGCAACATCTGAGCGTTCCGATTGGCTGTCAGCTGCTGCTACGTCACGTCATACCGCGATCGGATTGGTGGATGTGTTTTTCTACCTTCCCACCCCGCCTGCCAATCTCAACCCTACCGCTGTGGGCTGTATGGGATGCGGATGGCTCTAGTACCGCGTTTAAAGGGCCATCGTAAGTGCGTTTACTATCGTACAATGCTTACCTGCTTTACGCTGGACACTTCTAATCAAAGATTGCTACCTTGGGTGGTGAATGAAGTGTTGTTTTTAGATTGCAATAAGGCAAAAATGTATTTGCAGAGAAACTTTCCCCCCACCACTGCCACAAATACAAGGGCGAGAATGACAGATGTCATCGCGCGCGTATCCGTTCACGTGTCACGTCTAGTACTGCACACTGCCAGATGGCGCCACCATCGCAATGCGTGTTTGAAAAATTACATTCCATAGCAGTTAGCTGCTTGACTTACCAGTAGTAGCAAAATTTACAGCAAATAAAGAAACAAAAAAAAAAATGTGTGCATAACGTTTGAAAAAAAAAGCGTGATTGCTGCTGAATCCTTAAACACATCTGAACTATAATTGTTCCCGCAACGAACAATTTGAAATCGTGGCTTTCCGGGGGGAAAAAAGGTCAGCTGACCGGTTTTTTGATTGCGTAAACAAGCCGCGCGATAGTGCCGCGAATCTTAAATGCCCCTCTTTTTTACAAATTAAACCATCTCCCAAATTTCCGATTTGCATGCATATACACGTGCATGGATACGCATCTTATTTTATTTCGAAAAGGGTTGATTACATGAAGCAAAAGTAATACAAAGGGTTTTTTAAATGATTTCCGCACGCCTTTACTCTACACTGTACTATTTTAACGGGTGTTCGGGTGTATGTGGTGGGTGGGACAGAAAGCAAAGAGGTGAATTTTATTAGAAGGAATGGAAAATATAACTGAGAGAGAGAGAGAGAGAGAGAGAGAGAGAGAAAATTAAACGTAAAACATAATCCCTTAAAAAAAATCGTGCCATACACCAGTATTAATAAACAACATATAACTACGTCATCTACTTCATACAACGCTTGGTCGGGTTGTTTTTTTTCATCTCTCTCTTGGCCTGCTTCGGACTAGGCACCACCCCACTCCCAGAACAGGCCGAACGAAACCTACATCCTACCCCAACCCGAGCACAGCAGCACAAGCATAGTGTTAGGTTAAGCGCTTCGGCGCTTCCAATCAATGAACCAAATGAACTAATAGAAGAAACGAAACGGAAAAAGAAAGAAACAAAGTGGTAACCTTTTAGGTGGAGACATGTGTTTCTTTTTTTTGTTTGTCAAAAAAATATCAAAAAAAATATCAAAGAATAAATTGCTAATGAACATATTATATGTGTATGAGTAATGCTTATTGGGGTTTGCCTTTTGTTTTTTTCTTCACTTTGTTTGTTTTTAATAAAAGGGATCGCGCGATATAAATTGGGAATGCTCAGCGTGAAGAAAGCGGGGAAAACAGAGAATGGAGGAAGAGAAGTAGAAGAAGAAGAAGAGAGAGAGAGAGAGAGAGAGAGAAAGGTAGAGTTAGAGCGCCTTCCCTCCCCAGATGATCGGTTTTTAATCAAATTGTCCTACTCTAAAGCGTTTTAAGGCGCACCCTTTACTGTATTTAAGCTAGTCGTTTTTTCCTACCCTTCCCTCTCTCTCTCTCTCCTTCCCCCCCTCCCGTCCTCTCTCAGCCACTCAGCCACTTTTGCTGCTGCTGCTGCTTTCCGCTTGTTTTCAATCGAATGCCAGAGCCCGATACCGTTCCGTGAGTAAACCGCGCCAACAGGACGTGCTCCCTCATCTCTCCACACACACACACACACACACACACACACGCACACACACGCACAGCAATTCCACGCCATCAGTCTTAGCCCTCTCCGGATTTTTTTTTTGCGGAGAAAGTGTCCTGACATTTATTAGTATTTTTTTGTTTGTTTCCTTATAAAGCAGAATGTTCATTTTAAATCGCATTTCATGTACGCGCGCGCATAAATGTGTCGCGCATTTGGGTGTTGAGAATAACTAGGTTGGTTGGTTGGTTTGTTTTTTTTTTCCCATAGAATTCTTTCCTTCGTCCTTTGCGTTTTTTAATAGGTGTGAATGGGTACGGACAGCCGCAAGGGCGAGGAAAAATGTATCGCCCGCCGCCTTTTCCTCGCTGTCCAGCGCTGCTGTGTGAAAAACTTTCCGTGCTGCCCCGCCCCCACACACACACATATATATGTATCGAAACGATTAAAAAGAATGAAAATTATAATAAAGCCCTCGCTCCAAAGACGATTGTCGCTCTTTCCTTCCCTCTTGCTGCCACCCAATCATCAGATCCAATTCCGTCCCCGGGCTAGAAGGTGTGAAAACGTTTGTATGTGTGTCCTTATACGTGTGTGTGTGTGTGTATATATATATATGTATGTTTTGTTGTCTCTTCTACTGTCTTCTTCAAAATCTTCGTTATCCTTTGCTAGTAGCTCTTCTTCTTCCTCGTTCAGCGGGTTGTCAACTAGTGATGGTTGTGGTGGTTTTGGTATTGTTTCAGTCATCAATTTCGTCTGCTGACAATCCTTCAAAGGTGTTTTTCATCTGTAAATTCTGTTGGACACCGGACAAACAAAAAAGAGCGAGCGTTAACGATGTGGGTAGGGAACCCTGTTACCGGATTTCCCCCGGTTCGCTGATGCGCTTGTGATACTTACCGGTCCGGTAGGCTCTTGGAATTTAGGCATACGTTCTTCTAATATTTTCGGCTCACGTTCCTTCTCTTTTTCCACCGGTTTCGGGGCATCGCGACGGTCCTTCAATTCCCCGTTGCGGTATGTGTCACGGGACGGCTGGGTGCGATGATCACGTCCACCACGATCCATCCGATCATGGTCGCTGAAATTATTGTTCAAAACCGGCAGAAAAAAGGAATAGATGAGTTTCATATCATAAAACTTTCATGTTCACGAGGTCTTACGCAGACGTGTTGATGTAAGCGTATGTTATACCTTTCGTAGCAAACACCTTTTTTCTGATATTCGTTAATAATTTGAAGTTATGTACAACGAAAGTTTCACTGGACACCATATTTTTATCTTTATTTTGTTTGCTTTTCAAACGACAACAAAAAAAACCTTTGATAGTTTGGTCATTAGGATCTTCTTCTTCTTTGTTATTACAACTGTAAGACAATCACATTCTGGCTTCACCAGTAAATCCTGGTGAGTGGAATCATCCACAATACTTGGACAATCTCTGCACAGATTCATTAATTTTAATCACAGCTCGATTTTTACTTTTGTTAAATTTTTCAAACTCGTTTCACCCACAACCCAACACCGCTTATTTTTTATTTTAGTACAGATTTTTCCAACAACATACAGATACAGAATGCTACAAACATTCCAAATCACGTCTTTTTACGCTTTAAAAAAAAATGACGATGGTGACTGTTCTACTTCGTCGTTGGCTATTTCGTAGGCGACTCTCGACGAGTGTTAGCTATTCCGTTACATGTTCTTCGACTCATCCTATATCGCCTACTCGGTACAGTTTATATGGGCCGCAAATTTAGTAAGCGCTTACATTTAACCTAATAAAAATAAATGTTTTGGTGAGCTTTGATTGTATGAATGCAATGTTCGTGCGCTCCGCACACTCACACAGACTTGGAACGTTGGTATGCGCTTTGTGCACTTATCTGCATTTCCTAAAAACATTTATCGCCACGAAAATTCGTCGATAGCGGAACGAATTTTTTGAGAGCATCAAAGAAAGACCAAAACCATTCCATTAGGAGTCCTAGGCAAGGCTGCTCCCTCCGGCATACTTCATCTATTACACTACAGCGCATCACAGCAAACTGATTGGCTGTTTGTGAAATACTATGTTCTTAGGAAATGTAGCGAAGCGCGCTAGACTATAATAACGTTTCAAGTGTGTTTAACAACGGAACCGAAGCTTCTAGACAATTGTGTTATGATTATGTTAAACCGTTCCTGTGTAACGCTAAAACACAAACGATAAGTGTATGTGTGTGTGTGTTGCTCTGCAAACCGCACTTACCGATTGTGACCTACTCCGTTGCTATATGTAGGGCGATTCATTCCACGGTTATCCCGCTGATCGCGATTGTCCGTTCGGCGATCTTCTGAGTGATATTGGTGTGTGTGTGTGTGTGTTTTAGCAAAGAGAAAAAGGAAGAAAACCACAATTAATTATAATGTATAAACTTATGCGCATAGTATCACGGCAAAACTCAGTAACATTCGCCAAACAACGCAATACAAACGGAACTCAGAAAATGCGATACAGGTTTTGTGTCAGCTGCAGTACGAAAAAAAGGCAAGTTATCATATCACTCGGGTAAGCAGAAAAACACAGGCTGGTTAATGGAAAGCAGAGTACGATGATGGTAATGAAGGGAGAAAGGGTCTATGATGACTATAATTGGAAAACTGACATTTTCGCCGGTATGTGAGTTAAACAAGAAGTTAACGAACAGCACTGCATAGCATGACATTCATTTTGCCAATTTGTTCAAGTATTTAAAAAAAGTGTGTTAAAAGGATGCATAACGAAAAATTGCACAAAGCAAATTAGCTATGATAGACACTAAGGCTTTGTCTAACAGTATTGCTCAGCAACCTGGTTGCATTCCAACTTTTACTATTTTCGGTCGCGGTCGCAAACACGATCAAGCCCGAAAGCATACTCAAAAGAGCCATAAATTGTGTGACGATGTGGATATGTCAGAGAAACGAGCAAGAAACAGGAGGGCAAAAGATGTTGCACTGATTGCACAGAGAGTCGTCCGATGTACATACCGGCAGCAGTGCGTCTGTTACTGTTCTGATACCTTCCGCTAGGGCTAAACCTCCGCGAGGGCGAAAGGACACGGTCTTCGCTTGCTTTACCTTTCTCCTCGTCGTTGCGAACCCGCCAGTTCACAATCGGCTGTGGCTGCGCTGGCTGCTGCTCTGTGCTGCTCCCGTTGCCGCCTCCGTTACTGTCCGCTGTTGTCGTGTCCTGGTTTTCCTTTTCCGCGTCCCGTTTGTTTCTTTCCTCCGCGGCAGCTTCCTCCTTCTTGCGGCGCAACTCTTCCTGCTGCAATCGTTCCTCGATCTCACGTTCGCGGGCCGCCGTATCGACCGGCTTCGCGTCACCAAACACTTTAGCGGCCGGGACGGGAGTTGGCTTCGGTTTGGGTGGTTCCTCCGCCGGCTCTTCGTGCTTACCGTTGCCTACGTTCCGTTCTCCTTCATCGTCGGAATGGGTTGGTCGCGGTTTGGGCAGTTCTGGCAGGGGTAGGGTGCGCGGTTGCAGCACCAACTTCGGGCGCTCCATCGGTGCTTCCGGTTCGCGGCGCATACCACCACCGTTACCCACCGGGCCACGGCCGTCCGGTGCACGGCGGAAACCGTTGCCACTGTCCCGGTCGCGATCGTAGTTGCGTGACGGCGGTCGTTCAGTCGAGCGCCAGTTATTGTTACCGGAATCACCGGCCGACGGTCTTTCGCGATCGTCACGATCTCGGCCGTACCCACCGCCGCCGCTACTGTACGGGCGGCGCATACCACCGCCGTCCCGATCGCGGTCCATCGTCGGCCGCGAGGCCGACTCCGGCCGGTCGCGCCAGTTCCCTCCGGACGACGGACGTTCGCTGTCGCCGGATGAAAAATTGTCGTACCGATTGTTCCGACGCTTCGTATCATTCTCGTGGAACAACCCGATGCGGATGCGGCGGTTGCGTACCATCGGTTCCGGCATCGCCAGGACTGCCATCAGATCGTTCCGGGTGGCAAACTCGATGTTGCCGAAACCGCGCAGCCGCCAGGTTTCGCTGTCGTCACGTGGCAACGTCATCGACACGATCTCCACATTCTCGAAAATGTCGTACAGATCGTTCTCGTTTATGTCGTACGGCAGGTTAGACACGTAGATGGAGTACGGCGGATTTTGGGGGATCGAGTCGTCGTTCAAGATGCGGCTCGCCCGCGGTGCCGTAGGCAGTGCGATGACCTGCGTCCGGACCACACGATCATCGTCATCGTCGTCACCATCGTCACCCCAGTCCAGCTTCACTGGTACCGCCACCTGCACCTGGTTCAGTGCGGCCGTGTTCCCATCGGTAAGAAACTCACCCAGGGACAGCTTGTTATTCTTTTTCGCCTTCTTGCCTTTTTTGCCTATGAAAAAGGGAAACGAATGGGGGATAAAACAAAACAGAAGAAACAATATTCAGTGTACGTTTACTGGGTTAGTAGCATAGCCGCGACCATATGATTAATTTTCTTCTTTGTCTTCGACATGACAAAACCTCAGGCATACTTGATCTACCATTGGGGGGTTTCATTTGACCGAATTTACCCCGTTACTGGACAATTCAGTACTGCGTACGGAATTGCACGGTCCAGATGGGATTTGATACCGCTAGTTTCGTGAAAGCAACACACGCAAAAAATATTACACGCGATGTATGTGTGTGCGTGTGTGCAAAGTTGGATGTGTTTGCGTGGTCCCAAAACATAGTGGGATGATTGCGAGAGATTGACTGGCCTTGATGAAACGCTAGCGTTGATTGTAGTACAATGGTTGAGTCAAATGGGGCAACTTGGTCGATATCCCCTACTGCTATATACACCCTTCCGAACGTCCTTGTCGCAGAGAGTCGTTTATTGTCCGTTTTTCTAGTCTGTAATTACATAAACCTTCCTCCATTTCAGCTACTTCATTGTGGAGCTCTGGCGTCAGCCAGCTGTTTGCTGACGGACTATGCAACGATGACCATTCGTTCCCATCTACTCTCACTCTGCTGTGCATCCTTCTGATGCCTACAACAAAATCACCATGTTATTTTAACGAAGCGCTTTCCATTTCCTTATTAATTCTATCTGCTGTTCGATCAATAACAGGTGGTTCACACAATGTGGCCATCCAGCAAAAAATCCTGTTGGATGACGAACACGGAAACGGCCTACTCGATTAAGCGCAGCACAACCAGCTCAACACACGCACCCACACACGCGCGCGCATTGAAACAGGAATCCACTCTCTTTCTAACACACACATACACACACACACATAAATGCACGCTCTCGTACACGAGATACCCAATTGCAATAGCGTTTTGCCATTTAGCCACGCGATGAAATGTACGCTGCATCATGGAAATTGTGGTGAAACTGTCGCTACCCCCCTGGTGCACACACACACACACACAGACACGCCACCGTTCATGCTGGTTCATCTCTGCTCGACATTTCCCAAAAAGCCAGCAGGGAAAATTCCAGCCGTAGCCGTATGTAATTGGGCGGGCAGTGAAACCCGAAGTCCCGTTTTCACCCAGCAGTAGCACCCACTTTTTTCGCGCCACCATTTTTCTTATCCCGCACACACACACACGCAATCGTTCGCCACGTTTCGTCAGCAGTCCGTCCTGCGGGGTCTCCCTGTTTCATGGTACGGTACGATTCTGCTGGCTTCTGGCTGGGCCAATATTACGTGAACAAACGGGGAACGCACGATAATCTGGCCCGTTCCGAGAAGTGCGTACGGGAAAAAAAATCACTTTTTTTACCTGATACGGTAGCCATAATGACTGCCTTCTGCGGAGAAGCGATAATGAAAGGGCGATTCTTGTCTACCACGAACAAAGCACCGTGCTTGACAGTTGGTTGTCAGTGTGGTGGGGAATGCGTACTGGATTTTGGCAGCTTGCTGTCAGCGCTGTAGCGGATTTTGCCTACGTGACATGATCGGACACGATTTTGGAGCCCACGCAGCAGAAGGGAAGAAGATATTTCTCGTATAGGCTTATCCCTGGGGAGGGGGTGGAGGTTTTTCGGGGTTGTGGGAGCTAAAAGTTACAAAAACTTCCAAAATGTATAACTATTGAAGTTTTTTCGGTAGTAAACAGTTTTCTCCGTCAACTACGGGATCGAAATGTTGTTTTATGTGTCTATGCAGCAAAATTATGCTGTCAATGCATACACTAACAATTTTGATGATTTATGTGTTTGGAATGGAGAAATAAAGATACAAAATTATGAAAACGACAAGATAAGCTTTTTTTTTATAAATTTTCAAGCAATAATCATTCTATTTGTTGATTCTCGAACAGAGAACTGACAATGCAGCAAATATATTGTCATTGTTGTTTTCTTTGCTGTATGGACGCCGGGCCAGCAAATGTCAAACGGATGCGCCAAAGGTGTGCGAGCGAGACATATCTTCCTTGCCTTTTCCTCTCCGATATGTGAATGTAGAATATAAAAATATGTCGCGATGTTTTTCGAACCATCCTGAATCGAAATGAACAAAAATAAGGAAGGAAAATGAGCGATGAAAATCGGGGGTAATTTTTCACATCCGCATCCACACTGGAAACTTTATCTATTTATTTTTTTAATTATGACGGCGTGAAACCGTATTGCCTGCATACTGGAATGCACATTCATTTTCTGTTTGTGATAACATGTATGTACTTTACGACGAGTGTTGCTCACTGTCAACTTATTTTCCCTTTACAGCATTGGCAGAGCCTTTTTACGTAACAGTTAAATATAGGAAAGAATTTATTGTATATGATTTATCGTAGTTATGGAGCTGGAAGCATAGTAAAATTAGACAAAGCATTATCTTCTATTAAGAAGACACCACCTCACGTGGATAGAGTAGCAGGAATTAGCGATCTTCATCGGTAAAGCACAACTCATCCAATGATGTAATCAATCCAACTTTTTCTTAACCTAGAAAATACGCCAAAATCAATACGGCCAGGCCTTCCTACACGAATAAAAAAATCGAAAGGATTTCTCCCTACACGAAACATTCTATGTTAAAAACCTCCGAAAAGTAAAATAATCAAAAACATGACCCATTTATTTTTTGCCACTGCACACACCTTCATAATGCAATTCGAAAGTCGGGGGCAAGGGACATTTGATCGCTCACGGTGACCTAATTCCGGATTCTTCGGTCAGCTGACCTTCCGGCCGGTGTGTCGTCGGTACACCCGCATTATTACTCCGTACGCTTTTCGGTTCACAAAAAAAAACAGAAATCAACAATGAAATCACATTTTCTCGTTTAGTTTTGTACCAGTAACTAGTCTCATTCTTTATTTACGTTTTTTTGGATCACCACTCGCTGCCTTCTTATGTTTTTCTAACGTGCGCGTTTCTTACTCTCATTTTCTTGTGCCACACAACACAGAAAATGTCCGATATTGTTGGATGTTCTTTAAAAAAACACAGGGAAAGGATGCATCACCCCATGTCCGGGCCCGCCCTCTCATGCACATTCCCCGGTGGCACCCACATTCTGGATTCTCTCTCGCCCCAGGAAGAGAATCTCCTGGTTTGAACACTCCTTTTGTTTAGACTCTGTACCCATGTTCTAGGTCGGTGTGTGTCTGTTGTGAGTTGCGTACAAATCCTCCCAAAAATGCACACAACAGAACAAACACACACGCGCGCGTTACGTTACGCGATGTGAAATTTGAAAAATAAATTTCAACACAAAAATTTTCCCGGAAAGCCAGTACTCCCGGCTTCACGGGTCTACAGAGAGAGAGGGGGGGATGGTGGTGTTGGGAAACCCGAAATGAAGATGACCATCCGTGGCTGTGTCTGTGTGTGAGTCTGATGGGGCGGGTGTGTCGATCGATGTGTGGCCGGATGGGGGCGCGCTGGCTAAACTCGTCCTTCTTTAACACTTTCCCTGGTGACTGCCTTTGAAGCGGTCATAATCGTTGTTCCGAGATCCTTCAGGCCTTATGTTCCGCTCGCGTACCGAAATGGCAGCGGCCGGGCGACACGCATCCAGCCGCAGTTCTGAACTGTGGCCAAACACGCACGCACGCAACACGAGCGAAACAAAAAAGCGATTATAATTTGTTTTTGGCTGCTTTAGTCTCGTTTTTCTTGTTTGTTTGCTTGCAACAACAGACGGATGTTGCTCTGTTGCGTTCCCTGTGTGGTCCGCCCGGTTCTCACTGCTACATCTAAATGTAATCCTGTCTTCCGCGCGCGCGATATTATTGGGCGTCGTTATCGATTTCGAAAAGCTTCGAGGAGCCGTAGCACCTGCTATAAATGTGTTGTGATGGTGGTGTGTGTTTTGGATTGTTTATTCCACCTAAGAATGCATAATTTGAACTTTTCTTCCTAGAGTTAGGACTTGTTTCTTTTCCCTTCGAGCAAGACAGTTATGACACACACTGTCTCCCTCCTTTTCCCTTAACTTCCTACAGTTCTTGCAATTACCTTTTCCAGAACTCCCGAAACTATCTAACTCGTCACGATTCGGAAAGAAAACACGACCGGCACTTAAATACAGAGCGGGAACGACGGAACGGGATGACTTGGATTGTAAAATGGTTCGTTCGTAATGGGGGGGGGGGGGATGATTAGACGGGGGGGCGGGATGTTTGTTTCTCCTTCGCTTCTCCTTTACACATAAGAATACCGGGGTTTGCGTCCGATTATGTAGAAGGGGTAAGGGGGGTGGGGAGATAAGTAGTTTAGAAAGCGAACAGCAGCAGGAAAGCCATCATAAGACAGAACAGACCCATGGCTTCAGACAGGGCAAAACCCAGGATAGCGTAGGAGAACAGCTGCTGTTTCAGCGACGGGTTTCTTGCGTAACCGATAATCAGCGATCCGAATACTGTTCCGATTCCGGCACCTGGTGTAGGAGAGAGAAAACAGGGATGTTTCGCGCGCCGGACGCCGAAACACAAATTTTGTTATTATACAACCAGTGTCTGTCTAATATATACTGCTGCTACTACCACCGGAGAGTGGGAGATTGAACGAGTATAAGTGGTCTGCAAATACGTACCAGATCCGGCAACACCAACCGTGGCTGCACCGGCTCCGATGAACTTGGCAGCAGAATCAATGTCACGGGTGACCGGGGTAGTCTGGAATGACCGGACCTGTGGCAACAGAGCGACTGGTGCTGTGTTCTGGGCAGCGAGCGTCTGGCTCTGGGAGATGATGGCGCTGCTGATCGGTCGGATGTACGCCTTGGTTCCGTTCAGGACCTAGATGTACACATTTCACACACGCATTCAAATATAAGAAGAAAATTAGTTTTGTTTGTCTAGCATTAATTGCATTCTGTGTGCTGAGGGAGATTTTTCCCTTTTTTTGTTCAACCGGCAGGAGAACATTTGTGTTTGGTTAAGAAGATCAAAAGAGATGCTTTCAATTATGTAACTAACGTGCCGTGACCCGTGGTTTCTATGCCACTACTACTATCACGAAAAACACTCTTCATTATGTAATGATGTATTTTAGGATGCGTGTAGCGCGCGCTGCCGGTCGGTAACAAGAATCGTTTTGAGGAAGTTTGAGCAAGCATCGTTTCGATCGGGGCCACAGGGTACTTACCAGGCTTCGGGCAACTGGGGCAATGCGGGCAGCCGACGAGACGAACATGATGATGTTGTTTTTGAGTTTAGGTTTTACTGGTACCTGAAGGACCTGTGCGGATGAGGAAAGATAAGCGATTAGTTGAGGTTAACTTTTCTGTTCACTTATTTCGATCACTGTGCCCTGTCGAGCGAAAACTAATTAAACCCGAAAAATTGTTTCCTTCTTGGCTGCTCCTGATCTAACAAGATTCAAAAATTTTGCTTGCTTTTGCTCCAGAACAACTAAAAAAAAGATCTATACTTTGATTCTTCCGAAGCGACAAAGAAAAACTCTCCCTAAGCTATCTGCTAGCCATGTACGCAGTATATGTGTGTGCGTGTGACCCGTTACGTAAGTCATTTTCTTCCATCGTGGTTTCACACTCCAAACTGTGTGATAGAATTTTCTTCTTTACAAACGATCGGTTACACAATCCTTTCGCGTACAATAAGAACCTCCGGCAACAAAAAAAAAAAAAAACCACCCCGGTTACATAAAACTCTTCCGAATTGTTCCTGAGCAAACGGGGCAATTTGGCTACTCCACAGAAAAATATGGCCGACACCCCGGTCGCTGCCGGAGAAACGAAAATGCCGGCTCGTCAGCGTAATGTGGTTTGATTGCTGGGTTTTTGAGTTGAGGGGAACCTGGTTTTTTGTTTTCTTCAGCCGAAAAACAACAATCACTGCTCACTACTGTTTGCAATATTTGCTTCCTATATCTCTCTCTTTGCCTATGTGGTGCGCTCTAATAGCTGGGTTCTCTGGTGCCACCGGGAGCTCTACTCACTTCAAAACGCGGTCGACAACTTATCGAAGAACAGTGAACGTTGGTAGCAATTTTCGTTACCTCGAACCCTCGGGTGCAGTGAAAAGGTTACGGTGGTGTGCGTGTGCGCACCCCTGTACCGATACGTATGCGGCTTTCACGCACACGCGCGCACATTGTGTTACGCAAAGTGCCAGCGGAAGTGGCCCGTTTCTGCGGATCTTGCGCAGTAGCTGTCAACTCCAGCGACCGCTGTCAAACTGCCAGCATGCTTGCGGTGGCAGCTCGTGCACATCGGGGAAGATTGCAAGCAAGGAATGTTTATTATTTGCTGAATTCTCGCGAAAGATATATTAAGTTGATGATAAAGTAGGCAAGATGGTAAAACAGTTTAGTGAAAGAGTCTAAATATAGAAGACAGATAATTAGGAATCGAAAGTCACCGTCAAACAAATAAATGTTCCCGGCGTGCTATGGTAAGGCTGTGCTCTGACTAACATCGAACAAGACATCGAACATGAAAAAACTCCGTAGTGTTATGTGGAGATGCTCGGTCAGACTGCCTCGAACGGGAGAAGGATCAAATCCGTTATGTATTCGGCTGGAATACCTGATATCCAACGTATGCTGTATATATCTGATCACATCATGCTATCTCTTCAATTGCGAAACTCTCATGGCAACGTACAACAAATAATAGCTATCCGAAAACTCTCCGAGTGTTCAACTCGAGGTGCAGACATATTTTTGATATAAAGTTTTCGGAAGCATCCTCCTTCCAACCAAATGCTTTTAGACAATTTAAGTCATGTACCGTGGTCTTTAGCGACGCAAAAAGGGTTGCTGGCACCGTTTTCTAGTCTAGGTAGTTCGAGGTGAGAACGACACCGATCTTCACACGGCAGGAACGATTCCTTACCGTAAAGTACGCTGGAATAGCAAAGCAGAGAGCAGAGCATACCATGAATCTTGTCTTGTTTGATGCTCGACAGAGCACAGCCTAAGAAGCGCTCCAAATCCATTCCGAGCAAGAAACCTAGGAAAAACTTCCTTATGAGCCCTCTGAACATTTCTGCGGATTTGTGCTTTAGTTGACCAACCATAGACTAATATATCTTTCTAAAATTAAAAATTAAAAACGCTAAGAAGGGTTAGGAGCCTATCATAAAATATTATATCGGCAAATAATTTAAAAAATACTTAAAATTTTCGGTAACAAAATTTATTCACAGTTTATGGAAACATTTCTTTCTTGATCTTTTATTCTTTGGGAGTCATTATAACATTTTATCGCGGGCTGGATGAAATTTATTAATTCGCACGGTTTTGCGAGTTTCTTCGAGAACTTATAATTTTTCATGTTTCAATTTTTATTTGATAATTAATTAAAATCAAAAATACAATTATAATAACAATTGCAATTGCATACCTTTTAAATGCAATTGCAAACTGCCAGCATGCACATATCCGACAGCATGCACAATTTATTGCCTCCCTAGCCAAGTTTTTATAAAATACAATCTAAGCATCCACACAATATCAGCTCTTATGCCACTAAAATTTGAAAAATATCCAAAGCATATTATAAGAATTGCATTACTACATGCACATAGTAGGAAATTAAACGAAATTATTACTTTAATAAGGAAAACTATTCAACTAAGCAAATATAAACGGAAAAGAACCGGAGGTTGGTTGGATGTCAGTCAAAATGTGCAATTACGTCATTGAAAATTGATTTTGATTCGTTCGCGTGAAAAAAAACCGAGTAAACCGCGTAAAACTTAAAAAAAAACAACATTTTGTGAAACTAAAATACAGTAAATCTGTGAAAATATGCAACCAAGAGAATGAATTTTGACCTTGAAGTTCTATTTTAGTTGTTGGAGAGTTATATTGATCAGTTGTTTTTTGTTTACTTTTTTAACTGAATCTCAACGATTGCCGGTTCAACTAGAGTAATCTGTAGCTGGTGAAGAAAATAATGAATAACGCTGGTGGTAAAAGAATTGCACTAGAATTGGCCGAGGTTGCAGTGACACCTGTCTTTCCACGGCAGGACTGGGCATTGAGTTCGGTCCGGACCGGCTCACTGTATGCAGTAATGATTATATAGCTACGGGTGAAATCATGTTGAAGAAGCCAGAAATGAAACGATGAGACCTCTCGAGGTTGTTGTACCAAAGAAGCAGAAGTAGAAAAAGAAGAGCAAGAATGTTAAGAATGTTTACTTATGTTGCACTTCTTGAAGAAATGGAAAATTAAAAATCATCTTTTTTCGATGAGATTATCTAATGCATGACTTATCAAATTCACAGAAAAAGTTTATCTTCATACCCCAGTCATTTTAATTTCCAATTTTCTGCTATAACGAATTGATGACCTATACTGGTTATCCTGGACCTGGTCATACTGGACTTGATTTGAGGGCATTACCTTAAAGTAATACCTTACCTTAGAGGTACGAAACCTTAAAATAATCTTTCACTGCTAATTTGCATCAGTTGGGCCTCTATATACCCATCTCATAAAACTCTCACTACATACTGGCTCTTCATTTGCCTTTTCCAGAAATTTCACTTTCATTTCTTAACCCGGGTTTTCAATCAAATTGCTCGTAATCTTAACTTTAAATTATGTCTTTAATATCTAAGTGGTTTCTTCTGGTCGAAAATTAATTCGGCCCCAAACATGTATATAGTCGCCGGTTAAACGGTACGCGGACTGAACGACCTCCAAGGCCACTCATCCCATGTGTGGTTTAATAGATACAATTCAAAGCATTTTTGCGTCGATCAACACTTTAAATATTTGATATACAAATTTTAAAAAACATTTTCTTTAAAATATGCTATAGCTAAGGTAAAATGTGTGCTTCTGAGTTTTTTTTCATTATATAATGTCTATTATGGAGGTTCCACATTGTATAACAGTTGATAACGTCTAACTATCATACAGCCAGCACAGCCGGTACATCCGTATAACCTCCAGAACTGTTCAGATCTCGTTCAGCAAATTTCGTTTTCAAATTTAACGAGTCAGTCCACCGTTGGGGTCGTTTTTTCACGCAGCCGATATAAGACAAGTTGGATAACGACGGAAAAATCCCTGCAACTTCTACGCACAAAGAGTAGAAAAGGCCCACAAGTTGTACCGGGCGCATGTGCATGCAAGTTGTGTGGAAGTTAACAGTGAAATATGAGCATGATCAAATACGATATAGGAGAAATTTAAAAGAAAATTTAAATAAACCGGTAATTATACAAATGAAGAGTCTAATAGGTTACTTTAAATTGTTAAGGAATTATATATTATTATACATAGTTATTCAACTGATACATTATTTTTATTTTTCTTTTCTAATGATTTAAATAAACTTATTCATATTTTTACTTTATTTATTCAATACTGCGTATTTTTAATCATATATAACAGTTAAGAAAAAAAATAGCATTTAATCTTGTTTCAAAGAAATCTTTTTAAAAGTTTGATAAAAAAGGGTACAAAAACTAGATGATGATTTTGGTTTCTACTGTTTATAAAAAGAATTAATTTAACAATACGGCCAGGCCGTCCTTCGTGAGTAATATTAAGTAGAATTAATTTAGATAACCCATTCCAAAAATATTTCTTTATTATAAATTTGCGCTCGAAGTTCATAGCAAATTATATTAACACTTTTGCTACCATGCACAACTCCAAATGGAACAGAACTACAAACTTTACATTTGTAACCAACCGTAAGTTTAAGTTTTATTTTCCTAAATCATCATGTTCTCATTCCACTGTGCACTTCCACGAAAGCTTGCGTGCGAGTGTGTTCCAACAGAAATATATATAACAGAGCATTTTTGGTGGCTCAAGGCGCTCGTTTGATTGATTAATTTTTTAATACATTTTGTAATACAATTCAAATTGCCTAAAACCCCAAAAAAGCTTTTCCTCGTAGAATTTGGTATAGAATTCGAAACTGTATTACATTTATGGGAAGCTTTAACGCCGTGATGCTTAGGAATAAAATAGGCCCACAAATTGTACGAGCCGCAAGTGCATGCAAGTTGTGTGGAGGTTCACGGTGAAATGTGTGCATGAGCAAATAGGACATAAAAGTAATATTTAAACTATACGTTAATGACATAAATATAATGTATTGAAAATTATTCTAAATCGTCATGAAATCTTGTTAGAGGTATCAATAGATATTTTGTTAGTTTTTATTAACTTGTTTAATGTTTTGAATACGTTCAACTATATTTGCTAAAAGCTAAATGGTTTACGCAAATAGCCAAATAATCTTAAGCAGCCAATTTCAGTACGCTAAAGATCGCTGAACTAATACGTCTTTTGCAGTAGATAAGCAGCGTCATAGTTCGTCGTACTTTTAACCGGACATTAAGCATTTTATCGTATATCGAGCTGTTAAAGAAAGTTTTTATGCGCTATTCATTTTCATGCAAGGCATCTGTTTGAGGATTTCATTCTGCTGATCATCTTCCGAAATAGAACTGTCGGGTTTTCGATTGGAGTATCGATTATCAAGTAGTCGGTTTTGTTAGCAAATATTTCACACATAATTTTAACACGCTTTCTATAAAATCCTACCATTTTTTTACACACTCTGAATACTTATTTTCACATAATGTTTTTCTGACGACGCTTAATGGCAGATAGCAATGTTCTATTGACATAATCTTGTAAACAAACAACTTGAAGGGCCATCTTTCACTGTTAAATGAGCATAAAGTTCCATGAAGTACCACATGCTTCTTAACAAACCCCATAGTTCGGATGAATGCTATGCGTGGTTTATAAACAAGCCTCATAGTTCCATCGAAGTTCCAAATGCAAGTAGAAAAGCTTCATAGTTTCATCAAGTTCCACGCTCCTTTTAACTTTTTAGATATTTTTGACGTAAACATTTCACAAATAAGAATAATTAATATAATTCATACACAAAATTTACAGAAACTTTAAATTATATTATTTTGTTCAATCTTGTCATGTTCTCATCGCACTGTACCCATCCACGCAAGCTTGCGTATGATTGTTTGTAATTGAGGCTCATAAGTTGCAACTGTAAGCAAGTTGTATGAAAGTTCACGGTGAAATGTGTGCATAAGTATTTATGACATAAAAGTAATTTTTAAATGAACCGTTAATTTAGTTAAAAAAATATATTAAAAGTTATCATAAGTTGACATGAAAGTTTGTTAAAGTATTCATTATACATTTTATCAGTTTTTATTAACTTTTTCAATGGTTCTAATAAGTTCAATTACAATTTGGGTAAAAGACTCGAGAAGGGCCCCCCTAGAATCTTTTGTGTTCAGCACTGTGACCTGTCATTTTTGTAGCACAGAATGATTTCCATGTGGTCAAAAATTGTTTGATATTGAACATTGTGCATTGTTCTTTAATACTGTACTAGACAGCGTGTAGAACATGATAATGTACATTGTAACAATTGATTTGAAATGCTGTCATTTTTAATATTCCTCCTATACCGAATATCTATGCCGGGTAACAAGTATGCATCGAATCAATGTTCCGTTACCGTCTGAGAAAGCCGTGCAAGTTATAGGTCAGATTGTCTGGCGACAGAAAGCCGTGCAAGTAATGTGCGACCGAGAACAAGTACATATCCCCCTTAAGCTAAAATGAATGCTCAGGATTAGAAGGAGGGGGCTGGGATTGAAGGAGGAGTTAATTGAATAATAAGCAATATTTCATTTTTTTAATTTACTAACATCATTTGCAAAGACTTTCTTTGTTTGATCCTGGATGATATGCTGATATAAGTGATATATTGCCCGAAGTGGTTTCTACCGTTATTCTTAGCTTATATTGATTATCAATTAAATGATTTCATTGTACTATGGAGCGGCCCGGTGGTGAGATGGCGCCGGTTTTCACATGGCAGGACCGGGTTCAAATCCTATACGGGCCGTTCCCCCGTAGTGAGGACTGATTATCCAATTACGTGATATCATTCGGTCTAGTAAGCCAGAAATTTTAGGCATGACCCAAGAGGTCGTTAGGCCAAAGAAGAAGAAGAACTATGTTTTACCACGTGTAATGAAAATGCTTTACATAATTTATGTACACAACTTACTGTGAGTATAAATTAAATCCTTTTGTCCTATTTCGTCATGTTCTCATTCTACGGTGCCCTTCCACGCAAGCTTGCGTACGAGTGTGTTTAATGCAACTTATGGGCTTTTTCTATTCGTTAGTCGCCGGCCGTTGTCATGGTAGCATACAAATTTGCGCAAAATATTGCAGGCACTCTCTTCGTTTTACGTAGTTTTTATAGAAGAACCCCCCTTAGAGAATACATAAGGAACCAACATTAGTCTTCCTGAATTTCATGACGCAGACCTCTCGGGACTCGGGCTCTGTAAATGTCTGTTCGCCTGCTAAACTATGCATTACGGTCATTGACTCCGGTGTTATGGTGTCTGGGGCACTGGCACTGTTTGGATCTGTTGTATGAGTATGCGTTGCAAATTAATCACTTCCGGGAGGGACAATTGAAACCTTTCCCCCGAAACAAACTAAAAAAAAATCGTCTGCAACAGTTTCGGTTCTTGTTTCACGATTCATTCAATTGTTGAACGTGAAACGCGTGTACCGTTTCGGCTTCGTTTTGGAACATTAAGAAATAGTTTGTGTAGCTCGTGCATCTTTGGACGGGTATGGATGAAATAAAAAAGGCACTAACCGAGGCAGATCCCTTTGCTAGTTGGTGGCCATTTATTCTGGCCGGAATCGTGTTCGTGATTGGCACGGTCAGGTGAGTGAGCTGTTCACGCGGTCTATCCTTCAATCAACCTTACCTAACATCCGCCCCATTTCTTTACACGTGAATGTGCGTAGAACGTACATGGGTGGTCAACCCTGCCCGAACGGGAACACTATCCCGGATCGGGTAATCGTGGTAACTGGTGCTGCTGGTGGTATTGGGCGTGAGGTGTGCCGGGAGTTGACACGCCGGAAGGCGGGATGCTTGGTGTTGGCGTGCCGTACCACGGAGCAGGGTGACACGTTGCGCGAATTATTACGCCGCGAAGGGACAGAATGTACAGTTGAGGTGCTGGTACTAGATCTTCGCTCCTTTGATAGTGTGCGTCGTTTCGTGCGACAGGTCCAGGCAAACCATCCGACGGTGGATGCCCTGGTGAACTGTGCCGGTGTTATCTTCCAACCGGGCGGACGCACGGTGGATGGGTACGAACAGCATCTCCAGTGTAACTTTCTGTCCCATTTTCTGCTGACGCAACTGCTCCTACCACAGCTGGCTCGTTCGCAGCACGGTGGCAGGGTTGTGAACGTGTCCGCCCATGGATATACCGCGGCCAAGATCGTCGATCGTGCGGATCCGCTCAACCTGCGCCAGCTTACCCAAAGTGGACGGGATGCGTTTGCTCATTCGAAACTGGCAATCGTGTTGGCGAGCAAAGTGCTGGCAAGGAAGCTTAAAGCGGACGGTCACCGTACCACCGTCAACTGCTGCTCGCCTGGGTTGGTCCGTGGTACGGGACATCTGCGTCACTCACCTATAATGAAGGCACTGTTTGCGAAGGTACTCACCTTCCCGTGGATGTGGTTGTTCATGAAGAGTCCGGCACAGGGAGCGCATACCATAATCCGGCTTGTAACAGACCCGGAGTTGGCCAGCTGCAGTGGAGACTTCTTCAAGTAAGTGTTTTTGAGGGCGATGTACTGCTTCTTTTTAAACGGCGAGTAAACTATATTCTATGCTTTTTAATAGTGATTGCGAACGAGTGGAAGTGTCCGAGCTGGCCAAAGATGACGAACTAGCCGAACGGTTGTATCGAGCTACCTTTAGTGCGGTTGGTTTGAACGAGAATCTGGAGAAGGAGCATACCAAAGGGAAGAAGGAGTAGGGGCTGTTGTTCAAATCTCACGGAAACCTGTTAAAGTGTGTGGACGTGTTAAGCGAATCGGTACGACCACTACTACTCGTAGCAAAGTATGCAAACCGCATAACACACCAAACCCTTTAACAGCAGCAACACCATTAATGAAGGATGCAAAACTTCAAACCGCCAATCTGAAGTGGATTAAAGTCACGCTTTAAACTCTCTTTAAAACCAACACAAATAAAAGTTGAAGCAGTGTCACTTTTACCTTGCTAATCCTCACTAATCATACGGTTCCATGTTTACAGGGATTTCCACCATGTTTTTGTCCCCGCGCTTCCAAATCTATATTTAATGCTTGTTTTCTTTCTCTCAATTTCTGTTGTTTCGCTTTACATGTTACTTCCGTCGCAATTTGTCATTTCTTTCCATCTTTTCTCGAAAGACATATTTTGAACGGGTGCCCAAAAAAAAAAAAAACTCACCTGATTGGTCCGTATCCGTTGTGGTAAGCTGTAGTCACCTTTCCAGCTACACCTTCTGGTTGGATGCGATAAGGATGCGATTAAACACTCTCCCTGCTGTGAGACGGTCGAGGAAGTGAAGCAAAATAAACAGAGTGGTTGCGGATGGTGCTGGCGGTCACAGTACTCCACCTATTTGCCTACTGTGCTGGGCGTACAATGGTGACGAAGCGGAAGCGTCATAAAAGATAATTTAACACTCCCAATATTTGGGAGACTGTAAAATGTTTTTTTCTTCCGGTTTTTAGTGGGATGAACCGAGTACCGAGTGGTCGATAAAAAGGGGGGGTTGGGGTTTATAGCTTATTACGTTAAAGCTACAGCGCTTACTTACCATCTGGCTACGGTTTACGGCTAGATTCAGGCTAGTTTAAGGCTACTTATTTGAAGTCGTAAGCCGTACGGAGTGCATCGGAAACATGAATTTGGTGGACTTTAAATATCTCGACGGCATAGTACAGTCGACATGTATGACCCACTTCGCAGCCATCTGCGACATTTAGAGGACCATCGCTACTTCCAGCTTGTTAGTGCTAGTGACGCATTCATTCCCATTCTTACCATTCCCTGCATCATTACATCAATGGACACATTTCCTTTCATTACGTCGTTTTACAAAGTGGGCGCTGTTTTTTTTTTACCTCTGTCCCACCACACACCATCAAAAGCGTCCGAACATAAAAGCAAACAGTGAAACCCCTCAATCGGACTGATAAGCGTGGGAACCACACTGCATGAGCGGATTCGCTCACTCATACATCATCCGAAAACCTCCAAAATGGCAGTGTCCTTTTCCAGCATCCAGTGTGTTCGGATGCTCCAGTGTGTCGTAGCAAGTGTGTTAAAAATATATTTATATTTTTCGGACACAAAAAAAAGAGACCAAAATAAACAAGAGAAGAAAACTCTTTAAAAATCATTATTTCTCATTCTGATTTGTTTTGATCCATTTAATTAAATTTTTAGTTTTTTCTCTAACTTTTATAATTTTTCCACTTGCGTCCTGCATCTTCGTCAGCTGCGCCCATTTATGACGTGTTGTTTTTTTTTTTGCCTGTGTGTGTGTGTATGGGTGAGTGTTTTAGGACAAAATTGTTGCGCTTAGAATTGTTTTTCCTCATTTTGTCTTTTTAGTTTTGTGTGTATGTGTGTGTGTTTGTTATTTTTACGTTTGCTGATGCTGCTGTTTGGTTTGAGGGATAGAGTTCAACTGTTACATCATTTCGGTGTGCGGCTGTGTGTGGGAATATATTGGTGAACGGTGTGTACGTGTGTGTGTTTAGGTATGTATATATTTATATATGCAATATATCAGTAGAGCGAAAGAGAACGAGAGGTGTACATCTTAGTGTTGGGCGTTTGTGAGGGGGTATTAGAGATGAGTAGAATTTAATGAAGTGTTTAACACACTATTCACCGTTCTAACTGTTCTGTTAAGCATTCTGTTTCTCGTTCTCTCTCTCTCTCCGTCCTAACTTGCTCTCTCTCTTTCTATCTCTCTCTCTCTCTCTCTCTCTCCTTAAAGTTGCTAACAGTTTATCTATGCCGTGATTATCAACTCTCGTTATCAACTTTATTCTTCTCTTTCTTCGTGTAGGTGTGTGCTGCCATTGATTAAGCGATTGAGTGTTTTGTTTTTTTGTCTTTTTTTCTTTTATGCTTTCCTTTCCTATCACACCGTTTTTATATCTAATGTTTTCTTGCATTGTTTTAAGATTTTAGTTTAAGAAGTTTTGGTTCGTTTTAGTGTTTCTTGCTCTTTTTTTTTTGCACGCTTCAAACCGCCAGTAATGTAATGCATGCACGTGATATACTTTTACGTGTATTATCTACACTATTTTTGTGTCTTGTTTTTTTTGCCGTTTTGTTTTCAAATGATTGCTGCTCCCAACCACTCTATTGGTTCTGGCGACGACTATTTGGTTCGAATGGATTGGTGCTAAAACTCGGCAACGCGATACGCCTGTACCGCTTGAGAGGTTAATTCGTTTTTGTTTCGTTCGCTTACAGATACACACCCTGCCCAGATGCCACCTGCCCCCAGCTGGTGGGTGGAAGGAAAAGGAAGTAACATTGTATATAGATATATGTATATATTTTCTTTTGCAAAAAACGTTGCATCATAAACTAAACAAAAAACAGAAAATAGGAAACAAACAAATTCCTAACTAAGCAACAAGATCGAGAACTTCTAACATTTTGTATTCGGTTGGGTGTTTTTTTTTTGTTCTCTCGCTTTGAACATTGAGATTTTATCATGTTGATTTTCCTTCCTTCTTTTCGGTATTTCCTTCTTTTATTTCTTGTTTATTTTTTTTCTTTTGCTTTTACATCTGATGAGCGTTTTAACCGGCCGTCTTCTGTGTCTATTATTTTACATCGTATGAGTAAGGATTACACAATATTAGGAATATCTTGTGAGCTGATGCTAGGGCTGCTGTGATTGAGCCGCGCAATGGCAACAGCATTTTGTTCCACTTTGATTTGTATCGTTTTTTTTCTTGCTTAGCAAACAATGTTTGAATTTTTGATAAACAAAGAGAATAGCTTTAATAGCTACAGTTCTTGGACTAGCAAATGGAAACAGTAACATTCATCGTACGTGCTAGTTGGGAATTTACAACAGATAACCTAATAATTGGTTTTCAGTTCATAGCATTTAGCAGTTCCGCGGTTATGCAGTCACGAACAAGGCAAATAAAAGTAAGCCCTACTACGATTTGCGTGGCTGTTTTGCGTTCTCTTTAAATAGCGACTGAACGGTTGTTGTTTTGGGGCGGTCCGATGATACTGTTGGTAGCGGTGCCAGTTGTTGATACGAAGGGACCAGGATCGAATCCAAACTCAGGGACCAGTGGTAAAATCAACTCAATGGAAAAAAGAGTCAGTACTTTTCCTTTTCCTTAACTTCTTCCGTCATTTGTATGTAAGTAATGCTTTGATAAATAAAAATTAAAAATGGTGCTCCAGAACGCCGCTTATTGGGTTCATTTTTGTAGTTTGTTTCTTCTGTTTTTTTGTTTTCATTTTTAATTGTCCTCTATATTGTGCTCATAGTTGATTCTCTTTCACGTATGTTTCCTCTTATTGTTAGGTAGGCGTGTTTATGCGGAAACTGTACTTGCGTTTTTATGCGTTTTTCGTGAATAAGTTTCATTTTTTGCACTTCTTGCACTCGTCTTTTCTTTCCTGTCAATTGTAATTCTCACTCTGTCGCAATAGAGTTTCTTGTAGTTGTTGATTTGTGTTTATTTCTCTCTCTCTCTATTTTTCTCTCTCTCTCTTTTGAATTAGATGTGATATGTCAATCCGGGTTCGCTCGCAACACCATCCCGTCTTCAATCATACCTGGAGCTCTTCCTTCGTTACGGCTTCTGTCAGCAGTCACAACAGTAGCAACAATATACTAAGGGGTCCTTGAGATCCTTCTTGAGGACCAAACACTTATTAGGAGTTGGTGCATTGATAAGAGTACAAACACTAGCATCACATACCATATTCCACTATCGTCTTAACATGTGTGTGTGTCTCTGTGTGTGTGGATCTTAAAACTACAAACAAACGAGCCTCCCACGCCTCACCCATTCGCGTCACCTCATATACCTAAAACAACCAAATTTAAAGCATAGTTTTACACTAACGCAATACCGAAAAGCTATGTTAGTTGTGTTTTATCTTATTTTTTTCGATAAGCGGCCTCCATCGCTCCCCCAAGCCTTACCCATACGCACGGTAGCGACGGCTGCTCTTAAAGAAAACGAATAACGAACACTCACTGATTATCACAAGATTGTTGTGTTGTTCACTGGCGCGCTGGTCTCGGAATACGTTGCGCTGAGTTAGTATGTGTTAGTTTTGCGTCTAGGTAAACATTGACTAGAAGCGATACTGCTCTTAAAAACGGATAATTCCTGTGCCGACGGGATACACGTCTAATGATCACCGGGTTCGCTTCTACTGTTTCACTCTTTTCTAATTGTTTTGCGTGTCTGTATGTGTGTGTGCGTGTTTGCTTAGCTACTATCTGTACTATCTGTCTCACTTTGCCCAGATTCCATCTTAATGATATTGTTTCTCATGTTTCCTTTATTAACTGCTACCAAATGCGTAAAACATCATACCTACAGCATTTTCACTTATATCCAGGCCCCCCGTCATCCAGCTTACCAAGATAAAAGGAAAGCAAAGTTTGAAAGCAAGATCGACCTGCAAAAAGGCCTGACGTGAGTCTCACTATTTTCCGAAAAGAATTCACTCAGCATTATGTTTGCTCGTTAAAACGCCTGCCAGTATGCAATTGCTTGACTGTTGAAATTTTTGAAGTCTTCGTCGATTTAAATCGATCGATTTAATCGATTTAAAACGAGAGAAGTGAGAGAAAAACAATATACAGGAGCTTCGATAATGTAATTGACAAGGATCACAAGATATTCGTCCTCAGCACGGACTTTGCTCGCCACGATTCGAGCGCTACGGACGCTCCATAGAACCGATTGAAAATTCCGTACTTCCGATTAAAAATAACGCCTGCTTCGATTGCAAATCACTGATATTTATTGATGATATTCATTCAACTCAATTCAATTCAATTTAACTGGGGCGGTCCGGTGGCCGTGGCGACAGCGGCGCCGGTCTTCACACGGCAGGGCCGGGGTTCAAATTCCATCCAGACCGCCTCCCCGTACGCAGGGCTGACTACCTTGCTACGGGTAAAATCAAGTCACGGAAAGCCAGAAATTGGCAGGTCGAGACCTTTCAAGGTTGTAGTACCAAGGAAGAAGAAGAAGATTCATTCAACTAGTGGTATTCAATCGTAGGAGGCATAATTGAAGGAGTGAATAACTCACAGCTCCTGCTGTCCGGCTTTAATTAGTCGCTTGTTTAACAATTTTCAGGGTGATGTTGACTTGTTCGAATATTTGTTTATTCGACATTGTTGTAAAATTGGGCCGGTTCGGTGATAGTCTTCATACGGCAGGACCGGAATTCGAATCTCTTTCCCTATTACCCAACTTCGGATAAACAACGGAGAAGACCTCTTTAGGCAGTTGAAGAGTCAAAGAAACATTTTAAAGAAAAAATCGTTTTCGGTTCAGGAAGCCGACGGTGTAAAATGCCCAGGCAAGACAAACGATTTCTTATAGTGTTGGAAATGTGTCACTGGACCCGGTAGATCAGAGATAGAGAGACATAAATGGTAAATTTTTGGTAAAGAAAGTTTTGAAATGAAAATTGAAACCTTGGTTCAACGGCGCAATCGAACAAGTCACCAACATATGAACATTAGAACATCTCGCTGAATGGGTCAATAATGTGCCTGAAGAACTTAATAATATCCCAAGAAACTTTTCACTTTTCTCTATCTCTTTTGTTGGCTTAACGACCCCTTCAGGTCATGCCTACCATTTCTGGCCTACTAGACTTAATTTTTGGCGGTTGACTAGACTTTGTGGCGGTTCGGTGGCAGAGACGACAGCGGCGCCGGTCTTCACACGGTAGGATCAGGGTTCAAATCCTATCAAATCCTATGCCTCCCCGTAAGCAGGGCTGACTACATTGCTACGGGTAAAATTAAGTCACAGAAAACCAGAAATGGCAGGCCGACGAGACCTCTGGAGGTTGTAGTGCCAAAGAAGAAGAAGAAGAAGAAGAGACTTAATAATACCATGCAATTGGATAGACAGTCCTCACAACAATGGGGGAACGGTCCAGATGAGATTTGAACCACGGTCATGCCGTATGAAAACCGGTGCCGTTGTCACTTCTACCACCGGGCTTTCCTTGCGAACTTGTCAATTATATCCTTCAAAACACTGCTAAGCAATTTTATAAAATTACGTTAATGATATTTTTAGACCAATTCGGAGCGTTCTAATCTTCTCGACGGTGAGATAAAATAAGATATGTAAAGATAAAATTTTACATGTAAGTGTGTGTATATGTTAGTGGGATAAGAAATAGCTGTTCTGGTAGTTTTGATACTGAGCTGAAACTGTTAGATTGTTCGGGGGGTTTTCGTTTAAACCTAACTTAAACAGAATTAGGCTAGTAATTTGCATACATACAAAAAACAGCAATGATAACGGCAGCATGTTTGTAAATATATAAATATACCTTGGTTCATTGGTTCGTACCCCTTTCTTATGTGCGTAATAGGCTGAAAGCAGCTAAGTGTGGATGTGTGTGTGTGTGTTTGTGTGTATTCATCGTGCTAACTAATCGGTCACATCGGACCGTCTGTTTCTGTAGTTTATGTTTTTTTCTTTGTCTAAGCATTAGTACGTTTTGTATTGTGCCGCGGAGTACATCTCATGGTGCAAACATCACCGTCATAGCAGACAAACATACCTTGATTAAAGCGATAACAAGCTAAAAGAACATCCCTTCGCCAAGCGGATTGTATACATTGTTGGAGTTCCTTTTACTGAAAACAACCCCCCAAAATTATGCAATCCACAGGGCACGATGCAGCTCGGGCTGGTTTGTCCCAGCTTACCCTGTCATTTATGATGCTTTGACCGTAACAACGGGCTTGTTTGTCTGCTTTTAAGGTACCATCCAGACCACTAGGCTTTTATTCGCTGAGCTATCGATTTTCTTATTCGTACCATTTAGCACCCTCACACTCACGCTCTCCTCTATTCGTTTCCTAATAATTTCGATAAAATAGTTACTTACAATTCTTCGTCGTAAATTTTTAGCTTGCAATTCTTAGTTAGTCCTACTTACTTAGATCGTCACAGTGTGTGTAGTTGGGATAATATAGAAATATCTATGCGCAGTACCGTACCTCCATTTTGTGCCCGTGCGCCCGAGCATAACCGTGCTCTTTGCGTTCGCCAGCTTCATGTCCTGGCTAGCCTCTCGTCATTCCTTCCCCCCTCGCTCTATCATGCTCTTCGGAGCTTCAAGTTCCCATCATCCTTTCCGTCCATTTTTTTGCTTAGATTTTTGTTTATTTTTTTTGCCAAAGGCCACTGCTAGTCTCGTTTTTAGGAAGATATAAATATAATATTATGAAAAAGGGGACGCGTTTTACATCTAAGTACGCCTTTTTTAGGGGGAGGGGGGGTTTTGTTTCATTATTCCTAGAAATGGTGGAAAACGTTGTATGTTGGTTGTTTTTATTTTTTTCTGCTTGTTTCGTCTTTATTTCGTTAAATTTTTACTCTGCTCTCTGTCTCTCTCTCTGCTTTTTATGCGTTTGTTTTGCGTTCATTCTCATTTTGCTTTGTTTTGGTTTCTGTTTTCGCGTTGTTATTTATCATTGTGTTTGATGAAGTTTTTCTAGCGTGATTTGTAGCCATTTTGTTTTTGATGAAAAGGCTCTATATGTTATTGTTCTTTCAAAAACTTTTATTCGACCTATCGCTTTATTAAGCGTTTAATAAGTTCAATCAGCGAGTTTATAAAAATGTAAAAAAGTAGGCCAGAAAGAATAAAGGGAGACAGGCGAATCTAGCCAAAAAGTGAAGGGAAAATTGCCGTCAAATTCACAACCACATAAACCACCCCTTTTCTAGCAAACTTGCTTGCTGCTAGCATTTTCCCATCATATCCGGACCATTCGTTGCCAATATCATGAATGTCAAGGATCAGGTTACAATCACGAAAATCGATAAAAATGTTAATTGCAAGCATTTAGCAAGAAAACTGAGTCGATAGCAAAAAAAAAAAAACACAATACAAGCGGGAAAATGGAAAATTACAGAGAAAGAAAAAAACGGCGAAAATAATTTCATTTCGATGAGGTGGAAAACAAAAAATACGGCAACCACCCGTGGCCGGAGCAGGAAAGGTGTGCGCCTGCAGGAGAATAATTGTATAGCCGGAGCCATTTTCGATTTCATGCCTCAACGGATAAATTATGGTAGGCTATGTAGGTGTGTGTGTAAACCCGTGAACGATGACATAAAAATAAGCTTGGGTAAATCTTTTTATTTCCCATTAAAACATTTAAAAAAAAGGCTCCCGAACATTGTTGCCCATTTGTCCGACCTGCTGAAGTTTAGTGTTATGGAGTTCTTGTTTTTTTCTGTTGACGAAAATCATAAACATGTCTCGTGGTGTTTCGAGCGTAATAAAACCAAATGTAGCGTTGAGTGTATCGATGTACCGTCAGTTACTAATGCTACGATGAGACAGTAACTTTTATGCTTAATGTCGCTAGGCCTCATCACTCAAAGTGATCACGAAAGGGGAAATTAGCCAAGCGAAACAATGGCGCATCATGATAATAAAATCGCGAATAAACAATTCGCGTATCGATTACTTCGTGGCAGGTAAAATTAGTAGCAGCAAATCGGGACATCCAGCACATCCGGGCGCCGGAAAGGTAGGCTTACCGTACGACAGAGCTTAGGATAAACGGAGCGGACGTTGAAAAAAAAACGATGTTTCCATCCCACGGTTCCATTTAGCTCCTTGTTTTCGCAAATCGACCAGATGCTTTCTGATTGATCAATATCAAACTAGCAGAAGCGCTACGGGGGAAGCGAAGCAGCGATAGACACACGCAAAAAACCAAAACAAGCAGAACACGCCTGAAACGCGGCAATCCGTATTACAGCTGCGTTAGTTGCGTGCGTGCGATGTAGCGTAGCATTGCGAGGGAAAAAAAAACAAAAGACTCTCTACTTCTCTCTCTCTCTCTCTCTTTCTCTCTCTCTGTCTCTCTCCCTGACGACCTCGTTTTTCCTCTATCTCTCACTGTGCAGTGTTGCCAAACGTTTCTACCGGTGGTGAATAGTATCATTTCTACCAGGGACGTTCAGGATTTTTATTCAAATTAGCATCTCTTTCTGCATTTTTTCTGTCAGTGAGTCGCAGAACTTGTCCAAATTCTGCCCACCCGCATTCGAATGTGGCCCACAAATGGCGCCGGAGTGGGAATTTCAAGCGATTCCCAGTTTTCCAATCCAATCAGAGAGTAATATGGAACCTGGTGCTGGTATTCCCGGTACTGCCTGTTTTTCGGAATGCCTATTTCTATCCCTCCGATGCTCCGATTCGAATGACGTCAGCAAGCGAACCCCCCCCCCCCCACAAATGCCAGCAATCGGTGTCGGTGTTGGGTGAGAAACAAACTCTAACCCTCCAATTACTTAGAATGTGTGAAGCGCTTCCGTCGAGCACTAGCGCAATTCAATTAAACATGCATGCATGGCACAATTTGATGGATTCCACTGCACTCTGCTGCACATTGAAACGTCATTCCGTAACAGATGACAGGAAACAAACGAGCCGTAATCGCTGAAGTATGCTTTTGGTTCTGCCGAGGTTCGCTGGGCGACCCAAAAACCTCCGCAGACGTTTGTCTTTCACATTAAGCGAGAAGATGTAGGTGTACTTGCTGAGACAAACATCCCCTTTCCATTTTTGTTGGAACAGTGAACGCCATTCCCGGCAGGCATTGTGCAAGCTTCCACTCACAGCGGGACACTACCCGTGACGCGGCAGACACCCTGGATCCTGGTGAAGCATCCGGTCCGAGTGGTCCATCTCTTAGAAGGAAAACAAAACCTCTACCGCTCTACATGAATGAGTATGAATCAGTCTTCTTCACCCATCCGTGTCCGAAAAAGGCGACTGGCGGGAGTGGATTATCCAACGTGACCATTGTTCCAAGTCATGCCAGCGGTAGTAGCTCCTTCAGGGCTTTCTCTGTCATGTAGGCACAGCAAACCGCTTCGTGGCGTGGATATGTGACGTTATATTAGCAAATAGAGAGAGAAAACAGAGAGAGAGAGAGAGAGAGTGAGAAAACACAGCCAGACGCACACCAATCTTTACCACAAAACGATTGTTTGCGAAACAACACCGCTATTTGCGCTGGTCATGGATTGGGTGTGCTTTTGTTCTGGACTTTCGCCATTTTTATTTCTGGGGGTTTCTTTTTTTGTGTGCGTTTCGCTGAACATGACAGGACACTTGGGCTTCGTTACTGGTACAAAATAAAGTCTATTGCGAATTACAGCAAACAAGACAGGACAAAAGCGTAAAACCGCTTTTCAGCCCAGGAAAACCCAGCAACACGGGACCTGGTGGTACGCATTTTGCGATTGTTTCGTATTGCCTAATCTAATCTAAAAGCAGATCCACACAAAGAACAACACAACTTTGTACCTCGCGATGCTCGCACGATCAGATCAAGGAGGGCGTTGATATACTAAGTCAGATTTGTTGCTCCCGTTGTTATAATAAAATGGACTCACTGCGATTGACGCATGTGTTTGTTGCTGTTATTTTTACCCATCCCGAAGTTCATGGAGAGTTTGGGATTCGTAGGGAGGTGTTTCATTTTTTGGACCGCTTTTCAGAAGGTCTGTTGAATTTTTAACACCTTCACCGCAAATGATGAAGCAGGTTTGTATGTGAGCAAGCGAGTGTATGTGTGCTTTTGTATGGAGATTATATTATGTCACGGGCGGTTGAAGTTTCTTCAACGTCTGGCTCAACTTCACTAATCAGGCCGGTAGCCACGGCGGGGCGCCATATTGGATGGGACATTGTTCCTGATGCTACAACGCAAACAGAGGCATTCTCTATTGGAACGATTTCATCTCATGTGTGTGTGTGTTTATGTGTGTGGGTATTTGTTTCTTTCCATTCTATCCCTGGGTGCTTGCCATTTCCCTGCTTGCCGCAGTATTCCATGTGGAATTGGAATCCTGGTAGGCTGTTTTTTTGCTTCCCTTCGTTTTTCGTAATCATTCCATCCAGTGCGAAAGCACTGTGAAATAATTGATACAATACATCTGGGAGCAAGGAACATTTTTTGAGGGTGGAAGCATAAACCGTCGACAGCTCGGGCCCAGTGAGGGGGGGGGGGGGGGGGGGGAATGGGCAAGATGGCGTCTGGGCCGCGAAACTATTTTAAAATGGATGGACTCTCATGTACGCAATTTTCCCGCTGGCTGCGATCGCTCCCGCAATTCTACGTAACGCGATTTGGGAACAGCTTGGCCAATTCAATCGTTAAAAACACACATGCACAGCATCCGCCAGCCATTACGCTTCGTTTGCCCTTGTCCGAATCGAGGTCATGAAATTCGCGCCTGCCTGGCAGGAAAATTTATTGCTCCAGAACAAATGCTGACTTGCCGCAAAATTGCTGCCTTGTTGCGTTGATGGTCGTCCCTGCGATTCCTGCAGCCCGTGGTACAGGATCCGTCGGTACGTCCAACAAGTTGCTTTACCGACTGCTCTGTACCGTACCAGAATATTGAAGCAGCCAAGAACAGCACGAGGTCAACATTGGAGTGTAGGCTTCCTGATACGGGAGCGTAAACCCTCCGTCGAACCCTCGGAAAACCTGCCCGAAAATTCAAACAAACGACCGCGAACGAACGCAAAACAAGAATAACAGTCCCGCTGGCGGTGTGACAAGACAACTTCACCGAGGTGTAACGTCTGCCGGTATCTGCCAAATGAAAAGTTAGTGTAAACTGTTGCGTAATACCGCGCGGTACATGTTTTACCTCCTCCGCCACCACCACCATCACCATCATCATCATCAGATTCCTCCAGGCGCCAAGCGGCAGGAGCAAAGTTTGGAGTATTAAATAAATATGTCAATTCCCCGCACATCGGTGACATGCCACCGGGCGTGCTGTGCCGGGTTTTTTGGTGGACATAAATAATCCTTCAGAGTCAGCGAATGTATGGTGCGCTCCAAACACCGCAAGTACGCTAATACTTCCTACTCATCATGCACAGTACACCCCACAGAGTCAAACCATACTTTTGGGCTTGTCGCTTTTAGCTAAACCTTCAAATTCCTGGAGCTAGTATCAAAAGCCATCTTAAAGCGAGCAACACCGAAGGCTACCGGGAGTCTGTGCAACCTGATATGGTTCCTGATTTCCGTCTTAAGTTGCTTAAAGTTTTTAGCTTTCAATGATTCTGGAAAACGAGGCGCGAATTTCTTGACTATCAGGGTGAATATTTTTTCATTAACCTCTCGTGCAGGCATTTTCCTGCCAACAAAAAAAAAAGAGAAAAATCTCCGTGTCCATTAAAGTCCGAATGAGTTCCAGCGCTGTAGAAAATGGCAAAAGTGTTACTAAACATTTGTTTACAGACTAGCCGCCACCACAGCAAACGCCTCCGGGTGTTGTTGTTTGGGAGGCAGCTGTGTGGGAATACCGAGCAGTAACCCATATTCAATGTACCCCGACCCTTTCCAGCTTAAAAGGGACACGACTTACGACTGTTTGCTTATTTGCTCCCGGTGGCCCTTTTGTCAGTTTTGCCTGTAAACTTTTCTCGCAACTGGAGTTATTTTTCTTGGAGCGAAGATACCGCTGGGGGTTGGTGATTCGGGGGTTCCAGTAGCTAGGACACTGTCGACTTGGAACACACTAGGTGAGCATGTCACTGCGTACCCAAAGGGACACACACGCACACACATATATGGAAGCTACTTTAAGTGGTTTCATGCAGAGCAAAAGCTTTAACCGCATCACCTAAACGAAGGATACTCAACACCCGCTTCGTAATGGTAAATTGGTCCTAAAGTTTCACGACATTCTGTTGCACAATGTACTGATGCCGTACGATTCGAAAACAAAATAACTCGTCGGAGAGTAAAAAATTGTCGTGAAATAAATCCATTCACATTGACAGGTTCAGAGCTTGGTGTGTCTAAACTGCCGAATGGACGCACCGCCATCGGTATACGTGTTCACAGTTCCACAAGCATAACATCAACTTGTCATTTGCCGTGCGGATGTGTCGTGTCGAGTTTGAGTCTGAAGTCTGATCTGATGAGGACTTACACTGATGAGCTTACGCGGACACATTTGCTTTAGACTCGCCGTCCATTCCGCACTCCGCAGAAAAGTTTGTCCGGCGAATCGACGAGGTAGGTTGTTCGTGTATCGGTTGCAAAGTTTTGTGCAAACTTTTGGCCCTTCTTGCCTCACCCGACGCAAAAAAAAGTAAACCACATTGCCTGTAACTTTGCGTGTTGCTGGAATCGGAAACGAAGCGCTCGTCGGAGCAATTTCGTTCGTCCGGCGACACAGTTTGTGATGCAAAAGGATAAGCGCGGTGAGATGAGGTTTGAGGAGGAGAAGATTTTGGTCTTTCCCTCCGTTCCCCGTTTTCTTCATCATCCAACTTTGACGGCGTACCTTTTATTCACTTCCCCGGCACGGGGATAGATTCTGAGAGACCGAACATTCTTAGGCATCGGCATCCGACTTGTTCTCGGGAAGGAGCAGCCAACGGGAAGCCATCTTGCTGTGTTTTTCTTCTTCTTCCTCGCCTTCTTTCGCACACATCCGAGTGCGGTGTGGGTTCCGTAAGTGAGTGGCGAGAGTCCGATAAAGAGGAGGGCACCAACAACAACAACAACAACAACAACACCAAAAAGGGTCTTCTACACTTTCACTTCCACTAATGGGCTGAAAACGTTCATTTTCGGGCGGGGTAGTTTGCCTTCACTTCGTACCGGGCCCCATTTTATGGGTCCGGCGTTATTACCAAACGGACGGAGCCTAATTCCTCTCGCGCGCGCTTCCTCCCGCCCTTTGCCGCAAAATTCTGCTCACCTCTTCCGCTCACGCAACGGAAATCGCTGAGGAATTTATGCAAACACAACCACTTCCTGGCTAGTATAGTAACCAGTTTTCTTTTCTCCCTTGGGTGTGTGTGTGTGTGTTGCGAGTTTTAATACGCACAGGAGACAAGTCTTCCGAGAGCGGCTATGAAGATATGCATGCATGCGATATAATTTTGCGCTTTGTGTGCCATCTCTCAGCTGTCAAATGACACACGCTTTGTTGGCAGTTGGTCCGTGTAGTAATTCAAAGGGGGGGGGGGGGGGGGGAGGGTTTTTGTTGCTGTTTTTATGTGTATGTGTGTTTTTAGATTTTTTATTGACCAAGGATTTTTGTTGCTGTTGCTTGGTGTTGTTGGTGAATTCTTGCTAAAAAAATGGGCAAAGATAGCGATGGCTGAGGAAAAGTGATAAGGGCAACTCTCAACCGTAGAGCACCGTAGAGCGGTACAGAAGGATGCTTCTTAACTTGTGCTCCAGCACACCCGCGTTTCGAGTATTCGTTGGTTGAGCCAATCTTTAGCACGTCGAACGTTCCATTCTTGAGCACGTTATGCAAGCACGCAAGTCCGGCAACGCCGGCATTACCCGTTTGCGTAACGAATTTCCGTCACCTCGAGAACACTCATCGATCAGCACACAGGGCAGTATGCTTCATCACAGCCATGAGCTCTAGTAGCGCTACCGGTTGTAGAGAAAAGCTTACCCGCCCCGGACCACTCCACTGAAGCAGTACAAGTACGTGCAATATGACTTAATTTACTACCATCCGCAGTGGAGGTGTATGTGTGTGTGTGGCCCGAGATGCCTACGTGCCGGCACAAATGCTCGAGCAAAGGGGTTTTATCAAACGAAGTGTAGGGGAAACTGGCAGGATGACGACAGCCTCAAGCCCGGAAACTGACCGTACCTTACTGCCCATCCAGCAACGTCCAGAACGAGGTGAAGCTGTCAGAAGTTTTGCACCGAAGAATCTGGATCCCACTATCTGATCATCCTGATATCTAATTTCCCAACCGGCACACGCTCATCACTCATCGCTCTCGATGAGGTGTCATCCGACACCCGACGAACCCGAAGAAGCAGCCAAAGGACGACGACTTGCGGACCATAAGCAAGCACAACAAGGCACCAGCGCTCGCATTGATGGATGGGATGGGAGCGATGATTGAGCGGGCATGCTCACGGGTTCTGCCAGCGTTAATGCAGCGATAGCATGACGCCGATAATGAGTGGCAGGAACGTTCCGCAAAAGCCTCCCGGGCTCGGGTTTCCGCGATGAAAACGTTGAACGCCGCAATCCGGCTTGATGTTTATCTTCATCGATGACCCGAGGCATTAAAGCGCGTCACAATAGCTGTCCTCACCGTTAGCACCAGAGTTATCAGCGAGATAGGTTTTCGGGTAAGAGGATTTGGTAATGTAGAGTATACATACATACATACATACACACATACAATCAACATCAGAAGCGAAGTCGCAATGGGAGTTGGGGAGTGCAAAAGCGGTCGTACACAATAGTTTTGCCGGTTCTCGCCCGGGTGGTTGGTATCTCCAATGAAGCTTGGTGAGCAACCGATGCCCTAGCGCGGCGGAATGGTGACTTCCCACTGAGCACGAAGGTGAAAGCGCGTCATTAGATAGTGTAGGGTTATTTATTGTTGACATTAGATGATAATTGAATTTCATTTTCCACTGGCGGTGAAAAACAATCTGCCACGCGGTTGTGGATGCTGCAAGAAATCGAATTTTGGTTGTTTTTTTTTTGCTCTGGAGAGCAAAATTTGTAGTTTGATAGCGACGTGTATTGCGACGCTTCGATTTATCGCTCACCGGACGTCCGGATGTCACACCGTTGGCGCTGCAACGACGGTCCAAGATACGGGCTGTAAATTTAATACCGCTTAAATTAATGACCTCTCTCGGTTACGGTTACTGGCACCGTGGAAGCAGAGAGTAATAGTACAGCCCCTGTAACGTTGCGGGACCTTCGCAGTCGCCAAAATAACCAAACTCAGCCACGGGTCACGGGTATGGACGGTGGACTAGCCTTTTTTTCTGTATACTTTCAAACGAGTCTCCCCACCAAACGTATCTCCTCTCCTCGCTCCCTCGGTTTTGTGTCAACAAAATTTTCGGTGCTCTAAACGACAGATCCCCGAAGAAAAGTGGAAGCATCCACTTGATTTATAATCGGGTAGTCCGTGGGCATAGAAGGTTTTTGGACGACTTTGATAGCGTGCAGGTTGTACTGTTGTTTGGGGTGAACTTTTGCCCCGAGGAGATAGACAAACAGGGCGACCGGGCGGATCGGGCATGGGTTATTGGGTAAGGATCCGGATAGCTTGTACTTCGATTATTTTACGACATGCCCGTTAAGACAACAGAATTCTTCACATTTGTCCAGCCTTTGTTGAGTGGAAACCCTTGGACTGTAGTTTAATGACTACAGTCTTGCAGTCCACTGTATTTACAACTTTACCCAATCGTGCGCTGAGACTTGGTGAATTTAGTACAGTCGACCTTTTAAACAGCCCCGACGACCGACGACTAAGAAGGTAAAATTTGCACTCGGCGTAAGAGTCATGACGCTACGCGCATAAATCATACCAATCAAACCGGGCGAAACCATGGATCACCGTGGATGGGCAGGCGGTTGTACAGCGGGAAAATGAATATTGATGGAGACATAAATTAGCATCTATAACAGGGGGCACATCCTTTCTAAGTTGAGAAGATGCGGCGTTTGGTTGGCGCAATAAAGCAATGGAAGGCAGGAAGAGGTCAGTGCAGTACTTTGTATCACGCTGTACGGACATTTAAATGCATGTATAGAAGAGGCTTGCTCGGGTAGCGTTTCACTAATGAAGGATCTGCATGGAGGTAATCGGAAGGTAACTTAAATGGATTTCAATAATGACTCGCTTGATTGAACTTTGAACTCATGCCCTAACCCCTACGAACTACACATGCACTGCAAGCGCACCTGACAACATACAGCTCCAGAATACGTGCTCAATGGAAGAATGTTGGAGAGGGCGTTGGATATTTGCGTCCACGTACGTCTCGCACCCGGACTGGCTAGGTGGTGGGCGTTTCCGGCGTCGACGACAGGTTGTTGTCGGACGTCGACAGCGGCCGGCACAAACCGATCCGGGCCGGCCCCAGCGGAATGCCCTTCAGTATGCTTACCGCCTGGTCCAGTGTCGCGTTCTGCAGACTATGACCGTTCACGGACACGAGCCGATCGCCGGGAAAGATGAAGTTGGTCGTTTCGGCGGAACCGCCCGGGATGAGTCCGCGCACCACAATCACCGTACCGTCCGTATCGAGCGGATCCTGGTAGTCGAGTATGGAAAATCCGAAGCCACGCTCCGTTTTTTCGATGTCACAGTAAAGCACCTCGTTGGTCCAAAGTGCCAGCCCCGACACCTGCTCCACCGACTTGGAACGCTGCTGGTCGGTGAGGGTTGCCGTGCTGGACGTGTAGAGCGAGCTTTCCGACTGTGCTTTCGTCAGGATGCCTTGCAGGCTCTGGAGGCTTTGCAGACCGCCCACTAGTATGCTGCGCGCCTCGAACGCTTCCGCATTGCGGGATGTGTTGATCACAGTGGGGGGTGAGCTGCCGCGTGCACAGATCACGCGCACCTGTGCCGGTAGCTCCTTCAGTATCTTCACGACCTCGATGTGCTTCAGACCTTGGAGTCTGTGTTCGTTCACCTGCAGCAGTTCGTCGCCCGGTTTTAGCTGCCCGTCCCGCCCCACTGGCCCATCTTCCAGGATCGAGCGGATATAGTGATGGGGCCGCACCTCTACTCCACCCTCCACCTCGACCGTACCCTCGAGACTTATCCCGAGACCGGCGAGCTTGCGGATGTCGGCGACCACTATCTGGCTGTGGGGAACTTCCCGTGACCAACGCTGCACTACCGGATCGGGCTCGTTGCCATCGCTGTGGCCGCGTGCCGTTCGTGTATCACAGCTGTCACTGTCGGCGGTTGTTAGTTGTGGTGTGGTAGCGGACACTGCCATCGCCAGCACCGACCCGTTCGCGTACAGTGCTCGCTGTTCGTCCTCGCCCGATCCGTTCCGTTCATCGTCCACGTCTAGCAGCAGTTCGTCACCGGATGGTGCCTCGGTACCGTTCTCCAGGGCGAACACGCTCGAGTCGAACGTTGTGCCTGATTCGAGCTCTGGCTCGATAGCTCCACACTCGTACACACCGCACTCTGTCAGTATAGAGTCTGCGTCCGAGCGGGCAGGACAGATGGAAAGTGTCGTTGCCGAAGGTGACTGTACAATCGAGCAGCGCTGTGATTGACACTGCGAAGCACAATGTGAAAGTGTCTGCGAATGCGATAGTACCATGCCCACTAGATCGCCACCACTACTGACTCTACTGGGATGCGAAGTTGTGTGTATTGTCCCATTGCTTCGCCCCCGTTCGCCAGCACCAGCGGCGTGACCAGCGTGACAGGAGGTTGAAACGTTTGCCGTGGTACTGTTCTGTGCCGAAGCCGTCGGTACCATGGGATCGATGAGGGCCACCTGCAGATGTTCGTACTTGCGGCCACGTAGAAACCGCTCCAGCGTTAACCGCACCGCAATGTCGGTGTTGCGTAGAATCTCAACCGCTTGGTGGTTGGTCACACCGGCCAAAGATCGGTTGTCGACGGCAACGATCCGATCGTTTATCGCTATCTTGCCACTCATCTCCGCCGCACTACCCTCAATAATACTTTTCACAAAGATGCCGGACAGGTCCTCCTCTTCGCAAACGTAGCCCGCCACGGTGATGCCTAGTCCGTACACGTTCTTGCGCAACTCTACCTCGTACGTTTCGGTCTCGGGCGTGTCGGGCGGAACTCCGTCGAGCTCACTGTACTGCGGCGACTGAGGCGTTCCGAGCAGTTCACCCGGCACACTGTCGCCGCCATTATCCGCCAGCAGCGAGGTGACGCTTGATATCGCTTGACAGTGTAGCTGGTGCGGTGGCATAGCGGGCAGCGCAATGGAGGTGGGTGAAATGAGGGCCATCGTGCCACCGTTCGTCGATTCCAGCGAACCGACCGTCCCGTTACTGTTCAGACTGTTGTTCACGGCGACGACTTCGATGTGCGTCGGACAGAGGACACCACCGACCGCAGGATCTCCGGCGGTGGTTGTGGTTGTGTTGGTTGCAGCCAACAATCCGAGCGCAGCCGGTGCCAGCGTGCCCAGTCCCGTTGCACTCGGCTGCAGGAAGGCACCAGATGTATAGCCGGCCGTTTGGAGTAACGTGCGGTCGAGCTCGTCCGGATCGGTGAGCATCTTGGTCGGGATGATCGGTGCATGGCTGGCGAGGGCCTGATAGTCGGGCGAGGTTGGTTCGACGGGGCGTGCTACGATCAGGCGCACCTGCTGTCCAGATTGGCGCAGCACGGTTGCGACCTGTTCCGAGCTGAATCCACGCAGGTTAACGTCACCGATCTGTAGTACGTGGTCGCCGCTCTGTAGCCGACCGTCCCGTTCAGCGACGGAGCCGGGTATGAGCGCCTTTATCACCACGCCCGTACTGCGTCCACCGACAAGCATAAACCCGAGTCCGTTACCATCGTTTATCAGATCTATAATCTCAACCTGAGACCACTCCGTGCTGAGCACCATCTCACTAGCATCCAACTACTGCTACCTTCGCTACTACGCTTGCTGTTTGTCGAGGTTTTGGATGCTTCTGCTGTTTGGGTTCCTGCTGCTGTTGCTGCGTTGGAAACCGTTGAATTTGGGCCTTTCGGAGGTACATAATCGCAGACCTGTCGGGATCGAGTAGTTGATACGTTTACTGTATATATCATCGTCTTCAAGTTTCGATTGAGAACATCAGTACTCCATCGTGTTTCAAGGTGGAGAAAGAAATGGAAGCAAAGCATTTGATGTATCCCAATATCCAACGAGGTTTAACTAGCGCCATTCTTGAGAGGTGCGGTATAAAATGGCGACAAACAATTTGCCCCTTTTAAGTGATTGGTTCAATCAGGATCCCCACGGCGAAAGGCCCTACAAAGACACACAAAACTCTACCAGAAGCGTACTTACCCTCGCCGCTAGCTCAGGCCGCCCGTGATGTCCAGAGAGTTTATTGCAAGAGGTGGTCCTACTCTGCTGTAATAAGCTGCTGACGGTTAGCTGCTAAACTGTTTGCCTTTTGCGATGTGACCACTGTTTACTTATCAGAGATGGCACAACAAACACACACACACTCTCAATAAAAAAGTCGCTTGCAATCACGCTTTCAGTCCTGGTTCTGCGAAAGGGGTTTAAAATATTCGTCGATATTAACGTTACACCGAGGAGGTGCGAACGGTTGGACGAAGCCCTACAACGTTAATGATGCTGAACCGCCCCGCAACACCCACAACACACACCAACACCACCAACCCACACTTTCTTTGACATTCACTGTTCCGAGAATTTCCTTTCTTCGTACACTGGTGCCTAAGGACCGGATGCTAAGAAGCCGGCGGTGTCTTGCACTGGTTGCGAAAATCGTTCGGCTGTCATTCGCACCGTTTCGAACGCTTCCATCTTGGGCCTGCCGGTGCACACTACCGGAGCATGTGGCGGTGTGGCGGCGTGATGTGTGTGTGTGTCGGCAACGGCCGACACCTTTCCTGTCTGCTTCTGGCAATTGATAACGAGTTGATTTTTGTGTTGATTGCTGAAATGGGTTAGGATTCACGCCTGCGAATCACACCAACGACTGTTGATAGCGAGAGTCTGCCATTGGTTTGAGATTGCCCCTAGATCCAAACTTTACACTGACCCACTAAGCACCTGGCACTGCTTCCGTTCTGACACTTGCTGACATGCTTTGGGCGAGAGTGTCACTGCTGGTCACTTTGCTAGCAACACGGTAAGCACTTTCGCGTGCAAAGCCAAGATGCGGCAACACTTGCGGCGAAGGAACGAAGGTAGCGAAAAGCGAGAGTGAAGCGGGCATGGATAAATTCAAAACTGCCACTTTTCGGTGGTGTGGAAACTGTTACGAAATTAGCAGCACGAGCTGCTCCGGGGAAGGGTACATTTTCCGATATGCAAATGTTTCGTTGCCCAACCTGCCGCGAGATCCCACGATTGCCGCGATTGAAACTGTGGCTGTGGCACGTGTGTTTGATGTGGGACTTTTCTTGACGACAGAGAGAGATAGAGAAAGAGAGAAAGAGAGGGAGAGAGATAGTAGCGAGAAAAAGAGATGCACTGGGAAACTGGAGGAACAGTTGTGTTATGTGTGTGTGTGTGTGTGTGTGTGTGTGTGTGTGTGTGTGTGTGTGTTTTTGTGATGGTGAGTAGTGGGTGAGCATGGGTGCAAGAAGTTTAGAGATGAAAAGCATTATGTTCCCTTCATCAGGTGGACATAATCAAGCAGGATTTAGAAATGAAGAAGCGAGCGGATACCAGGAAAGAATGTTGTGGAGGTGTTTTTGACATTTGACGATGCTTCACTTTTTCGCTGCTTTCGTTGCACTTGTAGAACACGGTAAGAATCCGGAGCCTTTAATTTAAGGTTAAAGTTAACACACGTTCGCACGGGGCGTTCGGGCCGT
The DNA here is from genome assembly GCF_013141755.1 of Anopheles stephensi. Lineage (NCBI taxonomy): Eukaryota > Metazoa > Arthropoda > Insecta > Diptera > Culicidae > Anopheles > Anopheles stephensi. Next base: position 16,260,495 of record NC_050201.1, read on the forward strand.
TTCATGAGAACTTGTAGCTAACGTTGGCCCTTTCGCCAAAAAGCTCCAATCAAAACAGGCCCACCCACATATGTTTATCCAACCATTGATACACCACTCGCTGTGAGGACTACTGCGCTGAGGATCTGCTATTCCATCCGTGACACCGTGTGTTCTTTCGCACTACAGCACCGTGTCACGTCGGGCAGCGTCCGTTTTTCGACAGTGAATTGATTTTTGCCTTTCGCGCACCTTCCTCTTCACATTCTGCATACACCCGAATCAGTGACAACAACGATAACAACAACAACCACAACACCACCACCAACAAACGGGGGAAAACGCAAATGGACCGTACTGCAGGAAAGCTGCAATTGATCTAACCTCTCCGGGATGACGGGATTCGGTTTACGGCGGGTGTACACCGCCGACACTTTCGTCGTCGTCTTCCAGCACTATCCAGCAGTCCAATGAAAATGCGACAGCACGCACGATGATGATGCAGGGAAAACGACTATCTGAATGGGTTTGTGGCGGTGGAGCGGTGGTGGTCGGGTGGTTAGGGCATGGGGTCGGTGGAGGTTTAGGGATCGTAAGGGAGCATTTCGTTCTCGCGTTTGCAGGCATATAAACACACGCGTGACAGATAGCGCACATGCTCAGTAGCGTTTTCGAGCAGCCGTTGCTTGCAAGATGTGCCATGATGGCAGTTACAATCGTTGAGCGTATCGAAATTCTGACCAGCCTTCGACGTTGACGCTCTGTTTATTGTGGAAAGAAGCCGAAAGTGAGGATTTAAATAAAGATATCACGATTTTTAATTGATTGCGTAGAAATTGTTCACGTAAAGATGCTCGTTTACTGCTACAGTTGTAATCGGTACGGTGCTAACTGCCAATTCTTATCAGGCATGCGCTATAATTATTTAACCATAATGAAATTTTACCATAAAATTGATTATTGCACGAGAGGCGATGTAAAAGTATTGGTATGGTGGAGAAGTATTGGTAAGGAGCAACTGTCATAGCAAACTTATTTTGTTGCGAGTTTGTGATGGGTAATGGTAGCAAAAATATTACTGATTTATTAGTTGATATTTTCAATAGGGCGAAGATGTTAAGGACTTCATATAGAAAGGGTTTCTGAAATATTTGAGAATGGCAGAAGTAAAAAAGGGATTTGTTGTTTTTTTTTTTTTTAATAGCGAACATGAGATATTTTACTGAGCAGAAAAGATTTAAAAAACCGTATGATATAACTCTTCTACTTTTTTGGCCTAACGATCTCATAGGCCATACCTCACTCAGTCCTCACTATGGGAGAATGGGGCCAGATGAGATTTGAACCCCGGTTCTGCCTTCTGAAGATCGGCGCATTTACCACCGAGCCGCCCCCTGTGTATAATACATATGTATTATATTATATACAATAGGTTTCAAAATTCCACTGTTGAATGGCAAATGTCATCTAACCGTATGCACTACTTCTTCTTCTTCTTCCTTGGCACTATAACCTCGAGAAGTCTTGGCCTGCCATTTTTTGGCTTTCTGTGACTTGATTATACCTGTACTACTAGCTACTAGTCCTATAAAATCACTTACAGTAACGGACAATAGAATAAGACCAATTTTATACCCGATTTGAAACAACTGCTTTCGGCATTTGTACAAGGTCAAATTCAAACAAAACTTTGGCAAGAGGATCCTCAACATCTTAACTCTTTATTTCCATTTCGTTTAAAAAAATTATAATTAATTGAGAAAGAAAAAAACTTGAACAAAGTCATAAAAATTTGAAACCCAAAAAGTTTAACCTATTTGATAAGAAAACTAGATTATTTTAAGGGTATAAAATAGAAAAAACGAAAGTTCAACTAAAAAACAAATCAACAACTTACTTAGCAAAAGATTCAACTACTTCAAATAATCTGCCAATTCTAAAGTTGAAAAGAGAGAGACACCTCAACATTTCATCAATCCCCCCAAACTATCCTTCATCCATATTCCTTCACCATCCGTAATGTTACAAAGCGACGAAAGAGACCCAAGTTGTTCAAAGCATCTTTAATATTTAAACAACATCTTACCGTATGCAAGATTCCACTAACTGATTGCAAAGTTCTTTACAAGACTTGCTATATTTCACTTTTTGTAAGAAACATCCCGTAAGTGATTCAAAACTTCGATTATATAAATCGTAGCCCTGTATAGATCTCCGGTCCGGCCGTAAGGAGACTTGCGCCGCTACCGCATCCATTATCGGATTGCTCCGGTAGTTGTATAACGAATTCTTTAGCCTGTACTTTAAACAGACTTGTTTAAGTGCAATTCCACAGTTGCATTTTTAATTTTACTTAGCTATATGCAAGGGGCGGTCCGGTAGCCGAGGTGACAGCGGCACCGGTCTTCACATGGCAGGGCCGGTGCTCAAATCCCATCCAAGACCGCCTCCCCGTACGCAGGGCTGACTACCTTGCTGCGGGTAAAATCAAGTCACAGAAAGCCAGAAATGGCAGGCCGAGACCTTTCAAGGTTGTAGTGCTAAGGAAGAAGAAGATATGCAAGATTCCATTATATGAATGCAATTGTTTTTGCACATATTCATTTTCTTTACACTACAACACGGGTTGCACTACAATCTTGAAGGCTCTTTGCCAGTTCTGGTTTTCCTTGACATGACTCGGAGACGGTGTGGAATTGAAACTGATCCCCGTTCCTGTTGCATGAAGACCGGCACCGCTATTGCTTTTGCCACCGGACTGCACCCTTCAAAGTGTTTAGCAAATTTCCTAAACTAGTACCTATAAATGTTACTATATCGGGAGGTATTGGTCTTTTATTGTTAGTTTCCTTGTCTACAGTATATAAATGGCAGGATATTAAGTTCTGCGAATGGTAAAAATGGAATATAATGTAAAAATGGCGCTTTAAAATCAATGATGAAATGGTAAACACTCTTACAGTTGCTCTCTGCTGACTTCTCCAAGATCAAACGTATGCTGCAGATCTGGTAAGTGGTTGATTCTGGAACATTTCAGAATTCTCTCTGATCTTTCCAAAACGTTTTTTTTTTTGGCGAATGGGACAAGTCGATATTGTAGCATCAGACAGACAATATTCTACGCAATATTCAACATCGCAACAACCCCGTATTCCAGCGTATCTGTTTATGGCCCTGGAATAAAGTTCTACCAGGAGATAGCAGGTCACCGAAATAAGTTCAGACCTGAGGTGATCTGCTGTTGAAATAAGGATGAGTTACTGGTCAGTTACCAGCCAGTTGTTGTATTGTTGATGAAACGATCAGTTCATCGAAGAGCTAGAGGCTATACTAGCAGATGATATTCTTCTGCCAACTAGCATTGAAGAAACACAAAAGTCTATCAGGCTCAGGAACAAAAAAGCAACAAGCTTCTTCAACCACTTCAAATCAACCACTGACTAGATCTACACCATGCGGCAAATCTTGCAGAAATTAACAGAACAGCAGCTATACTCCTATCACGTTTTCATTGATTTTAAAGCTGCATATAACAGCAATCCCAGCTTGGAATACTGGTCAAGCTCACCAGGAATGACAATGGCCAATGGGAAGGTGATTTGAAAACTCTCAGGGACTCCTTTTTCCCAATAAGAGTCTACGCCAGGGAGATCTTATTGTCTGTCTTAATTTCAATCTAGCGTCATCAGAATGGCACCGGAAGCGTCCACATGGAGGTTTAGGTCGTCCACATGGAGTGAAGGCGTTAATGCGTCCACCAGAATAACCGGGATATTAGATAGACAGACGACGGAACTAGACCTGACAATATCTAGGATTATTGAAGCAAGCAAGAGGTTTTTAAAAAGATCTTTTAATAATTGCTTAAAAGAAAAATTAAGAACAGCTCTGTCAATATCGTCTGAACAACGCTATTTTAAAGGTCATTCTAATAATTCTGGACAGTTTTTGACCCACTACCCCCATTTGGAAGTATAGCAATTACCGTGCACTAATAGGAAATAAGACAAATGATTGATTTAAAGGCATATAAATTAGGTACAGGAATATCCAATTACGCACACAAAACACTGACAATCAAACAAAGTTAGCAGAAATTGCTGCTATCAACGCTCGATTAATGGCCACCGAGATAATCTACCGGGTATGCGGGTTCGGTTAGGTTAATAGGTTACGGAATCGTGTACCGTGTACGGTATCATTTGCAAAACTACCCTCCGTGGCTCTGTTGCGAGCGTCGTCTACCTGATGGAACTGGTGCCTTAACCGCCTTGTGCGGATGCAAAACTGCGTAACAAAAGTGCGGTTAAACGGGGTACTTATCAGCGGCAGCACTGACATGATTTGGATTTCCTTCATCGTGCACTTGCCGTGATCGTGCTTCTTAGTGTGATGGTAGCGGAAGTGATCTGTCGGTACGATCTCGCTGTCATAGTGTGAGCGCACGTGCGCGTGCTTGAACAGAGTTATTACAGCGTGTGCGTATGTGTGCGTGTGTGACATTAGTTCCACTCTGTATCCAGCCCGGGTACGCTTGCAAATCTTGTCAGTAACAGGCGCAACAAACAAATCAAATCGTGTCAATCTGCATTTTGGGCAGTGAAATTGGCGACAAATGTAAGGCACGTGTGTGTTTGTGTTGGTATGTGCACTTTCACCTACGCATAACCCAAATAACCAAATGTTGCTCGTTGCTTTCCCTGCTGTTAGCCTACAACCAGCTAGAATATACCGTTGTTCATCGCATTTTGTATTCAGGGTGCAACTGACTGATCCCTTTCACGAATTGGTGTGGTTAGGTCGTGTACGTGCGCTGCATTTCGCCGACTGTCCGACAAATTCTACCATACCAGTGCGTTTGGTATACAAACCTGAAGCTAGCACGAGTTGTGATTGCTTTCGATGTTCACTTCCGGGATTCCGGCAACTTTGCCGGATGCATGAGGTTGAGGCTGAGTGGTGCTGTGATAGAGAAATTGAAATCTTTTTTTTTTGTAGAACCAATTCAAGAAGCGGGAGAAGAAGCGAAGAAGTACGATCAGATACACGATTCACAGGAAAATTGTGATACTTATAAGCCTGGCTCGTGACTAGCTCTATAACGAAGGATAGCGTTTTAAGTCCACTTCTTTTCATATTCTTCATTGATGACCTAAGTCATGTTATTTCTGCAAATATATTTTGAGGTTATGTGGATGATCGGAGCGGTCCGGTGGCCGAGGCGACAGCGGTACCGGTCTTCACTCGGCAGGACCGGGGCTCAAATCCCATCCAGACCGCCTCCTCGTTCTTACGGCTGACTACTTTCCTACAGGTAAAATCAAGTCACAGAAAGCCATATATGGCAGGCCGACACCTTTGAAGTTTGTAGTGCCAAGGAAGAAAAAGTATGTGGACTATTGCAAGATATTTTTCTCAATTTCCTCTAACGACTGTTTCTCTTTGCAGACTGATCTTGAAAATTTTATTTCTTGGTTTTTGTTTAATGAACACTGCTCTGTGTTGTAGCAGAAGCTTACCAAAGGATCGAGCGAGCGGCTCAAAACCTCGGGTTGGAGATTAACGAGGCGAAAACCCAAAATGACGGTGGCACCGCCAGCGGCCATGCTAACTGATTTACCCAGGGGTACAGATAGGTGATCGCACCTTCAAATTCGTCCAAAACTTCACCTATCTGGGGTCAAAAGTCAGCACCGAAAACAAAACTGATGTGTTACGCGTAAGTGTGCTGGCTACCAATCGGTCATACTGCAGAGCATAAGGAAATTTCTCCACTTTAAATACCTGTCGCGACGGACAAAGCTGGGACTGTACAGAACATTTATAGTCACATACGCCTTTGAGACATGGACTCTGTCCAAAACTGACGAAACCCTCTTAGCCGCGTTCTAGACGAAGATGATCAGAAGGATGTTTGGCCCTGTATGTGTGGAAAGACAATGGAGGAGTCGCTACAATGAGTTACTGGTCAGTTACCAGCCAGTTGCATGCGATGTAGACTCGCCAGGATCCGGTGGGCTTGTCATGTCACGATAATGACACCGTACGACTCAACCCGTAAAGTCCTTTTAGGCCGCCCAAACGAACAGAGGAGGTGTGGTAGACCCAAACTGAGATGAAGTGATGGCGTTGATGTGTCCCCCAGAACGGCCAGAATAATCGATTGGCAGACGAAGGCGTTGAACCATGGGCGATTTGGAGGATTGTTGCAGCAGGCCAAAACAGCGAATAAGCCGTCGCCGAATAAGTAAGTAAGTAAGCACTTTAACGAAAAATGCTATATCTAAATTTTTGGCTATCCTAGATCTCCTATACTATTTAGCTATACCATGATTTAAATTCATTTAGCTCTCACACATTTGTTAAAAGATTTTTGGGTTTGGTTCGATTCAAAGTTAACTTTTGACTAAAGTTCTAAATCCCTGGGAATGTTACGAAGGATGGCATCCACACTTTCAAACCCTGTCGGCCTGAAGGCCTTATTCTGTTTTTTTTTCTTTTCTTATTTGGCCTGCTCCTATGGAGCACTCTAAAAGACATGGCCTGGTGTCCAATCCGTTTCCAGGAGACTCGGTCCAGAGCTGCACTCCTCCACCCCCGGCTGCATCCGATCTTCCTGAGATCTGACTTCACTTGATCCAGTCAACGAGCTCGCTGTGCTCCTCTTCGCCTCGTACCGAGCGTGTCGCTGGCAAGCACCTTCCTGGTAGACATGGCCTGGTGTCCAATCCGTTTCCAGGACACTCGGTCCAGAGCTGCACTCCTCCACCCCCGGCTGCATCCGATCTTCCTCAGATCTGACTTCACTTGATCCAGTCAACGAGCTCGCTGTGCTCCTCTTCGCCTCGTACCGAGCGTGTCGCTGGCAAGCACCTTCCTGGTAGGGCATCCTCATCACTCGCCCCAACCATCGCATCCTATCAGCTTTGGCAACCGTCAAGATGTCTACATCACCAGACAGCTGTTTTGTGGTTCATTCTCCTTCTCCACACGCCCTGTTCGCACACAACGCCAAAGATAGTCCGTTGCTCTTGCCGCGTAAAGATGGCATTGGTGTCCTCCGCCAGCATAGTCCAGGACTCGTGCCCGTGGAGGACTATCGACCGTATCAGTGTGCGATTTATGACGTTTTTCGTGCGTTGTAGGAGTCTTCAGCATCTCAAGAGTTTCTGAAGCCCGCAGTAGGCACGATTCTTCTAAACCATTCGCCTTCGAATTTCGCTGCTTACGTTGTTGCCCGAAGTTACGACCGTGCCAAGCTAGAAGAACTCCTCTACTACCTCAAGATTGTCGCCGTCAACCAACATTATGCTTCAGAGTAGTGCTCTATCACGGTCAGAACCTACGCCATGCAGATACTTTATCTTCGTCGCATCGATCCTCAATCCAATCCTATCGGCCTCGCGTTTTAGTCGTGTGAAAATCGTGCCTCTGATGTCGAAATCCGCGCTTTGCATGACACCTTAAAGAGCGATGTTGAACAGTCAACAGGAGAGTCCGTTCGCCTTTCGTAAGTTTTCTTGACCATTTGGCCCATTTCCACCAGATGCAGACTTGTTTTCAAATCAAGTCCTGATCTTGTCCCCGTACGTAGCACTATCCAGCTAGGGGAAAACTTAGTCAAGGCTATAAGAAATGACAGGCAGACACCTCTCGAGGCAGTAGAGCCAATGAAAAAGTAAGATTCACGTCTTGCTGATGATTGCGTCCGTTAACTGCTGTCAAGCGCTTGTAGCTTTGGAAGCTTTTAACGTTTAAAGAAATCGCTTCAAATGCCCACACCACTCCAAAAAGTTTAATGGAGTGTGTGTGTGTGTGCGTGCTGTTTTTCACGTTGTAAGGCATCCATCATAAAGCCATAATTTGGTTAGAAATTTTCCAATAATGTACCTGAAATCATTACGTTTTGCGATATCTACAGAGTATGGATACAATCAAATAGATGATGATGATGATGCAACATGGACGCAGCACAACGAGACCCGTAAGGGGAGCATAAGATTGTAAGACCGAACAGTTGTGTATGAGCGCGCGCGCGCCCGCGTTGGTTCCGTTTTTCCGTGCGGATTGTTGTTATTTTCCCACTACCGCTTTGCCCCCACCGCGCCGAACCGCAGTCGCTTTTCCGCCTGGTACCTTCAGTGCTTCGGTTCGATGGGTTTTCAATGAATTTCGTTGGCCCACGAGTGCAACAACCGCAAAGGAGCACAAACTACGTCAGAGCGCACACATCGCAAGAGGTGGGAGAAGAGGATGGTGAGGGGGTGAGAAAGGGGGCATAGGAGAGGGAGAAAAGAGAAATATTGGCCACTTCTCGCATTCCCGCAAAAAAAAAGAAAAAAAAAAAACAAGAAACCCCCGAAAACAAAACCATTAGCTCGCATTCGCGTTACATTAAATTAGCCGCATGTAAGGTGAAACTTTGGAGGTTCGGCTATGCTTCAAATGTGGAATGCAAACATTGCATCGCATTAAAGTTGTACGATTCTTAATCAATCAGTTGTAGTTAATGTTATCCAAAGACCCGACATACAAACAAACTTCCTCGCTTCACGCCGGTCGGACAAGGCTTCGGGCCGTAACTACCGCCTATCGCCGATAAAACACCTCCGAATATATCATCCACCATTCACCGAACGCACAGAGCACCATTTCCCCGGTAATTATCAGCCGTAAAGGTTTGAAATACCGATATCCGACAGGTCCGGTAAATTCACGCATTAAAAAAACCCTCGGAAACTTTCCGATGCACTTGCCCGCTGCACATGGAACAGGGTGGCAATAGGATGCGCACGCGGAGGTGTACAGATACACCACATAAAAGCAAAAGCTACAACTAAAGTTAACAGCTACTGCATACGCTAACCACCGTGCTAAGTTCGCGCAACTTCAACATCACCGATGCTCATCACCATGTGCACCTGATACGTGATGTAAGGAAGTGTTGCAGTTCCCGCCACTGATATGCGGATGCCCGAAAGGTTAATAATCCGGGTGGTTGGTTGTTGTTTTCTGCATGCGTGCAGTAGTTAGCATTCCATTACTATGTTGCACATGGGCTTTATGCTTTTTTGTTGTTGTTGTTGCTCTGCTATCGCTCCTAACCGATGTTTTCCATGATTGCTTTGGGTTTTGTTTGAATGGATGGTTAGGATAGTGTTGCTATGTTTCAGCCTTTGTGATTTTAAACATTTATACATATTTTTTATTATTTACCCGCTATTTTTCACTACATTTATTGTGTTTTGCTTTTACTCCTTCCTTCAGCTCACATTTGTCTGCTTTTTTTAGATATATACTGTCTAATTGCATTTAATTAGGATCGTTTCATACGTTATGTTTCTTTCTACTAAAGTAGTTTTGACTATGCAAAAGCCGGAAGAAGAAATAACACTACACCACAACCTGATTACTTAGGGAAAATGTTAATACTAATGGGGATTCGGATCTTTGAACTCCAATCCTGACAGAGATTCGAATCCGAGAATCCAAATCCGAATTCATCATCCGTCATCTTTGTAGAATTCGTCGTCCATAAACTACGGCAGTGGGAGAGGGGACGGGGGGAGGGATGTTATGACTATTCTTGGAATACTAATCAAATCTCTATCAAGCACCCATTGAATCCCTATCGAATCCCAATTGAATCCTTATAAAACCTCTCCAGGATTCATATAAAATCCATATAGAATCCCAATTGAATCCCTATCGTATCACTATCGTATCTTTTTAAAATCCCTATCCAATCCCAATCAAATCTATATAGAATCTCTCTCTCTCCTAACATCCTTTGTTAGATCATGCATGCTATTTCTGGCTTACTAGACTTTATGATACCACGTGGTTGAATAGTCAGTCCCCACTATGGGGGAACGGTCTGGATTGGATTTGATTCCCTGTCCTGTCGTATGAAGACCGGTGCCGTTGTCGCATCAACCATCCATATGATCTCTATCTTCTTCTTCTTCTTCGGTGGCATTACAATCTCGAGAGGTCTCGGCCTGCCATTTCTGGCTTTCTGTGATTTGATTTTACCCGTAGCAAGGTAGTGATTTTACCCGTTGGCGCCTCGGCCACTAGACCGCCCCTATATAATCTCTATAGAATCTCAATAAAATTCCTATAGAATTCCAATTGAATCCCTATCGAGTTCCTATTGAATCCCAATTGACTCCCAATTAAATCCGAACCATATCTTTAAAGGGATTGAATTCCAAATCCAGAATCTGTCAACACTAGTGAGAACCGGCGCCACTGTCGAATTGATCATTGGGCTATCAGCAAACACCATTTATTATCTCAACTTCGAAGTACAGAAAATGCTGACATCAAAACCTTGAAGAAGGCGTTCTTTGTTGTCTGGCTCTTTTTAACGACATTTTCATCCGAGCTGCAAAAAGAAAATCAGAATCGATTGCTTGATTGATTTTCAAATAAGTTTTCTAAAGCAATAATATATACAGCAAATACACTGCATGAAATAAGAATAGCACCACCATGTTGTTCGGCGATATTTTGAACATTTACTTACCGATTCTTCTATTTTTAGTTTTCAATATTCATACAACCTATACTGATAATGATAACCATTACGATGAAATTTTTGAATCTTTTCAATATCACAAGTTTTGTTAGCCTTGCGTGAATCATTCCTGTTTCGTTGTCTTTTTTATTGCTTCTTTTGCCTAGGAACAATCTCACGCTTTTCAGAGATACTTGCAGGAAAGAATTTAAATCCATGTAAGCAAACTGCAAAAACAAAGCCTCATGTGAAGCATCGAAATTCCACAATTCCCCCAAAAACTTGAACTTTAATTAGATTGCTTCAAATGTTGTATACATAACGCTGCAAAGTACACTCTAAGCAGCATAATCCACCCAACACCGCCGAACCACTCATCGCCAACACTCGATGAAATTATAGTAAACAGAAGAGAAAAAAATGGAACAACAATTGAAGTTGCACATGGCGCGATCGTAAGCGCACTATTGGACAGCCAGCCAGCCCACCGCAGTAAGAGAAGATGAAAGATATGGGCATTGGAAGAAATAGAGAAAAATGGGAATAAAAAATAAGGAGGAAAAAAATTGTAGCCGATGGTAAAAATCATTATTGCTTGAGGTATATATCTAAGTGTGTGTGTGGGTTTTTTTAACTGTTGTTGCTGCTCGAACCAATCAACATGAAGCGCAACCGTAGTCCGCAAACATTTCCTCGCACTGGTTCCTGCAACTGGATGTTGGGAGCTCGGAGCCGTACGAACCGTGTCTGCCTGGGAGGTTGTGCGGCTGGAATCTATTTAGTTACTTTTTTCTGGCTGTATGCGTTTGTAGGTTAGTGAGTCGGATGTAACTGTCAATTATAACGAAACGGCACCGGCATGTTTGGATGTGGCCTAAGATTGTCGAATCAGTCTGAATCAGAGCCCAAAACACCGAGAAAGCAAACACTCCACAGACTGGCGAGCTTCACAGGACGTGGAAGACGTACGCGTTCTACCCTGATCCGTCAAAATTGGTAACTTTACTACATCTTGCACTGTGAGTGTTAACAGAGATTAAGATACGCAACACCCGTTGCACAAATACTAGACCTTTCCCCCCGTTTATCCAAGACCCGATCGCAACACGCAAATGTATGGGAACCGTTTCAGACTTCCCCAGACTGACAGCTCTGTTTGTGGCAGAAGCGTGAATGAGAAGCATCTCCAAACCGGGCAGAAGGGGCAGAAGAAAAAAAATCAATCTATTTTGTTTGGCGCATGATAAAATGCAAAGCATTTTCACATATATTCCTCCGGGTATGCCGTGCCTGTTGGCCGGTTTTGGTACGCCCCGTGCGTTAAGTTTGGCTGCCGTCCCACATTAAGGCGCGTTAAGGAGCGAGAGAGAAATTGGCACATAGGTGTAGGGGGTTGTTGTTTTTTTTTTCTTTTCTTTCGACCCTCTATTTCTTCACCGATCACTGCGTACCGCTAGCTTAACTGCGCGGTTGGGCAGGTGCTTGAGGATGAATTTCCAAAAACGAAAACAACAGAAAGGTTAAACTTTCTTCTCTTCGCCTGTTTAGTAACGATGGGGTTTGGGTTTCGGAGCGTCGTGATTAATATGACGGCTGACACTAGAACACTCCCGCTTTCGGTGACATCGATTCGTTGGTGGTGGGTGCTGCTTATATATAGCAAAAAAATATTGCAGCTTCAATGATACCAATGGAGGATCTTCTCTAATCGAATATTCAAATCACGTACCGAACGAACGAACGAGCAAATGGGAACGAGTCAAGCTTAGCATCAAATAATATTGATAGACTGAATAATATCGAACCTTGCCTTTGTTAAATTCTAGAAAGTACTAAATACCTGATTATATCATAGCAATAATTGAAGAACTGGGTTGAATAAGTTTTTGTTACACCGCTTAGAAGCTACTAACACTGAGTATAGCCTCCATGCGATGAAATTCATTTCAAAAAATAAAAACCAAATCTGTAAAAATATATGGTGCTTTTGTCGCTTAGTTTTGATGACAGCTTGTGTGAGTGACGTTGCAAAAATTCTAAAAATAAGACATATTAATATGAATTTAGCAGTGAGTCTCAGCCTATGGGAGCTTCTTCAGTTAAAATTCCTGCCGCGACGGACGAGGCTGGGATTATATAGAACATTCTACTGCAGTCCGAGTACTCACCGAGAGAGAGACAGAGGCAGAGAGAGAGAGAGAGAGGGAGAGAGAGAGAGAGAGAAAGACGGCCAACGTTAAAGGTTCGTCAAGGAGTCGCACCATCGATGAGCTTTATGAGCTATGAGATTATCTGACTATCGGCCAGAAACTAGACTCGCCATACGTCCAGATTGAGTAAGCTCTGGTCATGTCATAAAAATATCTCCTACTCAGTCCGTATAGTCTTTTAAGGCCCTCTTCGTGAACAGAGGGATGACCCGTTGGTACAGGCGACTGCGGTGTCGGTCTTAACACAGCAATATCGGGGATAACATCCAAACCGAACCGTCCCCCGTTCAGAGGACCTTACCAACTTCTTCTTCTTCTTTTTTTGCCTAATGAACTCTTTGGTCATGCCTGCCATTTTTTTGGCTTACTAGACTTATTATTACCAAATAGTTGGTCCTTAAATAGTTGGTTGGACCAATGGGGGAACGGCCCAGATGGGATTGAACCGCGTTCCTGCCGTGTGAAGACCGGCGCCGCTGTGGCATCTATCACCAAGCCGCCCCTCCTAACCAATTACTTGGTATCAATAAGTGAACCAAAAAGAGCAGGCATGATCTAAGAGACAAGAAGAACAAGAAGATGTGGACAAGGTAGATTTAGTAGGCAAAATATGGAGTGATGGCGTAGGATTGGCAAACGATGACGTTAAAACTTATCTTGGACCTCTGCTCTGCTTAAAGGCGGTATCTTGGATCTCTGCTGGCCTTTAAGCAGTCGTAGCGTCTAATGAATCTTCAAATAAAACTTGAGTAGCAAGTATTCGTTAAGAATCCACAGCTAAAAACTTCGCGGGAATACTCAAACAATCTTCTTCCTTGGCACTAGTACCTCGAAAGTTCTCGGTCTGCAATTTCTGAGTCACTATGACTTGCTTTTACCCGTAGCTGGATAGTCGATCCTGCGATCCAGATGGGTTTTGAAACCCCGATTCTGCCGTGAAGATCGACGCCACTATCGCCTAGGCCACCAGACCTCCTCAACAGTAGAACCAAGAAAATATGAGACCCAACTCATTTGAAACATGTGCAATGTGCAAGGACTCACCAGCACGTTTTTTAATCACAAACATCACCATGTGACAATAAGGGCGAATAAAAATTCGTCAAATGATGGCCATGATCAGCATCTGAGTTGAACATGACACGACATATCATCCCGAAGTTGTAAATCCAAGACGAAGAAGAATAAAAATACCGTAAATTCGCGTGTAAAATACCATCTCTGCTCTTCATGATTACCATGACCGCATGGAAACTCTCTCCCTCCCTTTCTCTCAATATACATAAAGATTTCTATTTCTATTGTTTTCTTCTTCTTCCTTGGCACTACAACCTAGAGAGATCTCGGCCTGCTATTTCTGGCTTTCTGTGACTTAATTTTACCCGTAAAGTAAAGTAGTCAGCCTGAGAGATGACAGATGACATGAACAAGATAGCAAAATTATGTTTGCACTACATTAGGGTAAGCAATACTGAGATGGTGTAATACGGGTAGAAATATTACAAATAATAATAAATAGAAATACTAATAATATTATTAAATAAGATATGTATCAAGTTATGGGTATCACCTTCTTTTACAAGAAGTATCTCTTTGAGAAAGTGACTAGTAGAAAGTTAAATTTTTGTATTGCTAACTGGACTGCCAAGTAAATTGTTCAAATTTGACATCCAACTTCTTAATGCACACAAAACCCAAACACAAAAAAATATAACACACTCGTAACATACATGCACATTAGTAGTACACTCTGCGGCGAGAATATGGGTTGGCTTTCCTGCCCCTTCAGCAAGTATATAAAATCTCGATTGCATTGGAGAGCACTCCGCATGCATTACCGGTAAGAAAATTCATTAAGTAAAATCATCAATTTCATAATTATTATCCATCGGTCCGGGGGTGTTCGCATTCGCAGCCGGAACGCAACAGCGCCAACCGTTGTGTGGAGATAAAGTAGTAGTAGAAGCAGAAGGCAAACACAACAACACACGCTTAATATGTAAGCCAAGCACCATCCAGCGTCATTATTATCACAGCGGCGATCTAGCGAAGCGTTACCGTAACGATTCGGAACGGTACTATCAGCCCCAAGGAGAGCCTAATTACACCGAACATATTTCGTACAGAAAAGACTATACCGTTTTGTTGATACATATACACAGGCACGGAGCGCAAGATAGTGAGGGCCGTGGAATGGTGCGGCTACTACGAAGTATTTTGCTGGCGTGAAAAGTCCGACACCGAAAAAAAACCTTATAACGGGGTTTTCCGGATATCGCAGGGAAATTTTAACGACCTGCCCCGGCACCACGATACCTGCCTGTGGTACTGATAGCCACCACCTGGCTACGATACCTGGCATTGTTCGGTCGAAAAGGTTAAGTAGTGGGTTTTTAATTAAAGTATGCGGTCATTGTATTAGAAGCCTGGAGGATCTACCACGGAGATCCGTGAGGTCATCTGTAGCTGTCATTTTTGTACACGTCTGACAGTGAACATGAGTAATGGAGGACTGTTATCGCTTTATCAAAGGGTAAGTATTGGCATGTAAAGAGATCTTTGGTATTTATCGGTCGAGATAGGTCTGTGCGCTATTGTCCTTGGGTATCTCGCTCAAGACACGATGGTCGTACACAGTGCTCAACTCTCATGCAAAATAGACCTACATATCTCGGCCTCGATTCGTACCGTGCCTGTTCCGCGTATGAAATCTCATTACCGTGTCCGCATACCACACTCACGTAAGCCTCGCCCGTGCGCTAAGCCCGTGTGAATACAAACATCTTCAAAAACCGCGCTAACGGAAGAGTGGCCTCGGCATCGTTAGTGGAAGAAATGAGCATCGAAACAACATTTCGCTCATCTTGTCCGGTCCCAAAATTCCATACCGGTTTCGGAATCCGGATAAAACAAAGCAAAAGGCTCCATGCTAGACGCGAGCAGGTGAAGCAGCGGTAGGCGAAAGATACATTTTAATTATATTAACAACAGTATCTGGGGGGGGGGGGGGGGGACAGAAAATGAACCGAAAAGCATTCGTTTACACCCAAGTCCTAAGACTTCCCGGTCCAGTTGGTCTCATGCCGTGGCCGAAACCACCCTTTCGGGACGAGATTGGTGATTGTAGACGTGGTGACTAATTCTCGCTTTTGTCGAAGCGCAACTAACCGTTGCCCGTAATGGTGCCTAGACGCTCAGTCCTAGGGCTAGGTTGGTATATACCGCTGGTATACGCTCCGTGGCACACACGAGCACGCGCAACCTGAGCAGCGCGACACGCGCAGGAAAAACTTTCTCCACTTCGTTCCAATAAAGTGTGTCACCAGTGCGTCACATTGGTGTGTGTGTGTGTGTGTGTGTGTGTGTGTGTAGATGTATTCCCTGCGCTCGTCCCAAGAAATCACAGCCCATTTGCCTTTTGAAGTTAAAAATGAAAATGTTTGTCTTTAATGGCGAAAAGAATGCGCACGCATTTGATTGACTGCGATGAGCACGGGAGCGTAAATGGGGAGTATGTGTACGCACACACACACACAAACGCAACCTTAAGACGTGACGGTTGGTGACCCAGACAAATTAGGAACTGCCTGTTTACTTAGCTTTATTTCTTATATTCCATTAAGAGATTGCTGGTATCGGAATGTATAACGTCACAGCAGGGAGACAGAGAGATGAGCTCATCGTGTTTCAATATTATCCGGTTACTCACCTTCACCATTTCTCTCGTGCCCAACACCGTCATCACCGGCTCCGGGTCCTGTTCCACTTGAGGTCCAGGAAGGGTGTTTTGAGAGTCACACCGACGGTTCGGCATTGTGACGCGTGCCATTTTTTTGTTGTTACTTCCACTTCCGATGATCTCTTGCAACTTAGGGAAATCCTTCCAACTCTCGCTTCGTTCCGGATGTGAGGTTACGGCTGATTCATGCTCTTTCTCCAGAGACTTGCACACATACACCAACAAACACTGTCAAATACACAAAACGGGAGAAAGCTTCGAGGTTCGAGCAAGAATGTGTGGTATGTCAGGACAGTTTATGTTCGACAAGAAAAAAGGTTTTGTTTATGTACGGAACGAAATTCTGTTGAGGTTCTTTACAAAGTCGCATGTATGTACAGCTTTGCTGCAGTTGAGCAAAAACCAGAATGTACCAAACATTGATTACTAGAAACAACTTCACACGGCAAGTCCGGGTATTGAATTCCGTCCGGACAGCACCTCCGTACGTAGTACTGATATAGGGTACAATCAAGTCACAGAAACCCAGAAATGGCAAGCCGATGGTGTGATGGTAGAGTTAGGTAGATATGGATTTCAGAAGTGTAAGTAGATTAATATGAATTGGCTTATTTGTATATATGTATATATTTGCTGCTGTATATAAATAAAAAATGGTTGGCATGACCTTAAGAGATCGTTAGGTCAAGAAAGAAGAAGAAGAAGGCTTATTGATACTACATAGTTGGATAATCAGTTATCGCTACGGGGAATCCTCGTTCTTGCCGTGTGAAGGTGAGGGTTAATAAAGACTACGTATATTACAAATTCTACTGTCTATCCCAAAACATCCTTAAGCGACTATCCGTTCGTCCAGTGTTCAAACCCACCAGAGTCCCACCAGACGATATAGCCTCTCGAAGACCTTCACCAAGATTGCAGGAACAAACGATCGCAACTGGTTTTTGCAGCAGACGATAGTAAAGCGTACCGCACAACCATAATTACGAACTTCATCCAAGCGTCCGTCCCTTCTTTTGAGTACACGTTTTACACTTCGTCAATGGTTCTCTTTCGTAAGAGTTACCATCCATTCTTCACCTTGACAGATGTTCTTACATGCAAGATGGTGCCTTGCGCATTACTGCGTACTCATTGTCAGCTGGCAGTGTGTGGTCCACCAGCGGTGGGAAATTCTACAGTGAACTCCGTGTTCTGCCTGTTGACGTTTGCTCCACAGCATGCTCCAAAACCGGGGACGAAGTATGGAAGCCAAATGAAGGTAGTATTATTAACATTCCTAATAGCTCCATACCCTTTCCAGCTTTTTTGCATAGTTTTAAAAGCCTCGGCTGAAGGTGAAGTACAACTCACACTCATGAGCATTGCAGTGAAATTTAAAACTCGCGCATTACGATACGCAAACCCGTCGATGTGCTCGAGTTTCTTCAGCTTTAACCTTCCACCAAGTCACCTTCCCAAACGGCTCGGGATGGAGAAAGTAGTACGGCGTACGACCAGTCTGTGAGTGTGCGCGAAAAAAAATGATCCAGATGAAAGCTAGCCAGAAGTTGTCGGAGCATACAGATGGGAAGGAGTGAGCAGGCGAGCATCAAGCATCCAACGTAGCGCAAAGGAGATGCAAACGCAGGGAAAAGACAAAGTAAAGATCCAGCATTGCAATGAGTCCCCCCCTCTCACCTAGGCTGGGTGTGATATTGCTCATTCAACTACCGTTTTCTCTTCTACCAAGGGGGTATACTATGTTCATCTTGGCTCGCACGCGTGAATCCGATATGCATCAGCATCGCTGCAAAACCCGTAGCCCAAAACCTTGGGGCGTGAGCCGTCTCGCAAAAACCGCAACTCACCTGCGCACGTCCGGTGAGGGATGTACGCGTATACTGCTCACAGCTCACTTTGCATGCGTTGCCTTCTCTTGAGCTGTACGACTGCCTTCGTTTTTACTACTACGGCCGTTCGTTCCTGTTCGTGCTCACTTGCTCTCCTTCCAATGCCTACACGCCACACTGTAGCGTTTATTGGTTTGTAGCTGTCTTTCCCTTTTCTTTTACTACCTCTTCGTCATAAAAGAAAGTTGCTGCCGGTTTGTGGGCTCTGGCAGCGAAGGGGTTTGTGCGCAACGCAAGCCCACCTGTGCTCGGCGGTGAGTAGTGAAGAAAAGCTCAAGAAACCGGAATACACAGAGAGAGAGCGCACGCGTTCCGTGAAGGAAACCGGGCGGAAGAAATGGAGGAATCGGTTGGTATTCTCTCACTCCCTGTCGGCCGATTCGTATGCGTACCGATTCGATACGTTTTGTTGGCTAAGCTAACGGATCACCCGGCCCCGGTGGAATGGCGCAACGCTGCCGGGAACTATCGGAAGTACGAATGAAGAAAAAAAAAACGGTGGGAAGGAGTCGGAGAAACATAACCTACAAACCGCGGAACAGGTACGTCGGGCGCAAAGCCAGCTACCAGCTTTCAGTAGGTTTGCTACAGCGACTCCAACAGGACGCATCCACAGTTCGTTGGTACTGTGCAACGAAAGGTGCCAGCACCAGTACTTCGCATCGAGTTGTGGTGTTGATATCGGGACTTGAGTAACGTTGAGACAGCTCAGGAAAACAGGGGGATCAGCCGATCAATAGAAAGGGTTTCTGGCATACGTGCTCGTGTGAAAGTGTTCGACCAAGACCAGGATCGCGAACATCCTGGTACGTCGTGTGGCGTACACACACTCAATACGTGCTGCCGGGTTGTCAGTGTCAGTGTGAAATTTGTTTTGCAAATTTTAAAAAGCTGTATCAGCTAGTGATATTGGTCCGTATGTTTGAGTGTGCATGTGTCTAAGTATATTAAATAGCAAAAAGCGGGAATTAATGTGAAGAAAGAGTGCTGTGAAATTCTTGCACACGCAAGCTAGATCAAGTGTCTTAGTGTAATGTGCTAAATTACAAATTGAAAAGTGTTTGCTTCGCCCTTAAGAAACGTATCTGGTAACAAGAACAGAAGACACTGCTTGGACGCAGGAAGTTTGTCGTCAGTAGTTAGGCCTCAATGTTTCTGCAAGCAACTTATTAATTCCACATCAACCAACCAACAACTTAACAAGCAACGCCCGACCCAGCCAAAGGTCCGATTAGAAGGTGGTCCGTGGTCTAGCTCTCCGGCATCCCGGAGACTTGAAGAAGCTGTCGAGTTCCTTTGGACACTGTCAAAGGATCCGAGATCTTTAACTTAGCGACCGGAATAGCCTCAGAACACATACAAAAATGCTTCGTTGCCAGCAGCGAAGGTGTAACAGGCAGATTTTGTTGCTTCTGTTCAGCTGCATCCTGGTCTCCTGCACATACGCCGATGAAGGTAAGTCGGACGATGGTGACGGTGATGCTCCCGAACCCCGCTGCACGCTGCAGTAAAAGTTTGCTCCAAATCAGTTGCATTCGAATGCTACACCTTCACTGGCTGTGGCAAGTCTCCAGGTATCTAGGTATCTGGAGCTTGCATCCACCATCCACAGCCCTGATTTCACACCAACGTCTACCACCGAAGAAGGAGAAAAGCAAAACAGATAACGCTTGCCAACAAAAAGGGAATCGATTCAGGTCCCGTAAGCTCCTGCTGCACTGGATGGGGAACACTGGCACGGTAGTTCCTGTACGGTTCCGCACACTTTACCCGCATAGCACTACTGCCGCACCACGGATACCGCTATAATAACTAGCATGGATGCACAACAGGTTGTACTGGTTTTCGCTGATCCATTCCATTCGTTCCTGGTCATTCAGCACCGGTACAGGGCACGCGAGAATGTGCCTATGAAAACTAGCGCACTTCTTTCGTACCCTTCGCCTGTTCTTATACTTCTGGATTCCAAGGCCTTGACCTATATAAAAAAAAACAACACGCCCACCATTCGCAGTCTCAGACATGAGGTGGTGTAGAACCGTTCTATACGCTGCAAACTCTCGCTCGACCAGTGTCTTATCCCTTATCAGCTGTCACTTTGACGCAGGTAAACGATGCGTGAACTCTCTATAACGGGTCAGTTTAGCGAGCATGCTCAGTTCAGAGCGAGTGTCTCGAATCAGCCCACCAATGAGCAACAAGGTGTGTAACCAATGTTACACCCGTTATAAAGGAAATAAATTCATACCGCACGTATATTTCATATGAATTTATACGTTCATTAACAAAACAGATACACGATGAATCACAGGCATGGTTGGTTCCGGGTTTTTGGGGTGTGATGATTATCATTCAACTTTCTCGTCTATTGCTCGAAAATGGTTTCCGCTTTATCTATTCATCCATCACACTTGGTTTGTGCGACCCTGTTAGAATGGAGCAGTTAATTGAGGATTGACTGTAATGGCATAGAGATAATCTCTCTCCGTTTTTTTGTATCCCTAGACTGATAATTAAATATAAGATAGATGGCGCTTTATAACTCATTATAGTATATACGTTTAGTATACTAAACGATACTGGATGCTGGATTTAAATAACTGGATATGTGTTGTTAAACCTTGATGCATGTTCTGCCAGGGACTTTCCCTACTTAATACTTCATTTGATGGGCTAAAAAATATTCTGAAATAGCTTTCAGTGCCACAGTCTCTATTGAAACCCCAGTTGCACTATGTTTTCCACACATTGATAGCTGTGCCGTAACTTTCAGCCATAAAAAATAGATTGTGTATAACCACATCAATTACGTTACCTGTCAAAGTAGCCACGGCCATTGAGCTTTTGATATTGTGTCAATACACACATTATTTCATACTACAAGAACAGCATACCAGCTTTATGTTGGCTCCATTTTGTCCAACGGACAAAATTCTCCAATTTTTATCATCTCTTTTACAATAATGCATTATGCGGATCTAGAGCAACGACGGTGTTGATAGTGTTTGCTTTATATTTTGTTTTGATGTTTGTGTTTCCTTCACTATTTTGTCGGCCCCGTTTTGTACGATACGGTTCGACAGGCAATTTCACTTTGGTCCGTTTATTTTATTTTTTTTTGCCCCGTAAACTTCCCTCCTGACAGATGGTTTCGTGAAAGAGCGAGAGAGAGAGAGAGAGAGAGAGAGAAAGAAAGCTTTAAATTGGAAATAACTGTAATGCTACCACAGGCGATGCTAATATACACTCTCTTTTGCGCGCACACACACACACACACCAATATCAAGCCGGTAACGTTAAACAGGTGGTTTACTACGAGTTCCTCTGGGTTCTGCTTTAATTTCCATGACCAACAAGATAAACTGCGCAACTGTTTCGAACTCTGCATACGAATGATGGAAGGGGGAACACAGATGTGTGGTTGTGTTTTGTTTAACACAATTTTTGGTCAGTTTTTAATGCAATCAACGAATGCAGGCGAAATACCGCCGAAGGGATGGTGACTCCGCCTGACCATGTTGGTTACGCTCCGAGGGGAATACCACTGGAGCCAAGGGATTTCAGACGAGTTTTTGCTAATTAATAGTTCATTGCCTACTGCTAATTTTAGCGTCTCGCTCAAGGTTCGCTCGACACTAGCGAAAAGGAGATGAATGACGGCATATGTAGCGAAACAACACAACAGGAAAGCTACAACATACACTTGTGGCAGTAGTGCCCGCGAATCAGTAAACCACAGGACTATTAAGGCTTTCCCGGTACCGTAAAGCGTGGCGCGTCTGAGGTTTCGCAACATTTATTTCCCAACCATGCAGCGTAGCCCTCTGATGAAGCCGGTGCACCTTACCCAAACTTACGGTAAATTGCGATCGGTTCGCCAAGCGGTTGTGGATTCCGCACTGTACCCATTTGTTTCTGTGTCGACAATGATTTTCTTTTGCCTGTTGGTTTGTTGCTGTCATTAGCTGACAGTAGCGGTTTGATGGAATGATTCTTGGAGTTGCTGTCGAGCTGTTGTTACATCAATCAGCGGGCCCGAGACTTAGGGGGGAAGGGAGATGGGATTTAAAGTTGCATGCCTATATCCATAAGATGGCGCTTTACTTCTTCACGCAACCGTAACAGCTGAATCAGGGCATTGCATTCCGACAAAAAAAAACACGTGACTGCTGCTTGGATGATATTGACATCAACATTGGGGGAGGTCTGGATGTACGATGTCAACAAGTGTCTGTAGTTAGTATGATGTAGGACATTACTGACAAGACTCCTTAGTGTAACTGGAGCGTGTATTTAAGCTACCAGATGTATTACGGGGTTCGTCTGGAAAGTGGTTGGTTAAGTTGGTAGAACTAGTTTAGGGAATAGCATTAACTAAGTCATCAAAGATGCAGTCTATTACAAGATGTTGGGACTCTTCTACTGGTCGTCTGATAGACATTGCCCAGATATTACCATTAGCTACTATTGAGGTTTACCTACTATTAAGGTGCATACAATACAAGCTTCACTAAATGAATTTACTGAGAGAGTAGTATGACGCCAGTAGTTAAATTCTTCGTTACTAAGTAGTGTTTTAGCATCATCTACAACAATTTACGTTTGAGGAGACTCAATAGCTCTAAGCTATATCTTGCCTACTTTGTGGTATTATATCTCCATCAACTCTAACTTTAACCTTCAAGGATTTGATTTTGAGACTTTGGGAAAATTTTCCAAAATAGTCTATCAACAATAGGACCAGGCCATATTTTCATTAATAAAAAGCCAGTTTACTAGCAAAGTCTCAGAATCCATACTGATATAGATCACCGGATAACACTGGACGATGATAGCTAGTGCAAAATCTTGTCGATTTGATAAATATTTCGATTGATGTTGACTATATAACTGATGTACATGTAGGAACATACAGGAGGAATCATTCCAAGCATTGCAAATTTCACAGCTCTCCCATGCTTTGCTACTTTGTAGGGTCTGGTCAGCTGGCAGCTGCAAAACATGACACCACATGCACTTTAACGGGTTTGTAGAACATCAGGCAAATTGACACCGCCAACTTGATGTCCCAGGGCATTCGGTTACAACTGCTGACACACACGCAAGTTGTAACCACCAGTCGGCCATTTTTCTTCTTCTTTTTTCTCTCTCTCCCTCTCCCTCTGTCTGTTGTGCCTGATGTTTCTATATTCCCAGGATTGAATGCAGATATTGCAGCTTTCCCTGCTTTCACGTTCCACTGTCTTTCCGCGAAGAAAGATAGATAGAGAGAGAGAACAAGAGAGAAAGAGAGAACGACGGTTGCCGGTAGTTCATGTAAAACCATTTAAATAAACTTTCACATTCCCTTGGTTCTCCAGCGGTGTGTGAGCGGTGGTCTCTCCAATGGTGAACTCCAACACGCCAAAGGGCGACGATTCAAGTTCAACCGGGGTTGGAATGCTTGGCGTTTTTGTTACTCGGCTTTATTTTGATTCTCTCTCTCTCTCTCTCTCTCTCTCTCTCTCTCTCTCTTGAGCTTTTCCTCCGTTTCCATCGTTCGTTCGTTCATTGTGCTTTTTCCTCCTTTCTTTCCTTCTATTGTTTTCTTTCCCTGTTCTTTTGCCCGTACCTTACGTAGCTTGAACTTTTAAACTACGTTCCATCTTCGTCGTTCTCGGATTCCACTCTCACTTTCTGGCGTCGTGTGACTTTTTACCTCCCTTTTTTGCTGTGTACTTCGCCGTACGCTTCGATTCTCCCGCATTTTCCACCACTGTAATTGATCTCCTTCTCTGGCACTGTTGTTTCTTTCCATCTATTTCCGCACCTCCCCAATATCTTCCTCACACCCTTGGCCCAGCTACCCTAGACTCGCTAACTTTTCCTTTTGTATGCAACGACAACAACAATGGGAGTTTTGGAGTTTAGTGCAGTTGGGCAGGGGCACAGGGTAAGGAAAGCCGCCATTACGACACCAAAGTGGCGATATCACTTTCTCAGATGGCGAGCCGGGTTCAGCAGCCTACATTCCCAGGCCCGGACGCAGCCGGGTACTGGCGGACTTTGCCCAAAAGTTTCCCTTTCCACACACAGAGCACTCTTCACGATGCCATTGTTGTGGTTCCGCTTGTTGTGTGGAAAGTCGGAATGAAAAGTAGAAGGTTCGCAAAGGGAATGAGCGAAATCATCGTGATCATCACTCGCACAGGGCACACCTACTCGTTAGCCGCTTGCTTTGCGGAGATCTTGGAGAAACGGCCCGAAAGGTGACGGCAGGTCGGAAAATAAAGACGGGCCCTATCCAGTGATTGGAGCAGTTAACCATTGCTGTTGCTAATCGTGTTAGAGGAGGCTCCCTCTTAACACAGTCTTCTGCTCTCTGCACTTTGCTGTGCTCACATGCCTGTTGTTTCCCACTGTGGCTCTGGGGTGTGTAATTGATTTGTTTTCTGCGTTTTTTTTGCAGTACTTGCAAGTAGGTCTACTAAATTATAGCTGATGCCTTTATTGGAGTACAAGACGCAGTTTAGATTCAATTTCTGTTTTATTTTATTCCTGCGCATAATTTCTGCGTCACACCGTCTAACTAGCCTCTTGCAAAACGCACCAACGATGAGCCAACCGATCTCTCCCTCATCTGTGTTCCCACACAAACTTCCTCCCATTAAAACTGGGGATAAAATAAAAAGCAACAAGAACTGCGCAAATAAAGGGTGGTCCGTAAACACAGCATTTTGGGCAACTTCACTTTCACCCCCTCCGGAATTGACACAACCAAACCAAATATGGTTTGGTGGACAATGAAATTTTTGAAAGCTAGAGGACACGGACTTTGAGCGAAAGTGATTCACCCCCGGAATCTTCAAGCGCAAAGGGGCATTCGCCCAAAAGCATTCCTGAAGGTATAATGGTAGAAATATTGCGCCTAACCTGCTTCTTTCACCAGCGTGTACACAACTGAGCTTCACAACTGATCTCCATTATGGGCGTGCGCCTTGCCGATCAATGGCGGCTCCTTTTACGAGTGGCGATTGTGGTGTGCTTTAGCGGGTGGATTCCGGTGTTTCATTTTCTAAGTTCTGTTTGTAAATATTTCACACATCTCTCGTTTGTGCAATGCGCAACGGCGAATGGACAAAGCAAAATTGAGCAATCCACTATTGTACGAGGACGCTACGTGTGCTCTAAATGGCTGGCTGACATTTATACAAGCGGGGTTTTTTGTGCTGTATTTTGAGGTGCGCTACGCCGTAAAGTATGCAATAGCTATTTTGTTCGTTTTATTGATGCTAAGATCCACATATACTAGTGAGTTTCCCCGATTTGTAGCGTCAACTCAAATCTTATTAAAAGCACCAAGTTAGATACCTTTGGCGGTGGTAGCAATAGCTCTTATAAAATCCAGTTCAATCAATCTTCTCGTTGCGTCCTTCGGTTTTATGTGCTTTGCTTCTTCTCTTCCGCTGCTTCCTCTTGTTATCTTTACCCAGTTGCCTCGATTTAATGCCTTTAATCAAGGTCCGCTTCAAAAACGAACGCAATCCAAATTCGTATAAAACGCTTATTCCCGTTCACGAGCTCCTCCATTAAGAGCTGCTCGATCATCATCATGAATCAGGCTCATCATCTGAAGTGTAGAACAGGTTTCATAAGGTAGTTCAGTCGGTTCAGTTGGTTTCTGG